>NC_091802.1:58603461-58916923 GCF_041296235.1 Equus asinus
CAGAAAGCTCTCAACTTAGTGACTGTCCCAAGTCCTCCAACCTTCCTGGTCTCGTCTCTGTATTTCTAAAGTCACACAGCCCTAACATCACTGACGTTCAACACGGAGGTGAGCCAGGGAGCCCGGGCAGGCAAAGTCAGAAAAGACTTGGGTCCTCCAGGCTGTGCCCAGTGGGAGCCGAGTTCTAGAGAAACGTGTCACCTTCAACAGCTTGTTTTCCGTTCTTCTGCCGTTTGTTTGGAAGAAACAGACGACCAGACGACAGACAGACGGCCGTCCTTACTGGGGCCCCTGCTAGCGGCTGTGTTAAAGTTTCAGAGTGGGAAAAGCCTGTGAGATGGAGCCGCACAGTAACAGTCAGAGCCCAAGAGACGGCCCTTCCCGGCCATCACGGACCCCTACATTGTCCCGAGGGTGAGGTAGCTTCTGGCGAGGGGCACGGATGCAGCAGCCCTTCGAGGCTTTGGTCCTGGCTGGCGTGTGCCGAACCCTGTCTTCACCCTGGAGCACTGAGAAGAGGCCACAGGGACAAAGACAAGCCAAGGTTTCGTGAAGACTTTCCACGGAGAGGAGGCGGCAAAGCTCCAGAGGGAAGAGGAGAAATAAAAGGCCAGGGACAGAAAGCCCAGGGCCAGGGAGGCCTCGTCCACAAGCTCCGGAGTAAAGAAGCCCAGTGGCGGCCGCGGCCCTCGGACCCGGCCTCACCGTCAGGAAAGGAAAGCGTCATTCCTGGGGGGCTTTAAAGGCACAACAATTTCTGACAGTGCCTAGAAAAAGGCAAGGCCTTCTTTATCTTTGTAACCTCTGGCCAAGGACTTAGAAACAATTAAACACTTGTCTTGCCAACTCTTAACTGCTTAATTACAATTTCCTCCATGGCTGGGAATGAATTTAACAATGCGACGCCCTGCCTGATAAGACTTGGAGATTCAATTTTATGACAAACGAAACTGCTTTAATTAAAAGAAGTTAATAATTAAAACTTCAAAGTGCTACGTGGCCAGTGAATTTTCCTGAAGGAGAACATGGGGTCGGCCCCATGAAGTTGAGATGTCTGCCGTGAGGGTGGGACGGGGAGGGGCAGGGTGACCCCGGGCCTGCCCTCGCTCACAGCCCTGAGCATCCTGCCGGGGACACAGGTGCCTTCCCGAGGGCCTGGGGGGTGGGTTTAATGCCCGAGGTTCACGAGGAAAGAAAAGGGGTAGCCTGGGAGTTCCTACGAGCAGGTTCACTTCGGACTCCCTGTCAGGGGCACGGTGCTTGACACAGAGGAAGAGCTCAAGAAAGATTTATTGAACAAAAGGACAAACGGAAAGGAAGACAGGGAGGTCAGATAGAAGGAAGAAAGGGCCTAGCAGAATTAGAGAGCATGGGCCCCAAATTAAGATGCCTGCAATGATCTGCTTCTACCACCAGGCGGCAGCGCAGAGGGCCGCTGGGGAGCACAGGGCTCAGCACCGCGCTGACTCCCCGATCAGCCTGGAGATCTCTGCACCGCGCATCCGCCCCAGAGTTCAGGAGAGGAGGAAAGCAAACAAAACACCACGTAAAAGTGCCGTCCTCTGGTTTTTATCAAATTTGAGTCCTGATGTAGCTTAAAACTGTCCACTCCTCAGCCCAGTTCAACGTCTTCATTTCTCCGGCTTAAATAAATTCTATGCCTTCGTACTTGACCCCTCCGACCCTGGTCTCCGGCAGAAGGAAGCGTCCGTCAAGCGTGAAGGCCATGATGTAGGTGGCGACCTTGCCGCTGTCCTCCTCGGACTTGAGGGCCACGATGATCTGGTCGTCGGTGTTGGGGATGAACTTGAAGGAGGAGAAGCCGTGCGTGGGGACCACCTCCCCCACGCGGCTGACAGAGATGTCGCCGAAGTCCTGGGCGGCGCTGAGCAGCAGGTTGGTGCCCTTGCGCTCGTCGTCCCGCTCGCTGTAGCGCTCGTGGCTGGCGCGGCGCGGCAGGAAGAACCAGCGCTGTAGTGTCTCGCTCCAGCAGGCGGACTCGTGGATGAGGTAGCCTGGGGACACACAGCAGACCCACAGGTCACGCGCCCCATCGGGCACTCCCGTCCCTCCCCACCACAGGGCGTGCAGCACCCTCGACGGCCCTGCAGCAGGCGGGGGGCCCCGGGGCTCCCTGCACGCGCTCCGGGAGACGCAGTGAGGTGGCCTGTCAGCCGGAGCAGCACCACCCGTCTTTGCTCTAGGTCTCCGTGTTTCCCGGGGGATTCTCCCTCTGCTTTGTTCCCGATTATCCAGACTAAAAAGACAGAGGGAAAGCAGGAGGAGACCACGTCTCTGGTGCGCCCCACCTCCCCTCGCCAAGCTCCCTTGCTGGCTTTCCCCAGGGCCGCTGGTAAGCCACAGCTATGGGGTCAGTCTGTATTTCTGCTTCCTGGGTGCTAATGGACGGAAGGAGAGAGAGCCCAGGGGAGAGAGCCAGATGATCAGGTTTGATCTGTTAAGAACAGACGGGTGGATGGGGAGAGGTGGCCCCGAGGCTGAAGAGAAAGCATCACTCCCATTACAGTTAAGGCTGGAGAATGAGTCCTCTGGAGGCAAAGCAATGTCCTCAGAGGCTCGTCTCCCTCAGCCTAGGGCTGACCAGGCCGCTCCAAGCACGGCAGTTCCCCACTAAAAACCATGATGACCCTCGGAAAACGGGGGAAAGAACCAGGGCTCTATCCGTCTTGCTTCTGCCATGTCAGGTGCGAGGCCTGAGGCCCCGACCCCCAAGGGAACAGCCAGAACTAGGCCTGGCGTGATGGGCTGTGGACCGAGACAGCAGGAGGTGATCTGTCCGGGTGAGTGAGGGATGAAAGAGAAAACGGCTCATTTGCCCTGAGAATCCATTGGCCCGATGGGAGCAGCCATCACAGACAGCTGAAATCAACAAAGTTAAGAAAGAAACTAAGCTGCTGTGTTTGGAAACAAACGCCGGGTGCACGGTGTCTGTTCCGTGCCCACCTGGTGGGGCCTGGTCCCTTACCTGGTGGTCGGATCCCAGCAGCGGCCCGCAGGGCATTGTAGCTGGACACCCAGTTCTCGTGGGCCACGCTGCCTTTGCAGCCCACCACCTTCACCCACTCCGGGTTCTCGTTCACCACCTCCCCCGTGGTGGTGGTCCACTCCTTGCCCAGGCCGCCCACATACAGATGCTCGTCCTTCACAGCCAGCCACTCAGCTTTGAAGCCTAGGGACAAAGAATGAGAGGGGCGTGCCTGAGATGATGGCTAGCCCTCTGCCATCGGGCTCCTGTGGGGTCTGGTCAGGCAAGAGCAGAGAGCCCTCTCGGTCCAGCAGCCATGGGTGTCAGAGGTGACCTGGCTCAGACTTCACTAGAGGCCATGAGGCCATGACAAGAGAGCAGAGCACAGGATGGCCTGGCTCAGAGTTCCATTCCAGAGGGTCAGCAGTCGGGCACCCATCTCCAGAGCAGACCCCACGACAACTCACGCAGGGCAGGTGGGCACCTACACTCCCGTCTTTATTCGTCCCCCTCCTCTCTCCCTCCCCTCCAGGAACCAGCACGTTCTCCTTCGGCAACTCAATCCAGAACACTCTGCGGGGACGTCCTCTCAACGCGATTTGATTTAAGCTGCTTCTGCCGCTGGTGCCCCTCCCCCAGCTCCGAAAGGCCCAGCCGACAGCTTGCCAATCTCCTCTGATCGTCAAACCCCATTCTCAAGCTGTAAGCCCCCACTTCACGATCATGCCCAAATGCCAGGGAACTGGTAGCACTTGAAGTGCCCATCACAGCAGAACACGTTTGCTGTCCTTGCAGCCATACCTGACATGTCACTGAGGGTAAATTGAGTGCCAGTAGCCAGAGCTGCTAAGGGGCTGGCGTGGGGGCTCATGGTGTCCATCCCAACCGGTATGATTCTTTTCTTAGACGGACTGATTCGGTGTGAACCTGATTTTGAAGGCTGCAACACACACAGACGTGTGGGGACTTTTGCTCCTCCAGTGTATTCTCAGCTATTCCTCCACCCATGTTCTGAATCGTGCTTGCCTTCCCAGAGGGTTTGCAAGCTTCCTGCCGGCCCGAGGAGCTGGAGTGGCCACCCTCTCCACGAGCCGGCAGCAGCCTCGGGAATGCTTCTTGGCAGGCGGCTCTGGAGGGACCTGCTGAATTCCTGTGATCCTGGGCTCAGCCCCCTGGGCCATTTTCAAGATAAGATGCTCTCCACTCACCAGGTCTTCTGTGCCTTCTGGATGATCCGACCGAAGGGCAACCCCACGGCTGCCTTTATTCTGCTTTCTTCCCGATCCAAGAGGAAGAACAGAGCTACATAAACTATGACAGACGGAGGCAGGAAATGGGCAACACAGTTTCTCTAGGACCCAGGCTGAGGCGCGTTTCGGGCCAGCTGCCCCAGCCTCGGGCAGACCCTGCAGGGAGTTTGCACGGGGACGGCCTGGCAGACAGCGTGCCCATGGGCCCAGCTAACGCAATTCTCCCCCTGACCTCGGACATCCTGCAGTGGTTCAGCTTTCCAGAAGGTGCAGACCCACTAAGAGCTCGGGCACACAGGCAGCTCCTGTCAACCCTCCTGCTGGCGCCCAGTGCCCCTGCCACCTCACCCACCCGAGGCAAGGGGCCACCTCGGCTCGCTCTCTAGCTCTGTCCCATGCCAGCCGCAGGTGCTAACTCCTTCCAGCAAACCACAGAGCTGTGGGTCACGGCTGGTTTCAAGGTCGGGTTCCCCTCAAAGGGCTCTTACACAGACCCTTCTTTTGCTGGGTTTTCAGAAAAGAGCGCCAGGCAGCAAAAGTTTACTTTTTAATACGGTCTCAGTTCAAAGAGCGCAACTGGACACGAGGGCTTTGAAGGGAAGGCACGTGGAGGGTGCAGTCCCAGCGGGCTCTGAAGATACCTCGTAAGACATAAAGGGCCCGTTGAGAGGCCCTGGAGCCACAGCGGACAGAGCCCTAGCCCTCTCCCAGCAGAGACCCCGCTCGCTGGCAGTGCTCTAGCAACTGGCTCCTATTCCGGACCCCACTTTGGTCGGAGGGCCACAAGGCTTGTGCTCCCGGGCTGGGGGGGCCATGGGCCAGGAGCAGGAGGGAGATTAGCTCTTCCCGATGCCCCCTCCTCTGGGCACGAGAACGCTTTTCCGTGAGTGCATGCAAACCAAGCTGGCAGATGGGCGGCCGAACGTTTCCCCCAGCACCTCACCAAACCCAGAGACGCAGCGGCCCGACATACCTTTCCCCACGGTTCCGTCGCCGTCGGACAGAATCACCCAGGGAACAGCCTTGGTGCCTTCGATCTGGTAGACAACCCCTGTCCGGTCATCCACGGAGTAGAGTTTCCCATTGAAGACGATCAGATCGGACAGCTCCATGCCCCGCCCCTTTTCTGCCAGATGGGACTCCAGGACCTCGTGACCTATGTCCCACTCCACGGCGACCTTGTCCCCGCTGTCTGATAGGGTCAGATAGCCCTTCTTCAGGTAACTGAACCAGGTATTTTCCTCTTGGGCCCTTGACTCTGTGTCCAGGTCAGCGATAAGAGCGATTCGGTACCGAGTCCCGCCTGGGGTCCTTTGGGGGACAGACAGTGGGTAGGTGTCGTTGTACCGGTCAGCAGGCGCCTGGCCGAGCCTCCAGTTGTGGGCATTGGGTGCGGGTGGCCTGCCTGGGGGTGGGCGGTGTGAGTAGAGCAGCCAGAGGACGGCGGCGCCCACGAAGGACGGCAGGATCACCCTCCAGCGGGGGCGGAAGCGGGGGTCCGCAGCCTTGGTCATGGACGCCAGCACAGGAAGGCTCCCCACACTTATCCGGAGGGAGTGCATAGACTCATTCCATTCCAGGTGGTTGGAGGGCTGAACAGGCATCAGACTGCAGGGCAGATGGGACCTGCACACCCAGGGAGACAGGAGAGAGGTCAGCGACCCGCAAAGCACAGTGGCTTCCCCATGACTTGAAGGTGCACGGTCTGAAGGCTGCCTTATCCAGGACAAACAGTACTGCCGCCACTTTGCGGCCCTTCCTTCCTTGGCTTAATCAAATCCTGACTCTAGCAATAGCTTTGTTTTCTCTTATTCAGCAAGATGAGAAGTCTTCCCAAAGGAAAACTATTCCATCTCCTCTGACCCAGCTGGCGGGAGAGAAAGAAGGTCTGTGCAGGCTGCTGCTCTGCCATCCCAGAAAGAGGGAACAGCAGGGGAGTGAGGCCAGGAGTGTGGGGAGGGGTGGGGGGGTTGAGGCGGCTGGGTGGGAGAGGATAACAGAAAGGGTACAGATCTGTATTTTAACCAAATGTCACCTCAGCCGAGAAGCCCTCCCGATGGCACCCTCCGTCCCTTCCTTGGCATCTGTCACCACCTGACATCATGGTACATAGTTACCGGTTTGTTCATTTGTGTCCCCAGCACCTAGAACAGTGCAAAGAGCAGACACATGCTCATTATGCAAGTTTTTACTCCCCTCTGGGTTAAGTTTCTGTAAAATTCAAATCTAAGTATAAAACAGATTCAAGCCAAACAGAAATACTTGTTTCTGGCAACATCTGTCCCCGGCACCTTTCTATTAATGCAAATGACTGAGGGACCAGAGTCTGAATGGCCCTCTCTGCCTGGAGCCCAGCGTGCCAGCGCGTCAGCTGCAAAGGACAGCTGGGCTCACCTGGGGCGTGGCTTGGCCTCAGGCCCCCCAGCCGACTCCCCAGGTGCAGGACCATCTTCAGATGGTGGCAGCAGGAACTGCAGGTCTTCACCACCTGCCCCTGCTCACGTCCCCAGCACGGGCCACAGCAGCTCAGCGTGGCCACAGCAGCACCAGGCCAGCATCTGTCTCCCAGGCAGCCGCCAAGCTGGGGGAGCAGAATCAGCAAACGTCAGCCCCAGGCTGTGGCTCAGTCTCTGTCCTTCAGGAGTAACTCAGCACGTCCCAGCCTAAGGAACTCCCCTCGCCCGACCACTGGGGCATTTCCGCCTCCTCCTGCACAACCACCAATGGTGTGACTTTAGGGGCAGGTGCTCCTCTCACTGCCAGGTGGCAGCTGGGAAGGACGTGGGGACTCCACAGTCCATGCCACGCTGGGCGCCCCCGACTCAGACTATGTGGCCGGGTCCCCCTCCACATTGCAGGGTGCTGGCTCCGAGGATGAAAAACTTGGCCCAGGCTCCATGTGGAAGCCAGCTTGCCCATTCCCTTGTTTTGGCCACAGGGTCAGGTGCAGAGAAGTGACCTCTAAGGAGTGAGCACAGTGCGTGGGGCTGGCCTCCACACTTCCCTCCTGGACAAGGGTGCCCTCCTCCCCCAGGAGGTCGCTTCCCATGCCACGCAGCCAGGGAGCTGGTCGCTGAGGCCCTCAGGGCTGGGGAACAGGAGACCCTGCTCCTCCCAGTTGCGCCTGCTGCATGGTTGCACAAAGTGTGGCCTCAAAAGCCACATGGGCCAAAGCCGCCCAGCATCTGTTTTCAGCCCGACGTGGCTACCGAGCTCTCAAGTCCTATATCTCACCTCTTCAAAATTGTGCCTGGATTTCTAACTCGAACTCTAAACACAGTATTTCAAAACCTAAGTCTTTCTCCCCTTTCTCCTCCAACCCAATTGCCCCCAGATATTCCCTCAGGAATAGTGGTGGTGATGGGGAAACCATATTCACAGCTGCCCAGGCTAAGCTTTCATCAAAACTCTAGGAGATGCACTGTTCTGCATGAATACTATACTTCGGCAGAAAGTTATGAACGACCACCACCTCAGAAAACCTAGGTGTGGTCTGGGTCCCCACCCCCTTCCGCAGCATCTACTCCATCACAAGCACCGTCAATTGGGCCACCCGTCTCCTTCCTGTCGGCTCTCATCTGCTTCCACAGCCCCTTCTCACTGGAACCACACAGACAGCCTCCCTCAGCCCCTTAGCCCCTCTGCCGCCTCGCCCCTCCTCAACAACCACTCACCCCCACGGCCGGCGGCACCTGCTTCTCAAGTGAGTCGATCAGAGCCGTCATTGCCTGCTTCAGTGGCCCACTCCAGGAGTAGACCCTTGCTACCTGCGTGGCTAGCCCTGCCCAGACCTCACTCTCGCCCAGAGAGCCGACCACCCTCGCCCTCACCCACCCAGGGCAAGGCTCCTGAGCCCCCGCCCAGGACACTCCTGCCCTGGCTCTTCGAGTGCCCGCCTCACTTTCACCTTTCTAGGTTTTTCTGAGATGTCAGCTCCTCAGTAAGACTTGGCCTGCCCACCTCCCAAGGCTGCCCCTCTCCACCACAGCACCTGGCTCCTTCCCCTCACCCTCTCAGCATGTTGACTGACTCTTTCTGCTCTGCCTTCGCTCCAGGGAGCAAGGACCTGCCTGCCGCCAGCTTACACTCCTGGCTGACAGCTGGGCAAGCATGGGAACTGAGGATACATTTGCTGAAGGAATGAAAAATACAGCCCGTGCTGGGTCATTAAACCGCATCTTCAACAGCCTCGTCCTCCTTGTCCCCATGCCCCACAACAGTTATTCTGCAAACGCACAGCCTGGATCCAGCCCCCGATGGCTGAGCCGCCTGGCTGTCACACTGCGCTGCAGGTGCTGTGGACACAATGGGTGCTGTGTAGCCCACTGTCAGCACTGTGATGTGTCGTCCTCACTGCCCCTGGTTAACTCCCTCTCCATTCCTGAGTCACCATCCTCACTGTCACCGGTGATCCCGCCGCATCTCCTGTCTGCTCGCTCCCGGCAGAGACTGTGCAGCCTCCTTCAGCAGCCAGGGGCCCAGGGTGGAGCCATACGCCCACGCCCCCACACCCCAGGCTGCCCTGGTCCCGGGCGAAGGGGTCAGTTCGACACGCCTGCCCTTCTGGCTCCTTCTTCACAGTCTATATACACGTGTCCAGGTCCCCACCTGCATCACCACTGGATCTCCAGACCACACTCTCTGGTACAGTGAAAGCACTCAGTAAAAACTGTGGACGCACGGTGAATCCGTGAGCTTATGAACGGAGCGTCCCCGTGACGCCTTCTGTCCCTCCCCAGCCCTCACCATCCTGGAAGAGCATTCACTCCTTGTCCCAGCTGGACACTCCATACCAGGGTCTGCCCCGTGCTTCCCGGACAGGACCAACCACAGGGCTGCTCTTGAGGTGCAACCCTGAGAGCATGTCCCATGGGGTGTCCCTCTGCATCTCCTGACAGCAGGGATGGCGACATGAATGGGACACTGTCTGCGGGTCCTCCTCCCCATCTATCCCTTCTAAACCCCCAAGGCTGGCTCCTCCCTTGCTGCCCACCTATTTTCCTTCTGAGTCTACCCAAGGTGACCTTGGTCTCTAAGTGAGGGCTCCCAAGCCTTCCTAGCCTGAACCTTTCTGAATTCCAGGCCAACGTGCCCACCTGCCGAGCCTCCTGGTCACAAGCCCGCAGGCACCTAGAACAGGTCCTCCCCTCAGGAATTTACTGCCCTGGCTGAGGACACTCCCAGCCCTCAGCAGTCACCCTGGCCAGCAGTCCTATCGCCTTCTCTCCTCTTCACATCCCAGCAGGCGCCAGGTCCCCTCACCTGTCCGCAAGGCAGGGACTACACAGCCTGCAAAGCTGGAAGTATCTACTACCTATCCACCCACAGACAAACCGTAGGGGCTCCAGTCTGGACCCTCTCAAATCTATCCTTCACATGACTGATAGAACGACTCTTCTGAAAAGCAAAGCTGGGTTAACACTCTCCACTAGACCCCAACGCCTTCCAGCTGAAGGACGCACCCCTCAGCCTGCAGACAGACCCGCTTCCTCCTGCGCTCTCCGCTCGCATGACGCCGGGTAATTTATGAGTCCATCTTCAACGTGCTGCCCCTCTGCACAGGATGCTTCCTCCACCTGGAATGCTAATCTCCTCTGACCATATGGAACCATCTAGAAGTCTCTGGCTGAGCCATGAGAATCATGCCTCCACTGTCCCTACCCCCTTCTCCCCCACTAGTGAGCTTCCCTCCTGTGGGAGGCTGACACTGGCCCCAAAGGTGTCCAGGCCCAATCCCTGAGCCCGAGAACGTCTCCTATGTGTCAACAAAGACTCTGTAAGTAGGACTGAACCAAGGCTCTTGAGATGGGGCTATTAGCCAGGTGAGCCCTGAACGCAATCACAAGTAGCCCTGTAAAAGGCAAGCGGAGGGAGATCTGCAGATGACAGAAGAGGAGAAGGGGGCCGGCCCGGTGGCACAGCAGTTAAGTTCATGTGCTCCGCTCCAGTGGCCTGGGGTTCGCAGGTTCGGATCCGGGGCGCAGAACTACGCACCGCTTGTCAAGCCATGCTGTGGCAGGCATCCCACATAAAATAAAGGGAGACGGGCATAGATGTTAGCTCAGGGCCAATCTTCCTCAGCAAAAAGAGGCAGATTGGCGGTGGATGTTAGATCAGGGCTAATCTTCCTCAAAAAACAGAAGGGAAAAGGCCATGTGACCACAGCTAAGAAACACCCGAGGCCTCCAGAAGCTGGAAGAGGCAGGGATGGAATTTCCCCTGGAGCCTTCGATTACTAGAGCCTTCGGAGGGAGCACGACCCTGCGGACACCTTAATTTCAGCCTATGGATACTGAGACTGGACATCTGGCCTCCAGAATATGAGGACAGAAGTGTGCTGTTTTCAGCCACCAAGTTTGTGGTAACTGGTTACGGCAGCCCTAGAGACAAACGCGCCTGACACACTGTGCTCTGGGCCGCCTCTGTGTGGGCCGTGGCTCTGCAGCAGCACAGGCCATCCTGGACGGCAAGGACCGGTTCCCGACCAGTCTCCCCAGTGACAGCTCCCGGAGGGCAGGGGCTCTGCTGGGTCAGGTTGATTCCCAGGACCTAACGGAGGGGCAGAAACGAGAGAATGACTGCCTTCAGTGACAGCACAGCTGGCTGCCTGCCAGAAAATCCTGCAGCGTCACCCCGAGAATAACCTCCCTCTGGACCAACACCCAGCCGCGGTCTTCATCTCTCCTTCAGGACCCCAAGGAATTACTTTTATTTTGTAGAAAAGAAAGTTTTCAACCAGTCATCTTTCCATTTGTTCTCC
Source organism: Equus asinus (assembly GCF_041296235.1). Classification (NCBI taxonomy): domain Eukaryota; kingdom Metazoa; phylum Chordata; class Mammalia; order Perissodactyla; family Equidae; genus Equus; species Equus asinus. Next base: position 58,614,458 of record NC_091802.1, read on the forward strand.
ACGACCCTCTGCTGGTTTATCACCTAAAACTGACGGTCAGAGCCTGCGTACTGTGCTGCTGGGGGCCCGGTGCAGAGCGCTGGCTTGCATTTTCATTCAAAAGAAAACAAAAGAATTTCTCAGCCACAAACGCCAACAGAAATGAACCACTGAAGGGGAGAGCTGAAACAGACAAAGCTGTTCCTGGAAGCGGGGCCCTCTGGGACTTCTCTCCTCACCCACACCCTCAAGGCTCCACGTCAGTTAAATGTTTGCTGTACTGTGACCAGAAGTCTGTCAACCCCACCATCCTCAGGAGAGCGTGTTGATTTTGTCTAAACAGGAAAAGGAGAACCAAGTTGCTATAGGAAAAGGAGAACCAAGTTGCTATAGTAAACGGTCACAGGCTCACCTGCCCAGGCGGGCCTGCAAACAGGTTCTTTCCGGGTCAGAAACCCCAGGGCCTGCACCCCTGCTGGCTCCCTTTCTCCTGCACCCCCACACTGCAGGGGAGTGTCCCTGGAAAGAGGACCCATGAGGAGCAACAAGCACCCAGGAGGCTCGGGGTCCTAATTCCTTCCCCACCCCCTCTTTTTAGGGTGGTGTCAAGAATAACCCAAGGACACTCAGGCATGGCTGTTTTCTGCTGAACCAGTTCCTCCTTACAGAACAGGCCTGTATAGCAAGGTGGACCATGTGTGTCCACCCCCAAGTGGGTTCCCAGACTCCAAGGTGAGCAGCGTGTTCTCTCCATGCACACTCGGGGTGATGCTGCAGCCCTACCCCAGGATGAAAAATGAGGACGAGTCAGACACCCTACCTTCACGGGTCATCCTCGGGCCTGCCACCAGACTCTACGCAAGGCTTAGACAAAAGGGGCAGCCACTCCTGACACAGCCTACCCGGAGAAGGTCACTTTCTCCGGCTTCCTTCTGGAGCACTATGTGACAGGTGGCAGAACAAACAGGTTTACCAGCAGCAGCCAGGGCAAATTCTTTCCTTTCAGGAACGAGGGAGGGGCAGGAAGTGAGAGATAAGGAGGGCCACACCCAGCTCCCTGCCTCCTCCTCCGCAGGCCCTCACTCCTGCCAGCAGCTGCCTCCCCTTGCCACCACAGTCTCTGAACTCTAAGTCCACAGCAGGCAGGCCTCCGAGTCCCCGCTCTGCTCACCGCCAAAGTGTATTTCCTGGTTGGAAAGCAAAGAGCTACCCGCGGACCTTACAGACGCTCTAGAGCGGCAAAGGCAGGCCGAGGGTTCCAGAGCACCAGCGCGGGTGGCGGCCGAGAGATCGCGGATGACGTGTCTGGGGACAGGGGTGTTTGTGAAACACCTCCTGTGGGCCAGCCTCCCTGAAAATGTTTCCTGCTGCGAGGCATTCTGTTCTGGACTCACCAAGCCTTCCTACTGTACTTGAAAATGCCATTTCAATTTTGGACAGGGGTGGGCAGCAGAAGGAAACCAGGACGGAAAAGGGCATCATCGTAGTCAAATCTGTCCTTTATGGATTACTGAGGTCGCTCCTCCTCCCAGACGGTAACTTCCTTAAAGGCGGAGACCCTGGATCCTACTAAATTCTGCGTCCCCTTGCCCCCTTAGCAACTGCTTACTGGACCAAGTTGAATACAGTTCAGGATAACTCGCTGCTCAGCCTTCTGCTTCTAAGTCAGCTACCCAAAAGGAGTATATCAGTTTTCTATTGCTGCTGTAACAAGCCACTGCAGATTTGGTAGGTATCACAAACTTATTCTACAGCCCTGCAGGACAGAGTCTGACACGGGTCCCTGGGCTAATATCAAGGGCTGAGTTCCTTTCAGAGGGTCTGGGGAGAATCTGCTTCCTTCCTTGTCCAGTTCCTAGAGGCTGCCCGCATTCCTTGACTTGTGGCCCCTCCCTCCACCTTCAGAGCCAGCAATGTCTGATCTCTCTGTGCCTTTCTGCCATCATTCCCCTCTGACACTCTTCTTCTGTCCCCTCTTCCACTTTTAAGGACCCTGTGATTCCATTGGGCCCACCCAGGTAATCCAGGATGATCTCCCTATCTTAAGGTCAGCTGATTAGGACTCTTAATTCCATCTGCTACCTTAATCCCCCTTTGCCACATAACACATTCACAGGTTCTGGGGGTTAGGACATGGACATATTGGGGGCCATTATTCTGCCAACCACGAGGTGGGAGACAGGGAAGGAACCCCCAGCTTTTCCTAAGGGCCAGGACTGTTCACACATAGCTCTGTCTATGGGGTGGGCAGCACAGCTTCAGAATCCTCCACAGTTTGTACTTACTGCATCACAGTAGGGCTGGGTATGTTTAATTGTATCATCAACGTTATACTTGAAGGAATTTTAAGAAAAAAGTTACCCTCTCAGTTGAAATACCACTACACATCATCGGGGGTGTTTTCCAGAGAGCCTGAGAATAAGGGGATGAATAATCCCACGACTGACCCAAATCAGGGCTTGCTCCCACAGACAGTGCAGCTGCACCTGCCCGAACCCACCTTCTCTCCCACCTTCCTCAGTGCTGGGGGGCAGGAGAGGAAGGCCAGGGCTGGGGTGGGGAAGGTTGGCCTGCTGCAGATGTGACAGTGGCCAGCACTGCAGGACTCATTCCTCCCTGTGGGACCCCTGGGAGTCATTCTGGGTGGGCTCTAGTCTCACACTGATGGCCACGTTGTCATTCGCCATAACTGTATCCAGTCTGGCCCCAGGCCTGCACATGGCCCTATCTGGAACCCTGCTCCTGCCTCGTTCCCCACGGCACGTCCCCTGGCTGAGCACGATGGAAGCAGCGCTCTGTCTGGGAACCCGGAACTGTGAGCTCCATTTAAAGCCTGCACGTACCACAGATCAACAAGTAGGATTCCAGATAAAGGTGGACAAAAGAGAAAACCGAGACATCTTCCCAAACAGATTTCTCCATTAGCAGGATTACTTTTTCCTAGGTAATTGTCTAGGTCTAATGAAAATGAAAATCAACATAAAAGTCCTAAAAAATCAATATAAAAGTTTTAAATCCCCTTAATGTTGGCATTTGATAAGAGCTTTCCAGGAAATCTCCACACTCCAGAACGTTACTAAAGGGAGAATAATAATCATTGTCCTTTTTTTTCTTTTTGTTTTCAGGATCCTGAGTACCGTTCCACAAATGTCTGTACAACAGAGAAATGACTTCCACGGCACAGTCCCGACTATTTCAGGACTCTGGACCACACTCCCAGATGTGAGATACTCTGTCTTTGAAAGAGAAAACATTGGAGCATTTATACACCTACCCTACACGGCTGCCAGGAGCACGGCCACGCTGCCGCCCGGAAAGTCCTGGGACTTAGATGAAAGGGGCCGTGCGTGTTTGTGGGAGCCTGCTCGTGTGCACCTCAAAGGCCACATTCAGGGAGTGGGGGTGAGCACCCACCTCCCACTGCACGCTGCTCTCTCCTCTCTGACGCTGTGGCGCAACGAGGCATGACAGATTTGGGGCACAGTGAGACTGGCAGGTAAAATGTCCTCAAGTACCAACAGCTTAAACCAACACATTTAGCACATTGCTATGGGCTATGAAAACATGGCATGAAGTACACCTGGGGTATAGCTTTAGGGGGAAGAAAGGAGACTTCCAGCTAACAGAAAGCATCAGACAATCAGATTTACACCTCAACTGAGGAACCACGTGGTGCCACAAAGTGGCATCTACACTCTCAAGCATCCGATTTCCTCCACCGCCCTGTGACTCCATGATGTACCACTGCCTTTTGTGATCAGGTTAATTTGGACAAGGGCCAGGAAACTGAGACTCCTGTATCCCCAGACCACTGTGTGGCCTCGTGACAGTGCCCAAGCAGTCCATACATCACCTGAGTCCTCTCCCGGAAGACCTCTGGACTGCACAGGTCGGAACGCCCCTGCCAAGTCCAGAGGGGAGCGGGCTGGCCATCAATGTGCCTTTCAGCAGGGCGCTTGAGGCCTGAATAGAAGGCTCATTGAGGCTGGCAGGGAGAGGCACCAGGGCGGCCACCGGCTGCTCTGGAAGGAGCCCCACTGTGCCCACAGGCTCAGGCTGGACTGTTCTGCTGGGAGGCCCGTGGGTGGGGCGGGGACTGGAGGAGGGTCTGCAGCCCAGTCCAGGAAGATCTTTCTCAATAAAGCTCCTCAAAGGGAAAGGAAGGAGAGGCCGGAGAGACCCCACAGCTCCCGAAGGACTTCCTTTTCTCCATTCTGTGACCCCAGGACCTTGCACTGAAGAGCGAGCAAGATTCAGCCAACATCAGCAGATGCGTGTTCCCACACCTATGTTCTGTTGAAAACGTGGAGGGAAAAGATGTCAAGCACACACCCTGAGACAGGAACGAGCCACGGGGCAAGCGTGCTAAGAGATACTGGTTTGCTGGGGACACTCAGGCACTTGGGAGAAAGAAGTGTCTGGCAGACAGAAGAGGAACCACAGGTGCCCGCCAAGCCCGGGGACACACAGGGCAAGGGGAAGGCACCAGCAGCAAGCAGGGCGAGGAGGTGCTGATCCCCAAAGGATCCAGACCAGGACAGGGGAGAGGGAGGAGGAGGAGAAAGAAGAAGTGGGGAGGAGAAATAGTTTGGGTGCAAAAGGCAGGAAAGTGAACTGCGCTGAGAGGGGCAGGAGAGGAAGGCCTGGGGTGGGGAAGGTCGGCCCACTGCAGGTGTGACAGAGCGCTGGTCAGAGAGGGGAGGGCTCCCCAATGGGTCAGGAGAGGCCCTGCACAGATCAGAGTAGGGGTGGTGACATCACAGGGGGGCAGGAAAGGGCTGTCCTCAGGGATAGATGTCCCACACGAGTCAGGAAGGGAATGTGGCCTTCAGGGTCAGAGGGGGTGACGTCCACATTAGTCAGAGGGGGTAGGAGTCCCCCAGGTCAGAGGGAGGAGGTGTGTTGCAAGTCAGGGTGGGGAGGGGCTCTGCAAGGCAGAGAGGGGAGATGTCCAGCAAGTCAGAGAGCGGGGGTGTCCAGCAAGTCACAGGGGGTTGGTGTCCCGCACTGATCAGAGAGAGTAGGGGTCCTGCAAGGCGGGGGTAGGGGGGACGTGTCCAGTGTCAGAGGGGAGAGGTATCTAGTAAGTCAGAGGGGGGAGGTGTCCGCCACCGGTCGGAAGAAGGAGACAATTTCTGAGAGTCAGAGGGAGGCGTCCCCCCCTAGTCCGAGGAGAGAGCTGGTCTGCGGGTCAGGGGGCAGAGGCCCCGCGCGGTCAGATGGGGAGCGAGGCTGCGGGGTCAGGGGCGGGACGTGGCAGGGGTGGAGAGCGGCGGCAGGCTCCGGGGCGGGCCGTCACGAGGAAGGACACCGGCGGCCGCGGGCACAGCCGTCACTCACCCAGTGCGGGCCGGCTCCGGGACCCGCAGGCGGCGGAGCCTCGCTGCGGGCAAGACCGGGTCCGAGCGGCGGTGGACTTCCGCCCGGCGTGCTCGCCCCGCCTCCGAGCAACACGCTCCCGGCAGCCTCCACTCTGCGGCTGCGCGCGGGCGCGGGCTGGGGTTGCTGGGGGTTGTAGTTTTTGTTGCTCAGTGAGCGGGTCCGGGAGGAGGAGCCGCGGCCCGGAAGGACAGGAGAGAGAGATGCAGACGTCTGCCCTGCCCACCCTTAGGCCCTTCCACCGCGTTATTCTGAAACCAAAAATGGGGTGGGGGTGAGGATGAAGGCTACTGGAGGCGGGGGGTTATCATTCCTCGAGCTGAGATTGTGGAAACCCTTGCCCGGAGCTGGAGAAGCGCGGACCCCTTTCTGCCCCCGTCATTCTCAAAGAGCGCCTCTCCCTGGCTCTCTGTTGGTCAGTTTCCTAAGGAGCGGTCAGGGCACAGGTCCACAGGCTGGAGTATCCTGGGCGGGGGTGGGGGTCTCCCGGCTGCTGACTTGCAATCAACAACCCCGTCCCCCCAAATAAGCGTCTCTGATTCATCCGTTTTCTGCAGTCCCCTCCCCTGCCTCGGAGCTATTTTAAAGGAATGCGTTAGAAGGCATCCCTGCCTCTCACCCCCGAGTCCTGCAATGATGCCCATTTTAGAAATCCTGAAAAAAGCCCGGTAGCAATGGAGCATCACGCAGAGCTCGGGGCTCTGCCGGGCTGCGCCTTCGGGCTTTGCGTGCGTGCGAACATCCCCGGTTTCTCAAGAGGCTTCCATCAAGTAAGAGAAGCACAGGGGAAAATTCAAACTATCTAAATGGTGCACAGTGAAAATTAACCGTCCCTCCCACCCTTTTCTGCATTCCCTGCCCAGAGGCAATCACTATTACTAGTTTCTTGTGGTTATTCTTAGAAATATTTTATGACACACAAACAAATCATAAACACATATATTCAATTACCTTTTTTCCAAACCAAACAGAAATGTGTTAAACATATGGTTCTACACTTTTCCTTGGCGGAGGTGGGGGGTGGGGGTGTGGCAGAGGGAACAAACCCTTCTGGAATTCATTTGTTTCCCGTCGTGCTAAACTGAATCCCAACGTGTACCGTATGCTACTATTATTTAAATTAAGTCTTTTATTTGCTAAGATATCTGTATCTATATATGCCTCCCAGCTTAAAAAATAAAACAGCCCTGTTATCTTGAAAGCTCTCTAGGTGTTCTTCCTGGTTCCCAGCCCTCCCACCCAAGAGGTAACCACAATCTTGAAATGTGTGTTAATAATTCTCGTGCATTATTTTATAACGTCAGCACATAGCTATGTATGTGCTAAACAACATATTGTTTAGTTTTGCCTATTGTAATTTTTACAAAAATAAAATTGCATGCAATGGATGAGAGACCCTTTTGCTCCACAGATGTTGTCAGATGTTTTAATTTTGCCAATCTGCATTAAATGTCTTCTCACTGTCTGATCACTGAAAGGTTGTGTATCTTTTCTTATATTTTTGGGCCATTTATATTTCTTCTTCTGCCGATGCCTAACATCTCGGTGCTGTTTTGGGGAAATAATCCATCCTTTCCCCACAAATAAGTGTGCAATGTCAGTTTTGTCATAATTCAAGTTTCCATATATAGCTGGGTCTGTCTGGGGGGATTTCTATTATGTTGTATTGCTATAATTTTTCACATCTGCTCTAATACCACTGTCCTCATTATTTCTCTTTTATAATAAACCTTCATATGTTGTAGGACAATTCCTCTGTGCCTCTCACTATGTCCCAGCCAGTCCAACCTTTTGGGATTTTGCATGGAATTGCTTTGAATCTGTAGATCAACTGAGAGAGAATTGAGATTTTTGATGATATTCATTCTTCTACCCAAGTATATGGTTTGCCTTTCCATTTTCTTAGGTCTTCTTTAATGTTTTTCAATAAGGTTTTTGATTTTCACTTCACAATATAGCTTGGAGATTGTTCCATATCATTATATAGAGAGCTGCTTCATTGTCTAAAAAGCTGTGTGGCATTCCACTATGTGGATGTACTGTAATTTATTTTACCAGACCCTTAATGATGTCCTTGTAGGATATCTATGATCTTTTGACATTAGAGCAATGCTTCGGGGCTGTAGGCCTTCAACATATTTGAGCACAACTGTGAACATATCTGTAGGGTAAATTCCTAGAGGAAAGATCACTGGCTCAAAGGATGCTTATGTCCTCTAGTGAATAGACACTGCCTCCCAGAGAGGCTGTGCCATGCAACTGCTCTCTGTGCAGTCAACAAGGACTCAGGGCTCATATACAATTAGGTTTTTCTTGTCTTCTTCGCGTTGCTGGAGAGTTTGCCACAGCCTCCTTCTGGAAATTCTCTCCTCCTTTTGTTTCTGTGGCTTTGCATAAAAGTCTAAAAATTCTTCACTTTAATCGTTCATTCATGTGTTTACTTACTCATTTACTCATTCATTTCATAGTTCAGTGCTTAGAATTGTGCAGTCCACCAGGGGGCCCTCCCATTTTATTTATCAAGTAAAATATTGCCCTATCGTCCCGTCTGTGACTCTCTCTGTGTAACTGAAAGTGCCAAAAAGGAATTTCCAAAATAGGGGCGTAAACGTTGAGCAACGGAGAAACTGAGGCACGGGGCATGAAATGTCTTCATTAGAGTCAGAAAGCACATAAATGGCAGAAGTGAGGCTGCACGCGTACCTTCTCACCCCTGACTGCCCGTGTTTGCATCAAGAGTCCAGACGGGACTTCCATGGAGAGGCTTGTTGTCTTCAGACAGGGGTCTTCTCCAGGCTGAGGATCGTAAAGAGCAGATTAGCCTGTCCTGTCCTTGCAGCTGCCAGTCCTGATCCCCACCTGCCCCGAGCCTTCCAGAACACGGACACCACCATCCAGGAGCAACGAGCATGGGCCAGCGGCCAGGGAGGCTGGTTCTGGCTGCCAAGTTTCCATCTCAGCTCCTTCTCCAAATCCGCATGGAGACTCTCCCACCCCCACCCCTTGGCAGTAGGACGCCACCATCTGAGCCTGCCTGTCGCTCCCCTTCAGAACAGAATTCAAAAGTTTGCAATACCAGTCTCTGCCCTTGTGGGATGACGGGGCAGCCCGGCCCAAAATAGCTGGGAGAGGCAGGACATTCAGGCCGCGGTAGGAAAAATCACAGTGCCACTAATGACAGGCTGTGCTTATCTGGAACCGAGCGTCTTGCAGACTTTGATGGAGGTCACATAGTTTTTTCCGATGATGAGGAAACAGACAGAGTGAGCGGCAATGACATGCCCAGGGAGAGAGAAAGAATCGGCAAACGGGGGAGGACAGAGTGTGCTGCCCCCTGGGCAGGGGTTCTGGGGAATGTGCCCTCCCCCTCTGAGTCTCTGGGCTTTACCTCCCAGGAGCTGCCCTTGTCTGAGAAAGCGGAGCCACTTGGGAATGTTCGGGAAGCCTCGAGGAGTCTGGCCCAGACGTCCCTGTGCAGGAGCTGCAAGCTCCTGGGGAATTTCAGATGGGCGTGGCCTGCCGTACAGTAGGGAGCTTCAGAGAGAGACCTTGGGGGCGCTGCTCTTTGCTCTGGTTTGCCCAGGCCTCTGGCCCATCACAGGGCTGATGAAATCTCTCCCGCACTGCTGCTGGCGTTGGGTTCTGATTTGTTCATGTTGTTTTTTTTGCCATGACTCTTGTCCCAGCCTGGACGGTCCAACAGGAAGGCTTTTGCTGAACTGAGAACATTCTGCCCTGGTTGCCTGGGGGCACTACGGCCACGCTGAGGGAGAATCGAACAGTCTGCATGGCGGTCCCTGGCTTGCCCGATTTCCCATCTTTCCAATTTACAATTTTAAAGCAGTAATGAAGTAGATGACAAAGGACATCAGGGACCTGGCCAGCTCTGTGTTTGGTGACGTATTTTATTTCCTTTACTGAGGGCTGACTGGCTTTCTCTGGGAGCCTGGCCTTGTGCGTCTTTGCCCATTTGCCTGCTGGCTTAAGTTGTGGGTGGTGAAGGCTCTACCCGAGATGCTCTCAGACCTCGATTTCCATTCTCTGGGACTTCCCATGCCGCCGAGCCTTCTGTCTCACACAAATATCTTGGGAAACCCCAGGCTCTTGTTGCCACATTTAATATCAACGCTCTCCCCTCCCCCCAGCCCCGTTTCTGCCTCAAGAAAAATGAGTAATCAGTTTTCTAATCTCTTGGGAGTTATGGAGACTCAACCCAAGAGGAGGGAAGGAAGATTATACTTATGATAGTGACAGTTATAACGAACATTCTAGCACTTTGTGTGTGCTCCATCACCCCTTTGATCAACCATGTGAGAAATTACAGCTTCATAATCCTTTACCCCAACTCCCCCCAATACAAAAAGCTCTGAAAACTTAGTTTTGCCCTAACTTTGGCAAGAACGAATTTGACAGAACAGCGTGACTTGAACTGTTGTGAGACTATGAATGGCCTTCATTTATCGCACTACAGAATATTCAAGTGTCTGACGCAGGGGCGCTGCCCCTAATTCTGCTGGGGTAAGATGCCCTATGTGATATTTGCATCTTACTCCCAACACATCTGGCCTCACAGTTTCCAGATGAAAGACGGTGGGCCTGTCTCTGCTTTATAGACAAGGAAACTAAGGCCCAGCGAGGTTGGGCAGCATCCCCAGGCCAAGGATCTAAACTTCCTGTTAGAACAAGCCAGTCGCTGCTGGAAGAGACCGTCATTATTTGGTTGTATTTCTAAAGCTTCGCTCTGTATTGGGTCTCTGAGTGCATGTCTTGGAATTATCTTAAAGGTAACGGTCTTTTAGTTCTTCAACACCAAAGCCATCTTGCATGGCGTAAAGAGGGGGAACAAATCTTCCATCTCCACATCTGTTTCTCTTTCAAGCTGCATGCCCAACTTCGTGTGCACTGAATTCTGATGTCGGTTCATGACTTCTTCAGGTCAGTCTCCTGGATGGGGCAATGGGGAACTTTCCTACTGCATTCAGGGAGTTCCCGATTCCCAGGAGTTTTGAGAAAGACCTGGATTCTCTAACATCCTAGACCAAGGTCCCGCAGGTGCTGCGTGAAGATGCAGTCTGCTCGCCTTTTCTGCTTCTCTTGTTGTGGTCTCCCTGGTCTCCCGCTGTGAAGGCTATTTGAGGACAGAGCAACTGGGGGAAGGTCATCAGTGTGCTGGCCCGGGTCTTGTTGACCGGGAATTTCCTCATGTTATGCACAGGAACGAAGACGAGCTTATCTCTAGGTTTTCCTGTGTCGATAAGCAACCCGGGATGTAAGTTTTGCCAAGCCTTAGACTCATTATGGAGATCATGAGGCCTTCCCAGTCATCTAATGCTAGCTGAAACCACATCTCCAACAGAGACATGTTTACTTAATCTTGCCGTAGTGTCCTTGAAGTTCTCCAGGGCCACTGGAGGATCAGGAGCATTTCTCCCTTTGCTTCCACAGTTGGGGGTTGGCTGCAGGGTCTCCGTGGAGTGGCCACAGGGCACTGGCTGCCTCCACTGCCTGGAACTCTCTCTCTTCTTCCATCTCCATCGTTCTCAGCTTGCCCTGGCTAGAAGGTGTGCTGGCAGATGTCAGGCATGCACACCCTTCTCCTCCCATTTTGATTTCTTAGCCTCCCAGCAGACAGCCGGGAGCTGAGGTGGCTAGGACACTCGAAGGCAGAGAGTGAGGCACAGCCACTGTGCTCTGCTCTGAGCATCCCAAACCAGCATCCCTGTGTCTAACCAGAGAGGGAGGCCCTAGGAGGAGCGGAGACAAGATAAAAAGTGCAAGAATGACGTCTGAGCAGATTGGAGAGAACATGGAGGCCAGGGAGATGCAAGAAAAGAAAGAAAACTGCCACAGCAGCGCAGAGTTTTGTTTCTCTGGCCAGATCCCTCCTCCCTCGTGATCTGATCAGATTCTAGAACTATCTGGTCTGAATCAGAGTTTGGGGATGGAGACCAGCATAACTGGGGCAACTCCTGAGAAGCCTGGGGCAGTATCGGGATGCGAGGTGGGGCCAAGGGACTTGTTTGGAAAGAACTTTTGTATAAAATGGAGAAAATGTCCATTTTTCATATTAAGGACTGAAAGATCTGATAAAGCCTGAGAAATGCTTGAGTCCCTCCTGTTCTGTCCCCCGCCAGGCTCACACTGTCCTCTGGAACATCTGCACCTCCCAGACAGGGGTTCCTAACCTTTGGATCACAGAACCCTCTGGGACTCTGATCAAAGCAATACACCATTGCCATCCAACAATGCACAAGTGTAAACACACATGTGCACACACAGTTTTGCATTCTGTTTCAGGAGGTCCACAGATTCCCCCAAACCTGTCTGTGGTCCCTGGACCCCAGGTGGAGGCCTGATGGAAGGCATGTGTCAGGTCTGCCACCGTCCAGAGACTTGATCCCACAGGGGTGGCTACAGGTGCCCCCTGAGCTCCTTGGAGCCCATCCCCCTACCACCAAGGAACTCAGGGGGCCCACCTCTCCTTGCCCTGGGCCCCCAGACCCCCGACACCTGGATGGACTTCCAGACACTTGGAGGTGGCCACCCTCCATCCCCATCCTGGGCTGGCTCCCAGGGTAGCTAGGAGGAGGGCAGCGCTGGCTTCCCCTGCCCGCCGGGCACACACACAGTTAATCCTCGGCGGCTGCTGTTTGGATAAAATGCGCTGGGAGCGTTCGAGGCTCCGCGGCCGCTCACATCTGGCTGGGGTTTGCTCTTTACGCGTCTGTCCTGCCTTCTTCGTCTCTTCCTTTACTTTCGAGAAACCGCGTTTCCGCTTCTGACCAAAGAGACCTTGGAGCCAAGGAGATCAAGGTGCCGGGAAGGGGCTGTGTTGCCCGCACCCCACCCCATCCCCCCCTCACTTTCTGCGCCTTCTTCCCGAGGACTTTTCCCTTCCTTCTTCCCCGCGCTCTCCTTCGGCGCGTCTGTTCTCCCCCCCGGACCTGACGAGGAGGAGGCTGCGCCCCTGGGAGATGCTCTAAGTGGCGCTGGGAGAGCCTGAGAGGCCGCGGGGAGGACGCGGGCGCCCCGCTCTCGGACGCCGGCTGGAGGTAGGTGCCGGGCGGGCGGGACCGGGCGGGCGGGACCCAGCGCTGCTTCAGCTCGTTTTCGGGCTTCAGCCCGGTTGCCAGAGCGGAGCGGAGCAGACACCTTCACCGGCCGGCGAGGAGCCGAGTGGGAGGGGCCGGGGTGGCAGTTGTGCCGGGGATGGGGTGGGAGGGGTAGTGGGTGGGGGTTGCGGGAAGACCAGGAGGTCAGCGAAGGTCCGCTGCCCGTTCTTGCTGCTCGCTTCGTGAGCGGAGGTGCCCTGGAGAGCTGTGGCCTCGGTCTGCTTCTGGGGCAGATGGATGCTGTCAGCAGGGATCATACCCCTCCCATGTTTTGTGGGTGTTTATCTTGCTTCACTCTTCTCTGGTGCTTTTCTGAGGACGTGAAAGGAAAAGGAATGGTGCTCAAGTCCCCTCTGCACGTGGTGGGGAGCGCCCCACTCCAATATTGCCTGGACCACCTGAAAGCCAGGTTTGTCCAGCCCTGCCTGTGGCCAATTTGAACCCCACACGGAACAGGAAATGCTGACTTTGGCCCGGGATCTAATGGCCTTGGTGTTCTCAGAGGGGATGCAGCCTGGACAGGGAAAAATAATGTCCCTTTCCTGGGGACCCTCCTGGTTGTCTGCACCCCTGAGAGTAGCCCCTAGTCTGGGGCCGAGCCGCTGAGCTGCCCTCAGGCTTCTGGACCACGCATGCCTCTCTGCGTCTACGTACCATGTACCGCCCAGCAACTCTAGGGCATCTCCACCCATGCAGGTGTGGTCCCACTTGTCGTAGGTGCCCATATCCTGTTGGCCTGGGCCCCACCAGTTCCTGGGAAGCTCCTGTATCTTCCGCAGACCCCCTGTGCTCTGGGCACAATGGGCCCTCCGGGTCCCCTTGGAAGGGAGGGAGGAAGCTGCCCTTCTCTGTGACTTGTTTTTGCCTCCTCTGTCTCACTTGGCTTCTAAGAAAGGGGACAGTTTGGCACACGTGGAGCTTCCTTCTTCCGCGATTTGAAAATGGGGAGTGTTCTGAGAAACTGAATTTTCTCAACCACTAGCTACTTCCCGGGTCCCTGTGGGAGGATGTGAGGTCCTCAGAGGCTGCTGGGCCCTTGCTTTTTATAGCGCAGGAAAGCACGCAGCCAGCCCCATGTGCGAGGTCACAAGTAGGCGGCCTCACTGTTGTGTGTGCTACAGGGAGAGGCCTGCGTGGCAAGGAAGTTCGTTCTCCACGAGGCCTGCTCAACGTCCCTTCCTAGAGAGGAGAGAAAAAATACAGGTGAAGGAGAGATCGGGGCGGTGGGTTGCGTTGTCCTTTCCCACCCTCCTTCCCACTTGCCCTCTTGACTTAAGAGCTGAGAGCAGCTTAGGATGACTCAATCACAACAGCGGCAATAAAAATAATGGCAGCCATTGATGTGTGTGTGTGTGTTTCCTGCACGGCAGGCACTGAGCAAATGTTTGTTCTTGACAATTCTATCAATGGCACTCACCCCCGAAAAGCTCAGAGAGGCTCATGACTTGCCCAGAGGCAGTAGAGGAAGGACCGGGACTCAAATCTGCATCTCGGTGCCCAGAGAAGAGATGTGACTTGCTCAAGGATGCACAAGTCTTCGAGCTGAGGCTGGAACCCAAGCTTCCTTAAGTTTCCAAATTTCCCCTTCCCAGCACCCCACGGAGAAAGGGCCCTGGGGCAGGAAGGACTGCCAGGCTCTGCTTCCCAGGGACCCTTGCCCTCTCTTCTGACTCTTTCTCTCTTCCTTCTCCCATCTTGAGTCTTTTGTGACGCCAAGGAAAGTGCTCCGGGGGAACAGCAAGTCAGGGAAACAGAGAAACACGGGTGTAGGAGGTCTCGGAGGGCCCTCGTCCAGCCAGAGGATACCGCTGCCTGTCTGGGGCAGGTGCTGCCAAGCCAGCGAGGGCCGCCCTCCCCAGTGGAGCCCAGAAAGCCGACGTGGTCCCAGGAAGGACGCAGGCAGCTGCCTCCTCATTCCTGGGATGTAACCTCCCTATTCAGTGCAACCAGCACAGCATAATTTTTTCAGAACATGCTTCTTTCTGTTGTTCTTCCTGGTGCCTCCTGCCCTCCCCCCCACCCCCCCCCCCCAGCTGTAATTAGCATGACTCATAAACCAAATATTCTGGCATTGAACTTCACCCATCAAAACAAAGATGAAAAGAATTTCGTAGATACAGTCGTGCTGCTGGGCGTCCTCACAAGACATGAGCTTGCCATTGCACTTTTGTCTTCAGGGGCCGGCCCCTCTTGTGAGTCCCTGTTCCTGGAGCTGTGGGTGGCTGAGGCTCCAGGGCTAGGGATGGGGGTGACAGCTCGCAAAGGAAAGGAAGAAGAGACGGGTTCCAGGTTCCGTTGTGGTCTCCACATTCTGCTGACTGCCTAAGGCGACTCTGCCTGCCCATCTGCTGGAGAGAGAATTGGGTGTTTCAGAGGGAGCCTTGTCTCCCCTCCCTGAGAGCCCAGAGATGTTTAAGTGGGGCCTTGGCCTCCCAGGTGCTTCATCTCGGTGGTGCAACTACGTTGTGGGCTGAGGGTTATTGTTTTTTCCTGTTTTTACCTGCTGAAATCTGCCTTCTCTTAAAGTTAAATGAGACAAAGCGGCTCCCTGGACAGCACCCGGGCATCTCCTGGACCCTCAGGCAGTGCGAGGAGGACCTGTCTGCCCGCTTGCTTAGAGAACAAGTGGGAAAGAGCCATCAAAGCTTGCTCAAGGCACTTCCTTCCATGCTTTCTCGGGGCAGCTCAGCAAGCTGGCCCCATGAGGCTGGGGATTCGGGATTCTTTGGGTCCATGCCGGGCTCCTCGGCCTGGTGGGGCCCGTTCTGCGCTTAACTACAGACGAGCAGAAGTGGGACACGCTGCCTCTTTTCCTCCTCCCCAAGCTCTGCGGTGAAACTTCTGCTGCTGCCGCCTGCGCCCCTGACCCTCGCCTTTCTGCCTCTTGGGGGCAGGGCTCAGTGGCGTGAGCAGGAGTGGGAGCTCTTGAACCCTTTGGGGGGGCATCTTTATTCCTGAGTCCTTGTCAGGGTTGCAGTTGGGTGATGCCTGTGACGCGGGAGACGTGAGTGGCTCCCTGTATCCCGTTAAGCCACTCACTCTTGCTTTCCAGAACTGGGCTCAAAGAGAGATGGGTGTGGGCAGAGGCACTGGAGGCCCCCCACCGCCTACTGGGGTGTTGCTGGCCTGCCCCAGAGGCCCCTGCAGTCAGCTCCTTCTCCAGCAGTGGATGGGACTGGCACAGTCATACTGGGGTGTCCCCCCATCCGGGACGGCTGTGGGCGAGGCTGGGCCTCAGTGTCTGACCATCTCTCTGGCTCCTGTAGGAATTTTTCTTAAAATGAGATGAGCAGAGTTTGGAAGAGACGAAGGAGGCAGGATGGGAAGGGAGGATGGGAAAAGACGCAGGCAGGCGGGGCGGGCAGTGGGGGTGGTGGAGGGCAGGGGGGAGTCAAGTTCTTGGTGCCCCGTGCTGGGTCAAATGTTACTGCTGGCCACTGGTAAAGCCACACTTGGTGGAATGCCCCAAACCCTTCGTCTCAGGTTGCACCCCCTCCCCAAGTGGTGGGGACATCTGGTTGGTTACCAGCCACCCTCTGCCCTGGGGACCAGAGAAGGGAAAGGACCTCGCCTGGGAAAGCTGCCAGCTCTGGTGGATTTGCAGGCGGGTGCAGGCCGGAAGCTGGGCTGGGCTGGGCTCTGCCCTGCAGGTTTCTGGGTCTGGTCTTCAGAGTTGGGGACTGAGGTGCACCTGGAAACACGCGGGCCCTTTCTCCTTGTGAGGAGTCTAAAGCAGTTCTGGTGAGAGATGGGTGGGTCTGGGTGGGTCTGGGGGTGGTCAAGGGGCTCTTGGGTCTTCTGGCCTTCAAGACCCCCCTCCCCCGTGAAGGTATAGCTACGAGAGCAAGACCCACAGTTCTGTAAACTGGCTGTAAACCCTGGTTGAGGAGACCCTGAGAATGGCACGTGCTGGGCAGGCGGAGCCAGCGGGCACAGTCTGATGCCCGCCCTTCCCCTTTCTGTTCTGTTCTCTGCTCCCACATTCTCCCGCTTCCAGTTCCCTCTCTGCAGGGGCCCCTTCTAGGGGGTCCAACCAAGCCTGATCCCTAGACAGTCCCCCAAGGGGTGGGCAGACACAGGGCATGATGCTGCCCGCCCCCCCCCCCCCCCAGTGTGCATTCTTCACACCATTCCTTCCTGCTAGCTGCAGTTGGCCTCAGATCCCTTTGCAATCGGCTCCTGACCGTCAGAGGGTCTTGGGGGTGGGATGCGACCATTGCCGTCCCTGCACGGTGTGCTCTTCTTCCTCCCACGTCCTTTCGAAGCTCACCAACGTGCGGTTGCCTCTCCATCCCGCACAAGCAATGCCCTAGAAATGCACGCTCCGCGGGCCGCCCCTCCCACGCTCCTCACATTTTGAGGAACGAGGAGGGTGTTCCTGGTGATTCTGTGTCTTAATCCAAAGGAATTAAAGTCCAACGGTGAGTTTTAAGGTGCTGGCTGGCCGCCAGCAGGGACAGCTCTGCGCATTGCTTTCGTGAAGACGGTTATCATGGACCCCCCAGTGCCCCATCCTGTGGCTGGCATAGGGCGGGCGCACAGCAATCTGCCGAGTGAACCGATGCAGGGGCTCAGCTGGCTGGTAAACTCCGCAGAGCCGAATGCTGCGGCTGCCGTTCCAGCTGTAGCCAAACGAGCTAAGAGGGGGAACGCCCAACAGGTGGGAGAGCCTGCTGGGCCACAGTTTAGCCCAGCGTAGTTTGGCCCTCTCTGGTATCTTTCTGGAGACCCCTCGGGGTGAAGTGGAAGGCAGTTTGCTGTCAGACACACCTGGGTCTCCCCTGAGCTCCAGCACCTCCCCACGGTGGGGCTGGGGGTGAGTGGCTCCTTCGCTCTGAGCCCATTTGCTCTGAGAAATTGAGGTGCCCCATAGGGCTCAAGCTCGATAGTGTATGGAGAGCACCGTGCCCAGAGCCCCGCACTTAGTAGGTGCTTAGTCAATGGTAGCAGGGCTTTGTTAGAAGGAATCTGGGATAAAGGATGGGGCTGCACCTGTCCTGTTGACTCGCCTGGCCCTTGTGCAGAATTCCTCATGGGCTCAAGGATTTGGCTCATTCCTTCTGTTTCGTGCCACAGGTGGCCTCCTTCAGTAGCAAGTGCCACCAGTGTGTCCAAGACAAAACAAATCCCCCTCCTTCTAGAAAACGCGTTGTCTCCAGCTGGCCTGATTCTCGTCCAGGTGAGACGCCCTTCCCCGGCCTGACCTGCACCCACGGTCACTCGGGGCCTCCGCTGTTCAGGGGAAGAGCTGGATCTTCTTGTTCCATTGTGGCCCCAGTCTCCAGCCCTCTGTCTGGTACTGAGTAGACGCTCAGTAAACAACTGTGAAAGAATGTGGGGCTTCAGCACCGGGTCGTTTTATATCCGCGTGGTCCTGCTTGAGTCACGGATTTGCCACAGCATGCCCAAACCCTCCCCCATTCTCCCTCTCTGCACATAGAGTCAAATTCCCTGGCATAAACAAAATGCTCCCTTAGTCCCCAGGGTGGGCTTATTTGTCATTTTTCTAAGTGGAGTATAATGTGTACTTAGTGTGAAAAAAATACGTGACTGTTATAGGGAAAAACCAGAGAAGCCAAAATAAGAAAATGGCAAACATCCATATTTTCATCACCCAGAGATAATTGCTGCTAGCAGCCAGGTGGGTGGCTTCAGCTCTTTGGGGCTGAGTGTCCGTGTGTGTTATGGGCGTGTATTTTTGTGTGCATGTTCTCAACCTCCGTCTTCACTCATCACCGTTTAGGAACATCTTTCCATGTCAGTAAATCTTCATCTATTCACAGGGGGCACTGATTGGTGCTGCTGGCTGAAGCTGCGCCCCCCGCCAGCATTATTTGTTTATTTATTTAAATGCCTTTAAAAGAAGCACCTGGTGGCTGGTTGTCGGCCATCCCCACCCCTCCCTGTTATATTACACCCAGCCCGCGGACAGTAGCTAAAGGCCTTTGAGTTTGCTGCCCCATAACCGCCTCCTTTTTAGCTTTCCACTGTGTGAATGCACCATAATTTATTGAATTAGACTGTTTTTGCAGGACAGCTAGGTGGTTTGCAGCCTTAGGTAATGGGGGCAGTGGGTTGTAACTCTTTTTGAAGCAGATTTTCTGAGTGTAGATAAGAGGAACATTTGAGAAAAAGATGTGAGGGGGCCATGGCAGGACTCAGTGTTCTGATGGCGCTTAATAGGGTGCCCTGGGTCACTGTCCCCCTCCCCTCGTCTCCCCAAAACCACTCCCATCCTGAATTAGAGAGAGATTTGAACACACCGGCTTGAGGCCATAGCACAAAGTGTGGGAGCCTGGAGTCCTCTGTGGATGATGGCTCTGCCACTTGGGAATGGCTGAAAGGTGACTGTGGAGCTCAATCAATGTTGAAAGTCAGATATCAGTCACTGGAGACGCATGTGAAATGAGACACAGCTCCTGCTTGCGAGGGGTGCTGTGCGGGGACAAGATAAGAGGGCCAATGATTGTAGACCAGTCTGTCCAAGATGCTGGAGGAGGTGGCATCAGGCTGGCTCTGACGAACACACAGATGATGAAAGTGGTAGGAGAAAAGGACAGACAGAGGATGAGACCGACTGCCTTGTGTTGGGGACTTCGAGTGGCTCCAGACGGCTGGAGTGAAGGATACATGTTCAGGTGTGAGGACGACGGGGCCAGAGGTGAGGCAGGAGCCAGATGGTGAAGCTCGGGCTTAAATGTTTCCTTTATTTTTTGTGGGAAGCCTTTTAAGCCAAGGGTGGCATTCAGATCTGCAGTTCTGAAAGCTGCCTCTGGTAGACAGTTTGGAAGGTGGATGAAAGATGGGGGACCAGCGAAGAGCTGAGGAAGAAGCGGTGACAGAGGCCAAGGGGGAGGAGGGGAGAGCAGACTTTCAGGAGGCTTGGTGACAGATGAGAGGTGATGGGTACGTGGAGGTAAGAGTCTGTATGGCTCCGAGATTTCCAGCCCGGGGCCTCTGTGTGGACGGTGCCGACTTCCCCTGAGCCATAAGCTGCAGGAGGAGGAGCAGGTATGGTGGGGTCTGGGGGAGAAGATGAATTAATTGGGGGTTCAAGGGTCTTGTGACAGAGCGAAGAGGAGATGTTCAGAAGACAGTCGGATGCCTGGCTCTAGACCAGCGCTGTCCAACAGAACTTTCTGCAACGATGTAACGTTCTCCTGGCCGTGCTGTCCGAGAGGGCAGCCACTGAGAATGTGCTTATGTATCTGGGAACTGACTCTTGCCTCTTGTCTGGTTCGACTTGCCCCGTGAGTGGGCTAGCGGTTGCTGTTTGGGAGAGCGCAGGCCTAGGGTTCGGTGGCCAGGCCCAGGTGCAGACGAGGATCAAGGAGATGTCGCTTGAAGCCATCTCGTAGAAAATAACAGAAGGAAAGAATGTTTGGAGTGAGAGGAGCTGAGAGCCGAGGACACAGCCTGCAGACACCTGTCTGTAAGAGGAGATCAAGAAGGATAAACACTGGGTGGGCCGGAGCTGGGGTGAAGGCGGTAGGTGGTCTCCTCAGCAGGCGCCCCATAACGCTCACGGAAGATGGGGCAGCAAGTGCTGGGTGTCAGGAGGGACACTGGCGATCTCAGCCAGAACGGTCTGGGCTGGACTGGGCGGCAGGGGTGCTGACCATCTGCTGAGCTAAATCATATTCTTGACCTGGGAGCCATTAGGTGTGGGACAAAGTTCCATCGTTTGCCAAGCTTCCCCTGGGGATGCCTAAAAAACATCGCGGGGATGTCTAGACCCCAGAAAACCAGAGACGTTCGTACCGCTTGTGAGAGGCTGGTGTGGTGGGGCGCGGCTCACAGAACTCCCAGGTTCCTTCCTCCTTCAGTCTCGGGAGCCGTCAGCCCCCCGAGGGCGTCACTGCTGCGGGGAAGTGGGCAGTGGGCCAGGCCACCTGCAGAGCGAGCTCACGCACGAGCTGTCACTAGCTCCTCTCTCTCACGCGGTTCTCAAAGCGGGGCCAGGCCTGCCGCCCGAGGCCTTACAGCTGGGAGGTGATCTAAGGACAGTGCTCCAGTCAAGGAAATCTTTGTTTGCACTGGGACGGAATCATAGCTGTGGAGGCCGGGCTGGCCAGGTGCCCCTGCAGGCCTGACGCCTGCAGCCCACGTGGTCTCCTCGTCCGCAGGGCCTGGGCAGGAACTTAGACCATGTCTGCTCTCCACTCCAGGTGGGCCTTTCCTGGTCTAGGCGCAGTCAGTTGTCCCAGGAGAGGATGGAGATGTTTTGGGATGGGGAGAATGCTTGGCCTCTCTTTCCTTCACTGTTTTGTCTCAAGCTAGACCTTGCTCCTATCCAGGCAAAAGGAAGCCTTTGCTTATTAACTAGCAAGTAGCCCTGGAAGACCCATCTCCATCCCCAGCTGTGGGCTTCGGAGGTAACCAAATAAACCCCCAAGCCTTAAAAAATAAACCCTCCTCCTCCAAGCCAGAACGCAGCTTCTTGGAAAAAGGAAAAGAGGGAGATTCAGGGAGTGGCATTGGCGCCAGGACACCCACATCTCTTGGGAAGGGCGCTGCTCACCTTCAGTTGAAGGGAGTTCCTTTACTAAGGGATCCCCACCCTCCCACTGCTTCCTCTACAAGGTTGGGGGAAAGCAGGGGAGGGTCCAGGATCAGCTGGGGCTGCCCAATTACAGACAGGAAAATTAGATATTCACTGGGCTTCTGGAATTGGAGAACAAACGTTGTTTATCAACTGGAAGTCACTCTGCCTCCCTCCTGCCCATTGCCAGAGGAGCTGGTAAGTGGCAAATTAGTGTGATGAATGGCTTCTGGGGAAGGCAAGCAGATGTCACGTGTTAGAAAATCCTGATGGTCATCAGGGCCAGAGGGATACCCCAACATGGCGCTTTCTCCTCTCTGGGCATCCCAGGAGCTGAATACAGGAGACCTCCTGCAGCCACTGGAGAGCTCTGAGCTTCTCAACAGAATTCCCCCAGATGTCAGAGCAGAGGGAGACAGCCCCAGGGCTTCCTCTCTGGTTGAGAGCAGACCGGGGAGGGGAAGGCGGCAGGAGCAGATGTGTGGAAGGGGTGGTGGCAGACGGAAGGTTGATGCCGTATGAAACGGGCTGATCGGATGCTGAGCTGGATGGCATTCTTGACTTAGAAGCCATTAGGTGTGGGCAAAAGTTCTATCTTATGCCAAGCTTTCTCAGGAGAAGCATGTAAAATTTTGGGGTGATGTCGAGGCCCTAGAAAAGCCAGACAAAGATATTTGTCTTGGGTGGATTGAGGTCTGGGACACAGCCAGAGCTCCTGGAAAGCATCAAATACAGGCAAATGGTAGAAAGGAGAAGAGACCTTCAGGAGATGTTAAAGAGGGTTGGTGACTGATTCAATGTGGCGGATGTATGAGAGGAAGGAGTCTAAATGACTCCCAGATTTCTGGCCTGCTGTTTGCTCATACTTCCTCCTTCCTCCCCCACTGACTTCATTGTAATAGAACAGAGCTGTCCAATAGCGTTTTCTGCAATTATTGAAACGCTCTATTCTGCCCCGTCCAATACGGTAGCTACCAGCTACGTGTAGCTATTGAGCTCTTGGAATGTGGTTAGCGTGACTGAGGAACTGAATTTTGAATTTTGTTTAACTTTGATTCATTTCAAATGAAATAGTCATATGTGGCTAGCGGCCACTGCACTGGAGAGCACAGGTCTGGAGTGCTACCCACTTACCACTTTGAATCAACACCTGCCTTTCTGTCTTGAGCTATAATTGGGCACACATCTGTCTCTTTTACTGGACAGTCAGCTTCTAATCCAGGGAGATCCTAGGCTTCTCGCCTCTAGAACAGCTGGTCGCCTGATGAGGTGTAAGAAAGAGGGAAAACCATGTTTATAAAATGCTGTTGTCAAATGGCGCTGGGCTGGGTGTGGCATCAGATGAAACGCAGACATGTGGAGCCTGAGCTCTGGGAGTTTACTGTCAGAACACAGGCATGACAACATGGAGGTGGGAGGCAGCCAAAAAATAACTGGGACAGCTGACTGGGACCGATTTTAAACAGATATGAGGAAACTTGAACACGTGGATGAAGATTGTCTTCTGAAAGGATTCACCCCAGCTCCACGAGAGGTCTGACGAGGGATAAAAATTATTAACGAGGAAGTGGTCTCAGACTTCCCGCCCTCCTCCAGATCCCGTAGTTGGCCCAGTGCTCTCTCTCTGCCCCCCAGCTCCTGTAAGGGGGTCTGTTCCTTGTCGGGGGGGGAGGGTTAAGCTGCAGGTAGATGAGGAGGTTGAGGAGAGGGACTCTGAAGAGCGGAAGGTCCTGAGGGACACGGGTGGGAGAAAAAAGGTGTTCTTGGAATTTGGCAAATGAATTTCTTCACTGGGTTTGGGAAAGGCAAGGCCAGAACTTGAGTCATTTTGGAATTGACCTCAGATGCCTTGACCGCAAGGCAGCCTGGAGACTGGACCACGTGGGTCCAGATTCGTGCGGGTTACACACCACTGGCCAAGGAGTCCTGGGGGCCACTTCCCCAACCTGCCTTCGCTGTGTACAGCACATTCTTTTAAGTCACTTTACTGGGGGCAAAACCTCACCCTTTGTAGAGGACTTTATTTCACTGGAAATCGTTAAAAGTGATCTGGAGCCAAATTTGGTTAGAAGTTGGGCAATACTGTTTTTGCCCGAAAGTGACTAAAAAGATCATAATGTCGTGACGCTGGCTTTACTGTGGGACTTGGTAAAATGGTTCTGAAGAAGTGTTGGAAGAAGGAGAGATTTCAAGCTGGGTTTGCTTTGGCTCCAAAGAAGAGGTTCTTGAGGAGAAGCACCAGCCCCTGAGGGCCTCACTCCACCAGCCCGGTGTCAGCAAGTCTTTGCTGGGCCATGCCCCCGCCCCCACTGATATCATCACCCCTAGACCGGCTGCATCCTGGTCCCCATCTCTTCTGATCAGGGTACAGAAAACCCTTTTCCAGATTAGGAAGAGACACACCAACGTGCAAAATGGTGCTTCCGTTGGGGGTTGAGCATTGATTCTCGACTGGGGGGCTGGGTGCCTCCCAGGGCACATGTGCCAAAGTCTGGAGACATTTTGGGTTGTCATGACTGCGGGTGGGGGGTGCTAATAGGATCTACTGCTCGGAGTCCAGGGACACCGCTAAACATCCTACAATGCCCAGGACGGCCCCATGACCAAGAGTGAGCCAGCCCCAAATGTCCATCGTGCTGAGGCTGAGACCCCCTGGGGACAAAAGAATCCAAGGTGACTGGCTCTTCACTTCCTTTTGTGAACATTTTCCAACTTTTCCAAAATAAATATATATTACTTTGGGTTCAGGAAAAAAAATGTTTAAAGAAAGGAAAATCTCTTTTCCTTTCAAGTGAGGCAAGCTTGGCACTTAAAAGAAAAAAAAAAAGAGAGAGTAATTATTAAGGCGCCAAGGAAAAACAGAGGAAACACAGAAATAGGGAAATAAATTTAGAGAATTCCGTTTGACAAATATTTGTTGAGCAGCAGTCAGGTTCGGAGTGCTGCAGGATGCTTGGCTGGTCCCAGATGAAGAAGACAATGTCCCAGGCCCAGAGGACGTCACAGTCTGCTGTGCAGAATCTTACAGGCCAAGCACGGCTCTCTGCGGGAGGGGACAATATGAAAAACAACATTTACAGAGAGGAGGGCGAGCTTTTGGTTGAGGGATCCGGAAGCCTTCAGGAAGAATAGGAAGCACTTGAGTTGGGTCTTGAAGAGCCGGTGGGGTTTTGTTGTGATCCGAGGGCAGCCTGTCCAAGTCCAAATCCAGCCCCCGCCCTCCCGTAAAAGTCGGACCGTCAGGCTAATCAACTTCTCTACAGCCCTATTTCCTCATTTGTAAATTTGGGATAACAATGAATGAATATTGTCTCCTTAAAGAATTCACTCAGGTCCATCCAAGGCCTGTGATGGGGTAAAAATTATTAATGCAGAGGTGTTTTCAGACCTAACCCTAACTTATAAGGCTATCAGGATTAATTGAAATGATGCATGGATGCCAGCACAGTGCCTGGTGCAGTTGTGGGTCCTGTGAGCCTAGTTCTTATGTAGGAAAGAGGAGGAGAAAAGCGTGCTCCTGGCCAGAGGAGAAGGAAGCCGGCAGGTGGACAGATGCCAGGAGTTTGGGGGCGTGGCTGGACCCTGCTGCTCAAAGTGCGCTCCTTGGAGCAGCAGCACTGGCCGCACCCGGGGATCTTTGAAGATGCAGATGCTCAGGGCCCTGTTCCAGACTCGCTGAATCAGAACCTGCATTTTAACAAGACTTCCCAGGTGCTATGTGTGCACACTAAAGTTTGGGAAGCAGGGAGCTCGAACACAGCATGAGGGTGCTGTGCAATGCAGCTGAAGAGTGGGGGCAGACCGGGGAGGGTCGTGCGGACCCTGCCGAGGAGCCTGGAGAAATGGTAGATAGGTGGATAGATAATTTAAGTATGACCTTTATACATGAACATATGCACATACACACTTCCGTTGAGAAGTGGAGGAGAGGTAGTAGAGATTTTGAGTGGGTGGCTGATCCAAGCAGTCTCTTGGTCTTTGGGAAGGTCTCTGGGCCCTGACACTTGGGAGAGATGGCTGGTTGGTAGAGAACTTGGAGGTGGGGGGGCCCAGCTAATCCACAGCAGTGGGTGGGGTCGGGGGTCAGGCAGAGAATTAAAGGCCCGGCAGAGGTATGGGTGACAGGGGAGGAGGGGGTCCCTGAGGAGGCCAGCCTTCCTGGCGCTGAGCCTCATCATGTCTCTGAGGCTCCACTGGGAGCCCAGGCCCCTTGCCTTTCTGTCCCAGGGCTCTTGTTCCCGGATCTTCTGCCTCCCCCAGGTTCCCGACTTGGCACGGGGACTCCAGCAGGGAGGGCTGTGGAGCTGTAACAGTGAGCCCCCTAAGGCACAGAGTAGAGAACAAAGTCCAAAAGTTGACCCAGTGGAGAGGTCATGCCCTCCCCGGCCACAAAGCCTCTGAGCAACGCGGTATTTGAAGGAAGTCCGCGGCTTCCCAGGGCATGTGAAAGGGGCATTCATCTGGGTAGATGATCACTGACAAAAAAAGATTTCCGTCTCCGTTTTTGTTTTCCTGAGACGTGAAAGAGGAATTAAAGAGAAATCACATGTAGGACCTTTCGAGATTGTTCTCCTTGCTTTTCCTATTCGTCTCTCAGTAACCACCCGGATCCCACCCATAACTTGGCTGCCAGGGGTGGGTGGTCCTTATTCCCGCCAGGCCTCGGTTTCTCACTGTGCATTTGAGAGCACTGAGTTGAGTCCTCATAGGTCCTTTGAGATGTTAGACTGTAGGTTTGGTGAACAAAGATGGGATGGAATTGACCACAGTCGCCCCTCCCACGGTGGGGAGGTTTCCCAGCTCCCCAGAAACAGCCGAGGCACGTGTGACTTACGACCCACACGCGTGTAAACCCGACTCGCCAAGTTATCCGGGTGATACCTCTAAGGGTGAAAACAAGTGGGAAGTTTTGCCTGTATTAAGCCCAAGCGCTGCCCCCTCATGGGCTCACTGGGAACCCCTGATGGACGTCTCCTTCTAGAAGGACAGTCTCAATCCTGGGTGAGGAGGGTCCTGTCCAGAGTTTTTGCAGAGGGCGCTGTGAGTAAGCGACATGAGGTTGGCCCCAATGGATAGTGAATGCTGGCTGGGGCCGGCCGACACTGTGCCTAAATCAGACGCTCCAGGACGCTCACTGGCGTGCCCCCTGGTGGCCAGAGAGCGACTTGTAGCCGCCTGCTTGCTCATGGGCCCCCAGAGTGCAGGGCTGGGGCAGAGTCAGAGTCATTGCACAGTGATCACCCGAATTAATTCGGGATTTTTCTCACCGTCCTACTAGGGCCCATTAATGATCGTCTACAGAGTCCAGTGGCCGAGGGATCTCCTTCCTGGGAGGTGTGGTGGGCTCGGGCAGTGCCATGCTCAGCAGCATGAGGCAGCTTGGTGCTCCCATGCCAGCCCGGGGGGCTGAGGCTCCAGGGACAGAGTGTGCATGTGTGGGAGGGTATGCCAGTGCATGAGAGTGTGTGTGTGCGCATGCATGTGTGGGTGTGAGTGTAAGTTTATGAGCGTGTTGAGAGTGTGTATGTTGGGTGTGGGCATGCATGTATGAGTATGAGAGTAGTGAGTGTGCATATGAATTATGTGTGTGTATGGAAGGACATGTGAGTATGCTGAAAGTGTGCATGTGCATGAGTGTGCAAGTGTGAACATGAGAGTGTGTGGATGTGAGTGTGTGAGCATAAGTGTACCAAGAGTTGTTGAGTGTGCGAATGTGTTGAGTCCTAATGGAAGTGTGTTTGAGAATGAGAGAGCATGTGAGTGTGTCAAGTGTGTGCATGCATGTGAGAGTGTGTGAGCCTGTGAGAGTGAGTGTGTGCATGTGTGTGTGCACTGAGGTTTGTGTGTGAATACGAATGAGTGTGTTGAGATTGTGTGAGTGTGTGCACACATGAGAGTATGAGTACGTGTGTGTTTGCCGAGTGTGAGAGTGCATGCATGTGGGAGTGTATGTGCGAGAGAGCCTGTGTGTGGCCGTCCTCCCAGGGGTTCTGTGACTGAAGCACTTCTTGGTTTTGTGGGTCTGGGGACACCCTTGCTCTCGGCTGTTTCTCTACAGAGTCCCTTCCAACCGATGTCCTTCCCCATGCGTCTTTCCCAGCAGGGCCCGGCGGGAAGATGGGCTCCCGTGGACTGGGACTCGTACTGGTGTGCTGCCTGCTGCTGACCTTTGCTTGTGGCCCGGTGCTGGGCCGTATGCCACCTGGCCAGCAGGAACAGCAGGAGCAAGAGGGGACCAGGGAGCCGCCGCTGGACCCGGCTGAGAGGTGAGGCTGTGGAGGTGTGGGTGAGGGAGCTGTGGCTTGGCGGGGTTGTGCCTGGGGTCCGGAGCACCCCAGGGCGCTTATTCATAGCTAGATGTGAAGGAGGCGGTCCTGGAGGACAGACGAGCCATTTCTCCTTTCAGTGACCCGGGCGCCTTATCTGAAACTGAGGGCAGTAACCCAGCCTCATTCCAACCCCAAAGGAATGTGGGTCTGTGTGAGGTTTCACAGCCATGTCCTTAAATAAAGAGCACACCAAAACCCCAGCCCCAGCCCTCAGTTGCCTTTCCATTCCTGCTTTGTCCTTTGAGAATATCTGCTAGAGTTCTAAGTGCCACCTGGAAGTAGGAGGCAGGGACAATGCTGGACCAAGGACTGGTCCCCGTGACCCTGACCACCGGTCAGGTTGCGAGATGGTGGAGGATTGCTGAAGACTGGCGAGAAAAGTGGTGGCCGTCCTTTAAAAATTATGAAGTTCAGAGGTCGGCCCCGTGGCCGAGTGGTTAAGTTCGTGCACTCCGCTTTGGCAGCCCAGGGTTTCGCCAGTTTGGATCCTGGGTGCGGACATGGCACCGCTCATCAGGCCACGGTGAGGTGGCATCCCACATGCCACAACTAGAAGGACCTACAACTAAAAAACATACAACTATGTGCTGAGGGGCTTTGGGGAGAAAAAAAAAAGAAAGAAAAGGAGATTGGCAACAGATGTTATTAGCTCAGGTGCCAATCTTAAAAAAAAAGAACAGTTATGACGTTCTTCTGAGTGGCATTGTCTTTACATCCATGACCCTCAGTGATATATAGACTTCAGGCTATTTTGTAGGAATACACAAAATGCGTAGGATTTCTCATGAAACTATCAAATAACACCTCGGCGCTAGCCAGAGGCTTTGAGTTTCTTCATTATTTTGAGCTTTGGGCTGACTTGATCGCCGAGGCTTCAGGCTCACTTAGAGTACATGGAATTGCATGGGATTTGGAGCAAAGTAACAACATTATTTTTCTCTTCCCTCTCCTCCTCCTTCTTTTTATTCAACAAACATTGATTGAGTGCCTACGATTGGTTTGGTCTGGGCATCCACTAGGCACTGGGGACACACACATGAATGACACAGTCCCTGGCCTCCAGGAGCTCTGAGGCTCTCAGGGCAGACACCACCCCCCCAACCCAGTGCAGTGAGGTAGGCTCTGTAGCGCAGGTGCACCCCCAAGGTTGGGGGTGGGAGTGGGAGGGACGGGGAGTGACAGGGTCTCAAAGGACACCAGGTGCAGAAGGAGGGGAAGCCGCCTGGCAACCAGGACGGTGTGTGCGAAGGTGTGGCCATGCCAGTGTCTGGCACCGTGAGGGTTAGTGGGTTCAGGGTGGTGGGAACTGGTGCCAGAGGGTGGAGCACGGAGGGGATATGAGCCTGGTGGGAAAGCGTCTCTTCTGAGCTTAATCCTACAGAGGTGTCACGGAGGGCTATCATGGAGGGGGTAGCAGGTCACAGAGAGGTTTAAATCTGATAGAGGTCTAGAAAGAGCACTGCAGGGAGGCAGAGAAGAGGATGAATTGGTGTGTGGAGAGATGAATTTCAGGCGAGCAGTCAAGATGGTAACGGTCCTCCAGAGATGAAGAGGGCTGAGGGCCCAGGTTCTGGAGGTACTTTGGTGTGTGTGGGGTGCCTGACTCCTCAGGACTCTGTGATCCTCAGAATGTTGTGGTGAGGCCAGAGAGGCACCTAGAATAAGGCTGCAAGTTCCATTCTGGGCAACTGATGATGATGCTAGGAGGAGGGTTTGGACAGAGAAGATTTCAGGGGCTAAGTGACAGGCCATCAGTTTTGGATACTTGACATTTGTGGGGCTTGTTGAACCTCTAGATGGAGACTTGTGGCCAGAGGTGGGGGCAGGGGTCCATGTGGGAGTTCAGGGCTCTTGAGTGGCTGAATTTAGGGCATATAGGTCCATTTCCACATTGTCTGGATTTTAAAAGCGGGCGTGGAGTTTGATGAGGATCTGGCCCATTGAGAAGTGCTGTGCCACCTCCAAGATCGTCTTGTCACAGCCCTAGAGCCTATGCAAAGAACCACAAGCCAGGGAGAGCACAGTGCAATGCAGCAGGGTGCCACGAGGTGGCAGCATGGAGCCGTCGCCGTCCACCCTGCCCTGGAGCCGGTCTTCACATGTCAGGTTGTAAACCTTAGCGTCCAGCCTCCAGCTGCTGAGGAAGCCCCAGATCTAGTGGAGCCCTCTCATTTACAAATGAGTCAGCTTAACAAAGCGTCTGCTAGAATCATAGATGAATGAAGGGGATGGTCAGTCACAGCGTTGTCACACGGCATCTGAAGACCTCCTAGAATGGCAGATTTCTCCAAAGCAGCCTCTATCTTGCAAAGCCCTCAAGTTATTGCTGTTTTTATGATTATTGTTTCCATTACCGTGAATTGTTGTTAGCAGAGGGCAGGGGCTCTTTCTGAAATTTCATGTAGGGTCCCAGAATTCACCAAGAGCCAGTGTGGTCTCTCTTGATGGAACGTTAACACACCGCTTTGTGCATCCAGAAGAGAGAGAAGGCACGCCAGGTACATCACACCCTCTGGCAGCAGAAGAGGGAGGCAGTCCCGGCTCTGAGAGCTCAGGGCTCTCACTGTGATGTCTTTGTTTCCCTTAGGACTGAAGAAAAACATGAAAAATACAATCCCAAGCAGGGTGAGGAGCCCACTGCCTCCCGATGCTTTCGCTGCTGCGACCCTGGTACCCCCGTGTACCAGGCCATACCGGTGCCGCAGATCAACATCACCATCCTGAAAGGTCAGGCTGCTGTGAAGAGGAGCAAAGGGGACCTTGCCCTGGGGGGCTGCTCCATCCTGATGGGGGGAGAAGGTGGAGTCCTTGGGGTGGACCAGGCAGGAGCAGAATGTCTCCCTCAGGGCTGTCATCTAGATGGGGAGGAGGACAAAATTCCATTTCTGAGGCTCTGGCCTCTTTCCGAGAGGAGAGATGGGATGGGGCCCTCAGCCCCAGCCAGGAGATGGAGCCTGGGGGCAGCTTGGGGTGTCACCCCACCTGCCTTCACACTGCATGCCTCATGCTCTTTGTTTTGAGGCTTGGGGTCCGCTGCCCTCCCGCCCGCTTTCTGAGATGCCGTCACCCGCACAGCACAGTCCTGAGGCTGCAGATAACCTTGCACGGCCCTGCAGAGTCTAACCGGGAAGACCTGAGGCGGAGCCCGACATCTGCAGTTCATTTGCTCCCAGTGAGCCGCGGGCCTGGCCACAGAGCCTGTTGCTTTTGGACAAACCCATATGTTCCCTTTTCTTTGCCAGGATTTTCCAGAAGGAAAATAAAAATTATTGCTTCTGGATGAAAACAGAAGAATCCTTGAGGTCGGGTCTGCTTGCTTGACGCCACGTGTTTTCATGCCCCTTTTAGGTGAGAAGGGCGACCGAGGAGATCGAGGCCTGCAAGGGAAATACGGTAAACCAGGCTCCGTGGGCGCCAGGGGCCACGTGGGACCCAAAGGGCAGAAGGGGTCCATGGGGGCCCCCGGGGACCGGTGCAAGAATCACTACGCCGCCTTCTCGGTGGGACGGAAGAAGCCCCTGCACAGCAATGACTACTACCAGACGGTGATCTTCGACACGGAGTTCGTGAACCTCTACAGCCACTTCAACATGTTCACTGGCAAGTTCTACTGCTACGTGCCCGGCATCTACTTTTTCAGCCTCAACGTGCACACCTGGAACCAGAAGGAGACGTACCTGCACATCATGAAGAACGGGGAGGAGGTGGTGATTCTGTACGCCCAGGTGAGCGACCGCAGCATCATGCAGAGTCAGAGCCTGATGCTGGAGCTGCAGGAGCAGGACGAGGTGTGGGTGCGCCTCTTCAAGGGTGAGCGGGAGAACGCCATCTTCAGCGACGAGTTCGACACCTACATTACCTTCAGCGGCTACCTGGTCAAGCACGCCGCAGAGCCCTAGACGCCTGCTGCACCGCCAGAGGCTAACCTCCTGTTTCCCCCGCCGCCCCCTGCTCCCCGGACCCCCATGGTCCAGTACCAGGCTGACTCCATCAGCCTTTCCCTCGGCCCTGCTTCCCCTGGTCCCCACGTCCCCAGCTTTGGCATTCGACACGACACCCTTCACGGGAGTGGGAGGATAAAAAGGCTGTGTGGTCCCAGGCCTTGCTGGCTCTGGAGATGATCACTGGGCAGGCGCCTGCGAGAACGGCCAGGACCTCCAGCTCCCCTCTGTGTACATATCCTTAGGCGACCCCGCACAGAGGCCGACGCGATGCCTCAGGGTGTCCCAGACTAAGTTATCTTTGCTCCCATCGCTGGAAATAATTAAGCAAATTCTAAAGGTTGTGAAAGGAGCAAAGTAAACTGGGGAGGAGGGGAGGGCATGTTATCTTTGCCTTCCCACCAGCCACCCTGGCTCCTCGGGGAGGGCTGTTTCCCACTGAGGTTGCCAGAGATCCTTTTTAAGAGAAGATCTAACGTGGATGCTGAGGCCACAGGCAAAGGGGGTCAGCTTGGGGCCCCCGGAAACCACATCTGGCTGAATTCTTTTAGGCCACGTATGAACCTTCCTGGGAGACAGCTGGACTGACGTCCACGTCCTATGGACAGCCCTCTGGCTTTACCCAAGGGTTCAGCTGATCTTTCTGAGCCACAACCATGAGGGGGTCCAGGCTGGGGAAGCAAATGTCAGCTCCCCAGAGGGTCAGCCAAGCCCTGAGCCTTAAGGTCTCTGGGCTGGGAGAAGCAGCCTGCTCGTTGGAACCCATGGGCTCCTGGCAGCAGCTGGGGACCTCAGGGCATGCAGATATTTCTCTGAGGTGCAAAGCCAGTACAACCCAGGCAGAGCCGTACATCCTGCACGGCTCTGCTCCATTTCCCGACACCACCCTCCAGCCCTGGGCAGGGCCTCCGTGCCTGTCTCTCTGGCATCGGCCTCTCAGACGGGTCAGCTGTGGAAGGTGCTGGAACTTTAGATTTTGTAGCAGCTGTCATGGTTACATAACGTTTTCTATAAATCCTCCTCGCACACCGTCTCAGAGTCCTGTTTCCCGTAGGGTTCAGCTTTCAGCACCCCTCCAGTGCCCTCCCCCCGACCTATTTGACCAGCAGCTTAAGCCAACGTGGGAAAGGCTTCCTCTGGGCCCCAGAGTAGAAGAGAGTTGGAAGGGGCTGGAAGTCTCCCCCTCTTTCTGTCTCTGGAGCTCCCACGGGGCTCAGTCCCTGAGACCAGGAGAGAAGACACGTCCCCACCACCGGGGTCAGAACCCTCTCTCAGCGTGGGCGGCTGCCTGGAATTGGTGCTCTGGCCTGTGGCTGACTTGCCGGGCAGCCCTTCCCCACCTTGCTCTAGAGCAACGCCCAGACCCAGGGTCACTCTTACTACCTGCTTGGGCTCCTAAGCCCCTTTGGGAGCCTTCCTTCCCACCACCTGGTGACCCTTGGTCTTGACCGATCCTTCTGCCCTCCCTGGGCCTGGCTGTGGGGTCCGGGGTCTGTACATCCCTCTCTCTGCAGGACTTCTGCTGGTCACACTTTCAAAACTGTGTTTCCATGGGCCTGCCAGTGAGCAGGGCACCCGCCTGCTGCTTTGTGCTGTCCCAGTGCTCTTTCAGAAAACATTAAACTCGGAATTGTGTGTTTCAGCATCGTGGCCGTGTCTGTTTGGTCATTGAACTGAATCCTCCTCCTTACTAGCCCCAGCCCCAAACCCCATCTCCTGCTTGGTGGAGGCCTGGGGCCCCTCAGCTTGGTATCTGGGGACATCGGTACCCAGCAGGCACAGGCTGGGCCCTGGATGCCCTCGTTCTTCATGGGAACTCATTTCATGGCCTCGGCTGGGTGTGGCCCCCCTGGAGGCCCTGTGTTTGGAGGAGTCCGCTGGTGACGGGCGGCAGGTGGGCTTGGACAACTGTATTTGTTCCTGCAGCAGCTGTAACAAACTCTCATGAGCTGCATGGCTTAAAACAACAGAAATTTATTCTCTCACAGCGCTGGAGGCCAAAAGTACAAAATCAAGGTGTCGGCAGGGCCACTTCTCCTCTTGGAGTCTGTAGAGCAGGGTCCTTCCTCACTTCTCCATCTTCTGGTGGCGCCAGGCATTCCGTGGCTTGTGGCTGCGTCACTCTAAACTCTGCCTATCTCTGTCTTCACGTGGCCTTCTTTCCTGTGTCTCTCAGATCTCCCTCTCCTTTCTCTTTTAAGGACACCACTCATTGGATTTAGGGCCCACCATAAATCCAGGATGATCTCCTCTCAAGACGCTTAACTTGATTACATCTGCAAAGATCCTATTTCCAAATAAGGTCACATCCACAGGTATCGGGTTAGGACTTGGACATCAGGGGGACACAATTCAACCCACTACAATGACCTGCAGGCTTGAATACACCCACCAACAGCCCCCTTTATGCCCGAGTGGTGAATAGCAAAAGTTTCTTCTTCTTGTTTCCATTGCTTGCCAACTGGGTTAGTGGCCAGGGCCCTTATCCAACTGCCAGCAGGCAGTGCAGAAGCTGGCTTGCTCCCTTTGGTGCCAGCATGCTGGCAAACAGCTGGTGTCTTTCCTTTGCTTGGTTCTGGGATGAGCCCATGCGGTCATACTCAGCCTTGGGCTGGGGCCAGACGGGGGAAGGCAGACTCTGCAGGACAAGGAGCAGGCCTCCGCCTCCCCAGAGCTGAGGCCACTCGGCAGAGGATGTGCTTCTATGCAGCTGGGAGCAGGCGATGAGTGCATTTCCCAAAGGCGGGTGGAAAGAACGAGTCAGCTTCACCCACC
This sequence comes from Equus asinus, assembly GCF_041296235.1. Classification (NCBI taxonomy): domain Eukaryota; kingdom Metazoa; phylum Chordata; class Mammalia; order Perissodactyla; family Equidae; genus Equus; species Equus asinus. The sequence goes on from NC_091802.1 coordinate 58,648,515, forward strand.
GTCCACCCTCTCTCCAGGGACAGTCACATGGAACATGTAGCACCTGTCCCACCGCCAGCCAAGCCAGCATGGGAGAGGAGGCAGTGTTTGCTCCGGAGCCCACTCAATGCCCCTTTGGATGTCCCTCACTCTTTGAGCTTGTGCTAGCCCAGGTGCTGGGCGCTGGGGGCATAATGACAAATAGGATATGGTGCCTGCCTTCCAGAGGACTTTTCCAGGATTTTAACTGCAGAGTTACATGGAGGCCAGTCTTCTCAGAAGAGCTGCGTGCTTGGCACCTAGTTACCTGCTCTCTCTGGCTCCCTCTCCAAAGCACTTTATCTTGCATAGGCTCCTTTCCTCAAGTCTTGACCCCAGCTGGTAAGGAATTCGCTAACCGTCCCTTAAAAGACTTGAAAAACTCAGTTGCAATACAAATATTAGTGTTTTAGCAAAAGGACTTAGAAATGGCTGATGACTCAACCAAAGGAAAGAATTGCTTATGTTAGGACTTTCAGAAGTCTTTGTGGCCGGGGTGGGGGCAGTGAGGAAGGCACTCCCCACCCTACAGGGTTAGTGTGTGTGTGTGTGTGTGTGTGTACGCTCAAGGATAATTTTCTGTAGCGTTCTCTATGGGAACACAATGGCATGATGGCAAGCTGGTTTTACTGGGCCATAGTAACTGGGATAAAATGAGACCTTCTTGCCCAGATCATGAAAAAAACAGAAGGTTACAGAAAATATAACAACTAAAACATGATGCCTTCACATGCAAAAGAGTCAAATTGGACCCTTACCTCACACCATATAAAAAAATTAACCCAAAACAGATCAAAGACCTAACTATAAGAGCTAAAACTATATAATTATTAGAAAAAAGCCAAGGTGTAAATCATCATGACTTTGTATTAGGCAATAATTTTCTAGATATGATGCCAAAAGCAGAAGTAATGAAAGGAAAAACAAATTGGACATCATCAAAATTTAAAATTCTGTGCTTCAAAGGATACCGTTAAGAAAGTGAAAAGACAACACAGAATGGAAGAAAATACTTGCAAATCATATATCTGATAAGGGACTAGTATCTAGAATATATAAAGAACTCTTGCAACTCAATAATAAAAAGACAACGCAATTAAAAATGGGCAAAAGATCTCAATAATCATTTCTCCAAAGAAGATATGCAAATGACTGGTAAGCATATGAAAAGATGCTCAACATCGTTAGCCAACAGGGAAATGCAAGTCTAAACCACAGTGAGAAACGACTACACAACTAACTGCACGGCTGTAATCAGCATGACAAGTGTTGGTAAGGATGCAGAGAAATTGGAACCCTCATGCACTACTGGCAGGAATGTAAAACGGTGCAGCCACAGGAAAACAGTCTGTCATTTCCTCAAAATGTTAAACATAGAGCTACAGATGACCCAGCAATTCCACTTATAGGCGTATACCCCAAAGAGATGAAACATATGTCTGCGCAAAAACTTGTAGATAAATGTTCACAGCCGCATTATTCATAATAAACAAATAAGTGGAAACAACCCTACATCCATCAGCTGATGAATAGATGAACAAAATGTGATCTATACACACAATGGAACAGTATTTAGCAACAAAATGGAATGAAGTACTGATTGATATATGCTATGACGTGGATAAACCTCAACAACATTCTGCTAAGTGAAAGAAGCCGGTTACAAAAGACCACATATTGTATGACTCCATTTTTGTAAAGTGTCCAGAATACGCAAATCCATATCCATGGAGACAGAAAGTAGGTGAGAGGTTTCCAGGGGCTGGGAGTAGGGAGAATGTCGGGAATGGGGAGTGATGGCTAACAGGTACGAGGTTTATTTATTTATTTTGAGGAAGATTAGCCCTGAGCTAACATCTGCTGCCAATCCTCCTCTTTTTGCTGAGGAAGACTGGCCCTGAGCTAACATTCCTGCCCATCTTCCTCTACTTCCTCTACTTTACCTGTGGGACGCCTACCACAGCGTGGCTTGCCAAGTGGTGCCATGTCCGTACCCAGGATTTGAACTGGTGAACCCTGGGCCGCCGAAGTGGAACGTGTGAACTTAACCACCGTGCCACTGTGCTGGCCCCTATGAAGTTTGTTTTTGGAGTGATGAAAATATTCTAAAATTGATCGTAGTGGTGGTTGTGCAACTCTGAATATGCTAAAAACCATTGAATTGCATACTTTAAATAGGTAAACTGTATAGTATGTAAGTTATATCTCAATAAAGTAGTCATAAAAACAAACAAAAGACACACACACACACACACTAGAATGCCTTGACCTTCTCTGTTGAGGTCTGGGAAGTCCTGTAGCTCCAGAGGTGCAACCTTCAGAGCCAGTCTCATTATGCCGGGCTTGGCTTAGGATGGGGCAGGGGTCAGTGAGGTGGGATGGGAGTTAGTTCTTCCAAAAGTGTTATTGAACAAGTATTTTGGAATCAACTGATGGTTGAGATCACTTGAATGCAGGAGGCCGACTCAGGTGCCAAGGGAAGCATTCCAGAAGGAATGGCTAATTGAGAACCATGCCTTTCACTCTGAAGTCACTACACAGCTGGAGTAGGGATTGGAAAAGCATGGTGACCTCAAATGCTCCTACCTTGACTGGCCCTGGTAACCCGCTCCTCCTAGGGCGGAATAGAGCAGAGTCCCTTTCTCATTATGCAGACGGCCAGGCGAGGACAAGGAATCTGCACTTTAGAGATTTTCACAAATAGGATTGGAAGTCCATACACTCCAGATAATTTGAAGACCTCCCTGCCTAGAGATAGAGAAAATGTTCCAACAGTTCAATTGAGATAGCCACTAAGTTAGTTGTCCATTCAGTTTGAGATGCTACTTATTAAAAATATCAAACCCGTATGTATTAAATGCTTATCATGTGGGGAAAAAAACTCACAGAATTATCACAATCAAAAATTAAAACAACTACGCTTGCTACATTTGAGGCGATAAAAGAGAAGATTGAGAATTGTGGCAGAAAACTTGAAACTAATAATAATAATAAGGAATCAAATGAAAACTCTAGAAGTGAAAAATAAAACAAGTGAAATGAAGAGCTCAGTGGGTGACTATACCAGCATCTTGTACAGAGCTGAAGAGAAAAATCAGTGAATCAGAAGATAAATCAGAAGAAAATATTCAGCAAGAAACATGCAGAGACCAGAGGATGAAAAACATGGAATAGAGGTTATATCTGTACAGAGGTGACAATGAGAAAGCCCAACATATGTGCAAGTGGAGTCCCAGAAGGAGAAATGAGAGAAAGAATGCAATCTTCAAAGAAAAAATGGCTGAGAATTTCACCAAATTGATGAAAGTCCTTAAGGCACAGATTCAAGAAACCCAGTGAACTCCAAGCAGAATAAATAAAAACAAGTTCACATCCATCACGGCACATGGTGGCAAAACCATTAAAAACCAACAACAGACAATCTTAAAACAGAAATAGGGAAAACTTTTCTCTTTCAAAGTAGCAATAATAAGGACAATTGACCTCTCAACAGAAGGAGTAGAAACCAAAAGACGGTGGGATGGTATATTTAAAGGGCTTAAAAAAATAAAAACTGTCAGTCTAAAGTTCTATTCTCAATGAAAATATAAAAAATAAAGACATTTTCAAGCAAACAGAAGTTGGGAGAATTTGTCACCGGAAAACCTGCACTAAGTGAAAATGATCCCAGAGGGAAGGTAAGGGATGCAGGAACAATTGAGGAGCAAGAAAAATGGTAAATTTGGTGGTAATTCTAAATAAATATTGCCTGTATGAAAAACAATAATGCCTTAGAAAACAATTTGGAAGTTCCCCAAAATTGTCAACAGAGTTACCATATGACTCAGCAATCCCACTCCTAAGTATACACCCAAGAGAAATAAAAACATGCACCCACACAAAAACTTGTACACAAATGCTCACAGCAGCGTTATTCATGACAGCAAAAAAGTGGAGACAACACAAATGTCCATCAACGGATGAATGAATGAATGGAACAGTATTTGGAAATAAAAGGAATGAAGTAGAGATGCTACTACAACATGGATAAACCTCGAAAAAGTTATCCTAAGTGAAAGATGCCAGTCACAAAAAACTCACATACTGTCCAATTCCATTTATGTGAAATGTCCAGAACAGGCAGATCCATAGAGACAGACAGTAGATAGCGGTTGCCTAGGGCTGGGTGCATGTGGGGGGACGACTGGGGAATTACTGCTAATCGCTTTCTTTTTGGAGTGACAGGATGTTCTAAAATTGATTGTGGTGATGATTGCACAACTCTGTGAATATACTAAAAACCATTGAACTGTGCACTTTAAATGGGTGAATTATGTTACACTTGAATTATATCCCGATAAAGCCATTAAAATAAGTAAAGTCATTGTGCTACGTAATGACATTTTGGTCAACGGTGGGCCAAATATCTGACAGTGGTCCTGTAAGGTCAGTACCACGGAGCCTAGGTGTTTAGTGGGCTACACCATTTAGATTTGTATAAGTGCACTCTGTGATGTTCCCACAACAACGAAATCGCCTAATGACACACTCCTCAGAACCTATACCCGTCGTTAAGCAACACATGACTGTAATGTCTTGTGGGGTTTAAAATACATACAGTAAAAATATTCCCAACAACTACGGTATACGTCTGGAGGAGGATTGTGGCAAATGGTATTTTCCGAATATGGTCACAACAATATCTCTCAATCCACATGTTCACCTTATGATGTGACTTTTGACACTTGTCCCACTGAGAGGTGGGTGTCTGTGTTGCCTTCCCTTGAATCTGTGTGGGGCTCTGACTACAAAGGATGTCATCTGACCTCCAAGGCGCGGTCATGAAGGGCAATACAGCTTCTACCTGGCTCTTTCTGAGGCACTTGCTCTTGGAATCCAGCCACCATGCTGTGAGGAAGCCCAAGCAACTCCATGGGACACCCGCATGTAGGTGTACCTGGTGACATTCCTAGCTTGGGTTCCAGTCAACAGCTAGCATCCATTATCAAACATATGAGTGTATAAACATTCAAATAATGCCCGCCTCCAGCCAACAAATCAACCTCAGCCTTTGGCTCTTTCCACCTGAGGCCTCAGACATCATACAACAGAGGCAAGAGGTCCCCTCTGGCCCTTTCTAAGTCCCTAAACCACAGAATCTGTGAGTATAATAAAACTACTCTTGTTTAATACCACTAGATTTAGGTTGCTTTATTATGCAAAAATAACGGATATAGGGATATATGAAGTTTCAGTGTTCCATAATCCATACATTGTCTTGAAAATAAGTAAAAGTATCAAACAATATTTGACTTTGATAAATGAAGGACATGTAGTATAATCTCTCAAATAACCATTAAATAATAGTAAAAGGGTATATAACAGCCAAGCTAAGGGGGAAGAGGATGAAATAATAAAAGGCATTCCATCAATCTAAAAAGGCAAGAAAGGAGAAAAACAGGAATATTGAGTAGGGAGGAAAGAGCTAAAACTCATTGAAATGGTAGATTTAAAACCAAATATGCTTATGATTATGTTAAATGTAAACAGACTAATTGCTCCAGTTAAAAGGCAAAGATCATTATTCTGGGTTGTAAAAAACCCCAACCATGTACCATTTACAAGAGAGTATCTCAAACATAGGAATATAGAAAGATTGAAAGTACAATGATGGAAAGAGAGACTTACCTTGCAAATGTTAACAAAAAGAAAGCTTTATAGCTATAATAATACGAAACAAAGTAGACATTAATGCATAAAGCATTACTAGAAACAAAGGCGGTCATTTCATGATGGTTACTTATGCAATTTACCAGGAAGATATAAGGCAAATTCAGTCTGCATGCACCTAATAACACAGCCTCAAAATGCGTAAGGGCAAACAAGGGGAAATAAATAAATGCAAAATCATAGTGGGAAATTTTACCACACCTCTCTTAGTAACCGATAGAATAATCATATTTTTAAAAAAATCAATAAATGTATAGAAGATTTGAACAAGATGATGAGAAAATGTAACTTAATAATCATATACAGAACACCGCAGAATATAGTCTTTTCAGGTGAGGATGAACTGCTTTTAAAAATTGACCGTGTTTTGGCCATAAAGCAAGTTTTACTGCAAAGGATTGAATCATACAGAGTATGTTCTCTGAGTACAATTCAACTACACTAAAAGTCAATAACACAAAGTAAATTAAGGTGTCCCAGTACGTTTGGAAGTTAAGGAATAAACTTCTAAAGAACCCATGGATTCAAAAATTAACCACAAGAAAATTTGAAAATATTTTGAAGTTAATTAAAGTGAAAAAAACCACATATTAAACCTTGTGGGACACGCTGAAGCCATGCTTGACGTTCAGGTTTTACTGCAACATTAGAGAAGAAGACAGCCTGAAAAATCAAGGAGATGCGCCAACCTCAAGGAGTTAGGAAAAGAACAACAAATTAAACCCAAAGAAAGACAAAGGAAAGAAACAACAAAGACGAAAGGAAACATTAATGAAATAGGAAAACAAAATAAACGTCATTACAGAAGCTATGGAAATGGAAAATAAGTGAATATTAGAAATAACTCCTTGCTAAAAATTTGAAAAATTGGATTAAATTGACACTTTTCTTTTTTCAAAAACACAACTTCCAATATTAATACAGGAAGAAAAAGAAGATCTGAATGGTCTTAAAAGTATTAAATAGAATCTGTAATCAAACAACTTTCCATGAAATAGACTTCTAGGCTCGGATGGTTTTATGAGTAAACTTTACAAAATATTTATGGAAAAATAACCCTAATCTTGCACAAACTCTTCCAGAAAAGAGAAAAAGGGACTATCTTCCAACTTGTTTTATGAGATGATCATAATCTCGATTCCAAAACCTGATGAGAAAATTGCAAGAAAGGAAAGTGGTCAGTCAACCTCACTTGCAAACATAGGAAGAAAAGTCCTAAACACCATGTTAGCAAACCAAAGCCAGAAGTAACAGGAAAGATAATACATCACAAATTGTTTTTTTTTCCAGAATACAGACTTGGACAACATTGTCAAATCAATGTGTTTTACCACATTAACAGAATAAAGAATAAAAATCGTACCATCATCTCAAGATCTGTAGAAGAAAATGGTTGGTGAAATCCAATGCCCATCTAGGATTGAAACCTCTTGGTGAACTCAGTAGAGCAGAGGATTTCTTTTGCTTAATAAGGCACATCTGCAAAAAACGTACAACAAACATCATAATTCATGGTGAAGTGTTGCAAGCTTTCTCTTGGGAACTGGGGACAAGACCGGGACCCCACCATGACACTTTCATTCAGCATTGATTTGGAGGTCACAGCCAGTGCAGTGAGGAAAGAAAAATAAATAAGATGTAAGGAATGTAAAAGAAGAAATAAACCTGCCATTCTTCACAGTTGATATGTTACCCAGAAAATCCCAAAGGATCTCCAGATAGATGATTAGAATGAGAAGTTGATGGATACAAGGTCAATCTATGAGAATCATTGTACCAGCAACAAACAGAAAATGAAATTTAAAAACAAATACTTATTAGTTATCAATTGTTGCATAACAAATCACCTAAAAAACTCAGTAGCTTAAAAAAACCAAGCATGTACTATATTTCACGATTCTGTAGGTTGGCTGGGCGTTTCTTCCGCTGGCCTTGTGTGGGGTCCCTCCTCTAGCTGGCATTCCAGCTGGAGCTGGTGGCCTGTATTGGCCTCATTCCTGTGTCTGGGGCCTCCCCTGAAAGGGCTGAGACGTCTGGGCCTCCCTCTGCATGCTCTCTTTCATCTCAGACTTCTTCATAGCATGGCAGTCTTAGCACAGAGGTCGGAGGGGGCAACAGCAGAAAGCCCAGGACCTCCTGAGACCTGTGCTCAGAAGTCACCGGCAGCCACTGTGGCCACATTCCACTGGTCAGCCCAGAGAAGGGGTGGGTAGTGGACTCCACCTTTCGACAGGAGGAGATGAGAAGGATTTTCAGTCTTCTTTAATGGATCAAAGACGCCACTTACAAAGTGTCACTTACTAGGAGTAAATCTAACCATCCATGTGTAAGACCTCAATACAGAGAACTAGAAAATATCATTAACAGAAATGCAAAATCTAAATTCATGGATGGTACATTGGTTCTCACCCTCTGAGAAGCAGATGCCTAGACAGGCTTGGATGTACCTAAGATTGACAGTTAAAAAAGGTTATAACTCAGGAACAGCCAGATGGAAGAGATGCAGAGGGCAAGGTATGGGGATAGGGCACGGAGCTCCCATGTTCTCTCTGGGTGCACCCCCCCCCCCCCAGCACCTCCATGTGTTCACCAACCCAGAAGTTCTCGGAACCCCAAAGATCAGGGATTTTTATGGAGGCTTCCTTGCACGGGCATGATTGATCAAACCTCTGGCCATCGGTGGTTAACTCAATCTTCAGCCCTTCTCCCCTCCCAGCAGGCGGCCGGCGGGGGTACAGAAGGTGCCAGCTCACTAATCAAGGTTGGTTCCCTAGCAACCAGCTTTCATCCTTAGGGGCTTCCCAGAAGTCACCTCATTAACATATACTCTGGGGTGGCTGAAAGGGGCTTGTTATAGATAACAAAAGACACCTTTACATTCTTTTTTTCTTATGGAAATAAATTTTATTTTTAATTTTCCAAGTAAAAAAGCTGTAACTTTAAATAAATTGTTGACAAGACTTAATTGATATCTTGTTAACCTTATACAGCATTAATGTTTTGTTTTTCTTGAAAAGACTCAAATACACTTGTATTGCATCCTTTAGAAAATAAACTAAAAGATGCTTGCATTTAAAAAGTTCTGTGAAGAACATTCTACCACATGCATGTTTTTCATGATACTTGAAAACTGAGTTATATTTTGTCATTAAAAACTTAGTTATATCATACTTATATTATATGTTATTTATATTATATATTATGTGTCATATTATATGTAATTTTACCTATCTCTTAGAAGAAAAAATAACACAATTGAAATAACTGGCTCACTAATCTTTAGTTCTGTTTCCACAAATAAAACCTATCACTTGGCACAATGAGAAAGCAGAAAATAATATGCAAAACAAGAAGAGCTAAGCTGAAATCAATTATCCCTATCAAAAGATAACAGATTAAGCGTGGGACATCAACATGACACTGTTTATTTTTTTCTACCATTTAACTAAGGCTCAAAGATAATAAAAATAATGTACCATCCATCAGTGTGTATGAATTCCTTATCACATTTTCCCTATTTTATAAGGAAAGGAAATAGGTTTAATGTTTAAGGAAGACTACTGAAATGTTATCACTGAAAGGCAATTTTGCAATCACACTGCTCAAGAAGCATCCAGAGGACCCTTTCAGAAAGCAGGCTGCTGTTCACGCCCCAAATGGAGATTAGTTGATCCTAAGTAAACACGAGGGAAAAAATGAAAACACTTTTTGTCCTCATTCATACTGCTCCCTCCACCCCGGGAATTCAGATTAAATGGATTTTAAAGATCTCTATTTTATTTTATTTCGTTATATCTATTTTCGCAACTTAATGTAAATGAAAAGCAACATTCATTTTTAAATAAAATCATAACACTGTTTTTGAAACTGGACAAAGTGTTCTCCTCATGTAAGAGAATGAGTTCAACAGCAAATTCTTGTAACCAGACAATTATTTACCATAATCAATTCAGGTGTAAATTGAAGCTTTCTCACGTTATTTTCAAGTCAAGCAGAGACAATTAGGCCACTGACGTCATTTCCGCATCCAAGGCGTTTAAGGCAGAGTCATCTTTCAGTTCCAGTTCCTCTAAATCTTTGTCTACAGTTGTAACAGTTTTCTTCCAGCATTTCTTGGGAAGTGCGTCATTAGCACAAGTTTTTCTCATTGTAGTGCTTGGCAATTTCTTCAGATCAAAATCCTGTTCCCTGAGAGTTTTCAGATTATCTGCATTTACAGCGTCTGGAACCTCAAGGCCGCATGCATCCTTGTATCCTTCATACCCGCTGTTGCTCACGCTCCGTCGTGCGCTTGCTGACTGTCTCCTGGGAACAGCGCGCCCTCCCTGCCTGTCTTTGATGCTGTTATGTAATTCAGTCTGCTCCTGCTCACTGTTGAATCGATTTAAACACCTGTCAGTTAATTCACAAGCATCTTTCTCTGAATAGCCTACTTTTTGGGGATCAAAATGATTCTGAAACCACTGCAGTTTTTCATCAACAAGGTTGAGACGCAACTCCTCTTCATTCTTCAGCCTTTCATTTTTCTCTTGTCTGTGAGCCTCTCTCATAATTTGATCTGCTTTTCTACTGTATGGATGGATGACTTTTTTCTCCCATCCTACAGTTTTTCCCTTTGGTGCCTTCGGCTGAGTTACATCCTCGAGGCCTCGGGCGACCTCCGCACTCCAGGCCCCGAGCAACCTCACCAACAGCAGCGCAGAAGCTCACCGGGCGACTCCAGCCCAAACACACGGGGGGCCCGAGAAGCTGGGGCAGACCCTACATTCTTATCACCTAGGAAATTTCAAGGGTTTTAGGAGCTCTGTGCCAGAAACAAGACCAAGTATACATTTCCTACTATAAATTACAATATCGCAGAATCCAAAACAGAGTCAAGTATGTCTGGACACTTGATTTTCCAGAAATAATCACTGAAGAGCATGGGGTGAAGACAGCCTTCCCCAAAACCATGAATGAGTGGGGTTGTATCATATGGATGGTACAAAAGAAAACGGCCTCCTCCGTCACATCATAAACAAAAAAGCCCAGGTGAGCAGGAGATCCGAAGGTGAAAGGCACAACAATGAAGCTTCTAGAAAATAACAGATGATGGAGAGTTACCTAACCCTAAGGGACCGGTGACCCACAAGTGGGTCTTTTTGCCCAGAGTTGCTCACGCCAATAGAAGGGGACTGGGGGTTCGGAACAGCAGAGCAGAACCTTTACTTACTGAGCAGTGAATGGAGGAGGCAGAGGTCGTGCTCTAAAACACCTTCTCCCGGAAGGGAAGGTGAGCATGGTCCTCATGGGACGTGAATGCAGAGGGGTCTCCGCGTCACGGCTCAGGGCGGGGGGCATTTGGGGAAGGCACAGGCTTCCTTTCTTGCACGTGGCACCCTTTGCACACATTTCCTTTTGTGCATGGCTCCCCATCGCCGTCTTGGACCTTTCTGGTTTGGACCAGTTCTGATGTTTGGCCATCTGGCAACGTTCTGCCTTGGTTCCTATAAGAAAGCAAAACTTAAAACAAAGTATTAGACATGGAAAATGTTTCAGGGACTTCCCTGGGTGACAGGAGTACTTCATATTTTCATGACTTTGGGGCAGGGAAGTGTAACCGCCAGCCCTCTGGTATCGGCTCAACTGACCCCATCTCTTATCAACAGAGTGAAGGAGGATTGTCTTTCAGAAAAACTGCAAAGTCACGTAGCCAGGGCATGCGCAAAAGAAGGAATCGTGACCCGAAACGACCTCAGAACCAAAGACCCTCCTCCCCACAGAACCCAAGGACCAGGACAGGATGGAAATTTGAAAGTCGGACTCTTATCAGAAGCTAGGGGTCCATCGTTCAGGAAGATCTGGTGTTCAAATTCCTTCCCCACATCATCAAAAACGTTTAGAACGCCATCATAAACGTTTAGAACCCTGTCATAAATGTTTATAACCTCACCATAAATGCTTGAAGCCCACCAATCAGAGCCTGCCCCACCAGCGTTTCCACGTGCAGCCCGTTCTCCCTAACCTCTTAAATTTTGCCCCAAATCCTGAATCTGGGAATCAGATCTGAGGGCGCACGCCCCCTGTCTCCCTGGACATCCGTCTCGCAGAATAAAAGCTGATTTTTCCCCCAAGGCGGATGCCATAATTAATTGGCTTATTTATGCGCATCGGGCAGAGAACCCCAACTTTGTGCCGTAACAGAAGCACATTTTGAAAAAGACACAAAAGCACTAGTCATAACAGAAAAGGCTGACGAATTCCATCCACTGCAGCAAAGTAAGGACTGCTTTGGAACAGAAATTACAAAGTATTTAGAACTTAATGGGAATGGAAGTGCTACATGGCCAGCCCTGTGGGAGGCAGGGAAAATCACTCTCAGAGAGAAGTGGGTCCCCTCCACTGTATTCACGTGAAAACAAGAAAGGCTTAAAAATAAGTGAACCAACTGTCCACTTCTGAAAGCAGAAAAAGAACAACAAAATAAATCCAAAGAAAATAACAGGAAAGAAAATAAAAGTGGAGATAGTGAAATAGAAAACAAACAAAAAAATAGAACAGAATCAAGAGCGTGTGTTTTGAAAAGACTAATAAAATAGACAGTCCTTCAGCAAAAAGCACCAAGAAAACAAGAAAGAAGACACAAATAAACAACATCAGAATTAAAGAGACGGCAGAACCAAGAAATTAAAAACTGTGATTAGGAAAGACTTAATACTCCACATTTGAAAACCTCAATGAAACGGACACTTTTCTAGGAAAACATTTATTAGCAAAGTTGGCTGGGGAAGAAAGAGAAAAATCTGAATAGGTCAATAACCAAAAAGGAAGATGAAATATTAAAGACCTATCCCCAAAGGGTATCTGGAAGTTGGATAATAAGAAACAGACACAACTAAACTGAACAATTATTAGCTAAAAATGCAGGAGAATATCTTTGTGACCTTGAAGTCGGGATGGTCCTCCTAAACAGGAGAAAACAGCAAAGCCATAAAGGACGACGTTAACAAATGTGACCATATCGAAATCTAAAACACCTATGCCACAAAGTCTTTGAGAATTCCAAGAACAGCACACACATGTGCTCCATTTCTGTGTATGAGGCAGAATATGATTATCCAGAATGTGACAGCCTCCTACACATCACAGCAGAAATGTGCAAAGGCCCCAAAAGGACTGACTCAAGAAATAACTCCTTCCCAAACGGCTGAGCAATACCAAGAGCTGTGCAACTTCAAGTGAAAACAATAGCGAGACACCTGCGTGCACCCAGCAGGTGAGCAACAGTCCTAAAGTTCCATGATATCAATGTCTGAGAGGTTGTGGGGCAACCCATACTGACCCCCACCCTGCTGGGGAGAATGTCAATGGTGGGGCCGCTTTGCACAACAGTTTATGAGTGAAAATGTCCGTGCTGTTACTGTGAGCAACGCTACTTGTATGTTTTTATCTGAAAAAGAAAAAAACATACAGTATGTGTGTCCTTGAAGGTTTATACAATGTTTATTTTAACATTTAAAAAATAATTGTAGTTTGCTATTTAAATGTCCACTGATGGGTATACAGGTAAGTAGAATATATGTGTTAAAATGGTAGCGTATTAAGTAACAGTCAAAATGAACAAATTAGAGCTATATAAATCAACGTGGCTTGGTTTCAAAAATATTGCTGGGTGAAAAAAACAAGATACAGAATAATGTGTACAACACGACCCCACGTTCATAAAACACAAACAACATGATACAGTTGCACCTACATACAGGTGCATAAAAGTATTCTAAGACATCTGGAAGGATACAGGCCATCCTGACAGCATTGATGGAATATTGAGGGGTCTCCGGAGGACAGGGGGAGGCAAGGAAACCGGGAGGAGTGTGGATTAAAGGGAACATTAATTTTATTTGCAATGCTTTAAATTTTTAAAAGGAGAAGATGAATGCAATGTTCATGTAATTATAACAATAATAATATGGGGACCCAGTAAGGGCAGGCATCCCAGGTTTGCCATCTTATCTCGGAGGGAGAACTCTGTAAAAGGGAGCAACAGTCAAAAGACTTTAATGTGATTTTTATTCATGCCCCAGCTGGTCTGAGGCGTCTATCTGAATAGAGGGAAAGCAGGGTTTATCACAGAAGGATTGCAATGAGAAAGAATAAGCTAACAAGATTTTGCAGAAAAAGGATAATAGCCTTGCAAAGCAGGCTATTGTTTAGAGAGGTTTTTCTAAATTCCTGTATCCCCCCGCCATAAATTCAGCGACTGTAATAAATACCCAAGTAGTATTGGCTTAAATCAGACAGAAGTTTATTTTCCTTACAGAGGAGTCCGGACACAAGCAGTCCAGGGCGATACTGTGGTCTGTGCTATCGGGGACCCAGGCCCCTTCCCCCATGTTGCTCTGTGTCCTCCACATGTGGCTTCCATCTAATGGTCTCAGATGGCGGCTGTAGTTCCCACCATCACATCCTCACACCCACCTGGCAGCTAGCAGGAAGCAGGGAAGAAGTGGAGGGCCTGCCCCTGTGTTTTGCAGGCACAACCAGATTACGCACATCACTTCCACTCTCGTCTGGAAACCAGAACTTGCTCCCACGGCCCCTCTAAGCTGTAAGGGCTGCTGGGGAATGTTGTCTTTATCTGGGCAGCCATACAGCCAGCTGACACACAGGGCTTCTACTTCTAAAGGACACGGGGAGGAAAGAAGGGATGCGGGGGACAAGGAGTTCCTGCCACACCCTTCTGCATATCAACAACCAAGCCTGTGGAACAGGTCCTGTCCACTCACCTGATTCTGGTTTCTGGCCCCAGGACATTGTGGGACACCATAGGGAGAGGGGGAAGGAGGGCAAAGCAGGCAGATGTGAACCTAGGTCTCCCACGGCGGGCCTGGCAGAGGGGTGGGGGCAGTAGCCAGCACAGGTAACATGAGGCCACTCCGCAACACCAAGCTGGTGGCTCAGGATGGTCAGGTAGGGAAGGTCCCCAGGCTCAGCTTTCCTGAGCCAGCCTGGCTTCCTGTGCTGGTGTGGATGGAGCAAAGGACAACTGAGGGCCCACCAGGAGGCATCAGAGGAGCCCCATAGCAGGCCAGGGTGGCTCTGCAGCAATGCCACAGTGCAGATTCACAGGTAGGGCTGCCAGACTAGCAAATACAGGATCCTAGCTCATTACGAATTTCAGACAAATGAGAAATTATTTTTTAGTATAGGAATATCTCATGTTCTATTTATTTGTTTATCTGTAATTAAAATTGAACTGGATGTCCTGTATTTTATATGGAAATCCTACAAGGTTAGGGTTTTAGGGGTCCAGCCAGGCCTCAGCCGGGTCTGGAGCCCCAGCGGGGACCAGTGTGAGCTCAAGACAGACATGGGACCTCCAGGCTCATCTTGACCCACAGAGAGACCAGGAACCACGTGGGCCTGCAGGGCAGGCAGCAAGCTGGGGCTAACAAGATCCGACTCTTCCCTGGCCCCGGGGTGGGGGTGGGGGCAGGGGCTGCCCCCGCTCCAGACTAGAGGCCAATGCTACAGAGAGGAGAAGAGAAGGGAGGCTGAGACATATTTTTCCCCAGAGACTCAGCATCACCCAAGTGCTGTTTAAAGTGTCTCCAAGAACTAGGTTTTCATCTTAGGAGAAAAAGTTTATTAATTTTTACTGCTAACAGGCAAGCGAGGACGTGGGACCACCTGGTTAAATGTAGACCAAATAGTCCACATCTTGGGTGCTCACCCAAGCACAGTATAGTGAGCATGTGACCCTACTCCCCTTCTCACTGCAAACTTCCCAGGGCTTTGCAATCTCTGTCCTTCCTGTGGATCACCGTTGTCTGCTCCCAAGTGACCTGTCCCCCTTGCAGCATGGCCAGGGCCCATAATCCACAGCCTTAGCGTCGTCCTCACTCTCAGGGTTCATGGAAGCTTGGCGACTCAGAAAGTTCAAAGTCTGCAACTGTAATAAAGAGGCCCTCTCAGCTTGGCTGGGCAGCAGGTGCAGTCCAGCACTGAATACTCCCAGCTGCACACAGGGGTGGTGGGGGCTGGGAGAGGAGAGCCTCAGGCTGGCCCAAACATGGCCCTGTGTGGCCACCTTGAGTCCCGCCTCCCAGGCCCTTCTCCTCCAACTTCTGTTTCTCCCTGCTCCTCAGGCCTCCATTCTATCATGTGTACTGCTAACTTCTCTGTGGCCAAGATGCTGGGGAGGTGTCATCTCTGAGATACCTACAGGCCCTGTGTGTTGAGGGCCCTGCAGTTACCGTAGAGTGCAGATTTTGGGGTGCAGAAAAACATCTGTGTTTTAATGGAAAACTGTGCGTTGTCTACACACCGCACATCCTTGTTATGATTCTAGCTGTTCAAAAAGTTGTCTTTTTTGCAGCTCTTTGTAAGTTTAAGTTACTGATGGACATTTAAATCGTCTTGTCCAGCAGGAGTTTCAACAATCCCCACCCCACCCCCTACCCTGAGGACAAACTAGTTCTGCCCCATTTACACATTTATTTCAATATCCCTGATGTATAGGTGGGTCTCTTTTTCGATTGCCTTTTGGTTCTAACACCTGTCTGGTTCCTTCGCTGATTAATGAGTAAAAGTCTTTAGCACTTGTCCTTACCTGAATGAGATTTACGATTTCACCTTTTTCTGAAAATCCTCCCTGAATAGGGTTTACACGATCTCAGCTCAGATCTCACATCTGCAGTTTACTGACTTTGTCAGATGGCGTAATC
Source organism: Equus asinus (assembly GCF_041296235.1). Classification (NCBI taxonomy): domain Eukaryota; kingdom Metazoa; phylum Chordata; class Mammalia; order Perissodactyla; family Equidae; genus Equus; species Equus asinus. The sequence continues at coordinate 58,664,948 of NC_091802.1, forward strand.
TCTCCGAGATGAACCCCCACTCGCGCCCGAAAAACCAGGTTCCTAGGAGCGTTCCGGAACCCTGGGCTCAGACCCAGGCCCCGCCCCTCGCCGCGGCCCCGCCCTCTTGAGGCCCCGCCCCACCAGGCCCCGCCCCCAGCCCTTCCTCCGGCTACAAAGTCCGGGCTGCAGCGCCGCGGGCCCAGAGCGCGCGCCGAGTCCTCCTGGGCCGGGTCGGGGCCGGGCAGCGGCGCCGCGCAGCCCCCATTGGTCGGCGGGCGGTGGCGGGGGCGGGCCCAGGCCTGCGATTGGTCGGCGGCGGGGCCGAGAGCGGCGGCGGCGGCTGGCTCGGCGGCGCCATGGAGGCGGCCGGAGCTGTGACCCGGGTGGCCGCATGGCGGCGGGAGCGGCGGCCGGGCCGGCGGCGGCCGCGGAGAAGGTGGGCGAGAGGCCGGGCGGGCAAAACCGGAGGCCCCAGCCCCGCGGCGGGCCGTCGGGCCGGAGTCGGTGGGTGCCTGGTCCGGGTCGCGGGGTGCCGGCGGGCTCGGGGCGCAGGACCTTGGTTCCCGGGCCCCTACGCCCGCTGTCCGCCGCGGGTCCTGCCCGAGCCAGTGCGCCCGCCCCTGCCGGCAGCCAGCCCTTCCCCAGGAGAGACCCCCGCCCGGCACTGGGCGCCGGAGGGGGTCTCGGAACCGGGGTGGGACCCCAGAGCGCCGGGTGCGGGGATGGTGGTGGTTGGTGGTGGTCTGCGCATCCTGGCGTGTGGGCAGGAAGCCGCGGCCTCCTCACCTGTGAAATGGGTTGATAATGCCACCTGTCTCCCCGGGCCTTCGGTCTACGCAGGGGATCCTAGCGTGCCATTTGTAATTGCTGAGTGGGGGCCAGCTGGTGTAATTAGGGTTATTCCTGTCCCTGCTGGACCAGAAGTGGGTGGCGCCTGGAGCGGGGACATCTGAACTGGGTCTTCAGGAGGAGGCAGATTTCAGCAGATGGAGAGTGGGGAGAAGGGTGTTCTAGTTTGAGGGAACAGAATGGGCAAGAGCACAGAGGCATATAAGGGAGGAACATGCCCTTCAAGGCTGGGCTTCCTTCCTTGTCGGGACATTTGCTCACCTGGGGGAAGTTAGGAGGACAGATGTGGCCTTCTGGAAACAGCATCCTTAGCTTTGTTTTTAAACCCAAAGAGTGAGACTGGTCCAGTTCAGACTGGACAAGAGTGGGAAGCAAGTGGTCCCTGGCTGTTGGGGAAGAGTGGAGTGGTGGAGTGAAATTCGAAAAGGAGCATTTTCCATGGCCCTTCCACCTTAGTCTGTCATCCCTGCCACCCCTGGCCGTCATTAGCCAGGTTCCAAAGGTTTCGGGTGTGGCGGATCCTAAAGAGGGAGCTTTGCCCACAGGTGTCTGGTGGAAGTGGGGTGTTGGCAGATGATACCCCCTTTAACCAAGAAGTGGCCTCGGACATTGGTAGCTTCAGAGCATGTCACCTTTGAAGCCCATGACCGATAAGTGGCAGCTGCGCTGTCTTCTCACTGCTCTAAATAATAGTAATAATTAAAAAAAAAAGCTGTTTAATTTAGATTTATCCAGGGTCTTCCACCATAACATACCAAAGGGGCTCTACTCCCCACAACAGCCCTCCAGCTGGGGGTCAGCGAGGGCTCCATGGAGCACAGTTAGGGAAATGTGGACTGTAGCGAAAGCTTGGCCCCTGCTCCCTTAGGCCCTTAAACCTTCTAGTTCTTTGAGTTTTCCTGCCCCTTGCACGTGGCAAAACCTGTGAAGTATATATCTTTGGTCTCTGCAGGGTGATACCTTGTGGCTGTTTTAGGGGGTAGGGGGTGTATTCCTAACAAGAGGGTAGAGGTGGTTTTTGTGTCCGAGCAGAGGCTCAGCTCTGGCTGACATGGGCTGCTGCCGAAGACGGGCGCCTGCCAGCCTCTTTGACTTGATCCATGTTCCCGTAGTTTGCATTAAAAAATGCAAGCCAGAGCATACCTCCCCCTGCACGTCCAGATGGGGCCTAGTTTATTCACTTTTAGCTGTTCTTTTTCTTTACCTTTTTATTTAGAAAAACTTTTAAACTCCCTCTTTGCTTAGAATCGAGGAGGAGCAAGAAGAGGCAGTCTTCCGTCAGGTGGTCAGTTTTAGCCCGGAGCCTTTGCCAGGTGAGGACGGAGGCTCTGCAGCCTGTCTCCGCGTTCACTCTTCAGGCTTCTGTCCGGGACCGCTCCTTCCCCTCTCATCCCCTCTCGGTTACTGTCGGAGCATTTCTGTTAATCCCCAGATTTCTGGTAATTCCTCACTGTTTCCCTCCTCTGACCAGGTAGATATTATGACAAGGACACCACCAAGCCCATCAGCTTTTACTTGTCTTCCCTGGAGGAGCTCTTGGCATGGACGCCCAATGTGGAGGACGGCTTCAACGTGGCCTTGCAGCCCTCCGAGTGTCGCCAGCCCCCTCTGAGCAGCCGCAGGCCCCGGACATTGTTGTGCCATGACATGATGGGCGGGTACCTGGATGACAAGTGAGCACATCGCCTAACCCTTATTTTGTCACTTGTTTTCCTTTGGTGGGGGTGGGGAGAGTGCTGTGTGCGGAAACACTGGCTGGAGATGGGACGCGGGACTGGGTGACCCCTAATGGGGAGAGGGGCTCAGGCCTCTGCTTTGTCTGTAAGGGTTTGGTGGTAGTGGGTGCGTCCTTCCGCTCTGAGACCCTCTGACTCCGAGGCCTGCCTGCACTTGAACTCTGGTAGATTGGGGAGGGCGTGGTGTCAGGGCACCTTCCTCTGGCTGCCTGGCCTAGAGACTTGTGCTTCCCTGATTTCTGTTCCTCACCTTCCCCGCTTAAGCTCTGATTCTGTGTTCGGGCCGTTGGCTCTGGCTTCTGATGCTCAGAGTTGTTACACGCCGCCTCCCGCTCCCAGCCAGGGGCGTATCCGCCGGAGTTGCTGTGGAGTCAGATTAGAGATTTTAAACGTCCATAAAACAGTCTTGGCTACGATGATCGATGTCGTCGTGTGTGGGTTGATGGCTTGAGTCAGAGCTGGCGGCCAAAGCACAAACGGACAGGTTTTGAAATGTTAGTGCTGCTCCTGTGGTTATCACCCCAGCCTTCCATGCAGGACACTGTGTCCCGGAGGAACGGCTTACCTCTGAATAGAGCGGGGAAGCCGAGACAGGGAGCTTTTGCATGCGCCCATCTGTTTCTCTTTCCTTCCGTCCTTTGTTTGTCTGTGCATTGAGGCTAAAAATGCTCCGTCTGGCCAGATCCAGTAGCGAAGGCCTGCACGACCTGTGAAAATGTGTCCGTTAGGCTAATCCTTTCACTGTGAGCACTGTGGCGCAGTCCTGCTTCTCGCTCTGGTATCTTCACAGTGCCTGGTCCACAGCAAGCTTTCGGTTAGTGCCGACTGAAGGGAACTGACGGGAAACTTGACCTGGGCTGCTCTGTTTTCACTTTGAGGTCACTGTGTCCTTATTGTGTTTCCTGGGTCCTCACTTCCTCCTGGTTTTGTTTGTTTCTTTGCTCAGGTTTATTCAGGGCGCGGCAGTGCACAATCCTTACTCCTTCTACCACTGGCAGTACATTGACATCTTTGTGTACTTCAGCCATCACACCGTCACCATCCCCCCGGTGGGCTGGACCAATGCCGCCCACAGGCACGGAGTCTGTGTGCTGGGTAAGAGCCGGGGACTGGCCTCCGTCTGACTCGGGCAGACGTGGCACACCTGCCAGGGGACCCAGGGGTTAAACGGCTCGGGCCTGGTCTGCTGCTTAGTGAGCAGAGCTCCTCACCTGGGGGCTGCCTGGATGTGTTTGGACAGGTGTAGGCAAACTCTTTCTGGAAAGGACCAGATAGTAAATATTTCCAGCTTTGCAGGCCCTTGGGTGGCTGTTGTAACTGCTAGTGAGACAAGAGCAGCCACGGACAATAGGCGAATAAATGATGTGGCTGTGTTCCAGTGAACCTGTATGTACAGAAACAGGTGGTGGCTGGACGTGGCCCACAGGCCGTGGGCGGCTGACCCCGGGTAGAGAAGTGCTCCTCAAGCCCCCGCCTGCATGCGAGTCATTGCTGGACCCCGCTGCAGTGTCTGGCTCACTAGATATCTACGGATGGGGCCCGAGAATTCAAGTTGTCTAGCAAGTTTGCGGGCGATACCTGTGCCGCTGGTGCAGGAGCCACACTTTGCGAGCTGCTGGGTCGGAGGGAGAATGAGGCCATGCCTGACCTTGTTTCTCTCCTGTCCTGGCAGGGACTTTCATCACCGAGTGGATAGCAGGTGGGCAGCTCTGTGAAGCCTTCCTGGCCGGGGACGAGCGCTCGTACCAGGTGGTGGCTGACCAGCTGGTCTCGCTTGCCCGGTTTTTCCGATTTGATGGCTGGCTGATCAACATTGAGAACTCGCTGAGTGTGAGCAGGCCTTTCTCCCGGCGCTCGCCCCGCCCCGCCCCTGCTGCCATGCAGGGTCCCTCCGCTGCCATCCTCAGCCTCCTCTCGGCTTGGGCTGGGCCGGCTCCCTTACAGCAGCAGGAGCCACTTCCTGCTTCCCAGTTAGAGCCAGCTCAGACGTCTCTGTCACTTCACAGCGAGACGGAACCTCCTCCAGCACTGTGTCCAGAGACCGTGCTGGGCTGAGCTTTGCTTCTCTGGCTCTTTCAGGGTGACACCTGTCCTTCCCCGTGTTTGTGCTGTGCTTGGGCTGCGTGTGTGGCTTCCTTCTCATGCCGCCTCCCCACTCGTGGCATCTGTCTTCTCCTGGTTGCTGTGCCTGTGCCCTTCTGGCTTCAGAGGGGAATCGAAGTCACACGGGCTCTGGCTGACCCTCCGCTCGGTGGCCGTGGGGTTGAGGGGCTTCTGGGACCATGGCTTTTTTGGTGGGTCTCTTTGCTCCTGGGATTAAGTGTCCTGCTGTCCTGAGCCTGGCACTTCTCAACACAGACCTCTCTGGGCCTCACCGAGGGTCCTGTCTTCGTCCCTCTCCGCAGCTGGCCGCAGTGGGGAACATGCCCCGTTTCCTCCGGTACCTGACCACTCAGCTACACCAGCATGTTCCGAGGGGCTTGGTTCTCTGGTATGACAGCGTGGTGAGCAGCGGGCAGCTCAAATGGCAGAATGAACTGAACGAGCACAACAGGTGGGTCTGCAGGGCCGGCCGGCCGGCCCTCTGGGCAGAGGGGGCGGGAGCCCTGTCTGTCTCCTGAGCATTGCATGGCCGATGGCCTTGGGTGGACAGAGGAGGAGGCAGCGTTATCGCACAGCGTGATGTCAGCAGGTAGAATTGGTGCTCTGGGCTCTCCCTCTCCGGGAGCAGCCTGTTCTGGGTCCTGGAGGCAGCCCATAGTCTGTCGGTTATGAGTGGATGCTGGGTGGGGGGAGGGAGGCTGGGGTTGCAGGGCGGGTGACCCTGAGCCCCTGGTCTGGTCCTCATGGCCGGTCCTTGCTGCCTCCTAGGGTTTTCTTCGATTCCTCTGACGGCTTCTTCACCAACTACAACTGGCGGGAGGAGCATCTGGAGCGGATGCTGGCGCTGGCCGGGGAGCGCCTGGCCGATGTGTACGTGGGCGTCGACGTGTTCGCCCGGGGGAACGTCGTAGGGGGTCGATTTGACACGGACAAGGTGGGCACTGCGGCCTGCGTGCCTGGCTTTGTGGCAGATCTTTTGTTCCCATCTGCACCCTCAGGGGAAAGAGAGGTGGCAGTTATTCTTGCCAGAATGGGGAAACTGAGGCACTGAGAAATGTCGGTGACCTGCCCTAAGGCTAAGCAGTGCCCCGAAATCTTAACTTCCAGCCCGTTTCTAGCCAGAGGGTCCTTCTTGTGTTGGTGTTGGAGGATGGGGTGCCTGTTGGACTGCCGGTCTCTAGGGGCTCTTCCTCCCTCAGGCTGCATGCCTCGAAGGCCCTGAGCTCGCAGTTCCCGCCACCAGGCTGGCTCGGGGGCAGCACTTTCTTTCACGGGCAGCTCAGGGCTGAGGACCGAGTAAACACCCCAAGCTTTGGAAACGAGCGAGGTTTTCCTGGTGAGGCCAGTTGTGCTGGCAGTGCTGGCAGTGAGAAAAGAGGAAGGGGTACAGGCGCTGCCCCACATGGTGTAGGATGAAGAGGGGTTCGGCTGTCCCGGTGCCACGGGACATTCTTACTCCTTAGTTAAGCTTTAAGTGAATAAATTAGTCCGATAACTGAAGATCCTCTCCACCCCTGTGAGTCTGATGCTGTAACAAGAGGTGTAGTGAGAGAGACCCGTGCATCCTGAGAGGGGCCCCCACCTCCCTCCCCGCCCCCTCCCCCAGCAGACCCCTGCCCACTTGGACATCTCCCTGAGCTCTTCTCCCCACCGCCATCACGCCCTCTTCAGGTTGGCTGTGGAACTACAGGGGATGAATCCTAAAAGCCCTAAGTGGAGTTGAGAGGGAGTAGTTGCCAGCTCCAGCCTCCCCTTTCCAGGCTGGCCCCCGAGAGCACCCAGGTCTGTGTCTGGATGCTGGTGGGTCCTGACGTGTCCAGCATTGCTCGGGGTGGGGCGTCTCCCTGACTGCTGTCTCCCTAGTCCCTGGAGCTGATCCGGAAGCATGGGTTCTCGGCGGCTCTCTTTGCTCCTGGCTGGGTGTACGAGTGTCTGGAGAAGAAGGATTTCTTCCAGAACCAGGACAAGTGAGTCCTGCCCGTCCCAGGGGCTGAGTGTAGGCTCATGGCGGCGGGTCTCAGGCAGTTTCTCTGCTTCCTGCGGTAGCTCAGGACTTGCTCTCCAGTGAGCTTTCCAGGGGTGGTCACGGCAGGACCAGGGGCTTGGCCACCTTGGCTGCTTCCGGGTGGGGGGTCCTGGAGACCAGTTCAACAGGAAGGACGGAGGTTGGGGATCCCGAGGGACCACTCCCACAGCCTTGCATCTCCTGCACGTCCATAGTTGGGGAGCTGCAGTCATGCTGGAGGGGATGCAGGAAAGCCCCGAGAACGAGTTCAAGGGGCGTTGAGGCCCCGTTACTCCGGATGAGAGCCACTGCCTCCACGTGTCTCTCTGCAGGTTCTGGAGTTTGCTGGAACGCTATCTGCCCACGCACAGCATCTGTTCCTTGCCCTTTGTCACCTCTTTCTGCCTGGGCATGGGGACTCGGAGAGTCTGCTATGGCCAGGTGTGTGGCTCTCTATGCTGGGTGACCAGGGCAGTGGGGTTCCTGGTTGTCTGTGGCATGGCACATAGCTGCCTTCTCCGTGTCTTCGAGCCTCAGCTGGGAGAGGTGGGAGGGGCCTTGGGGTGCGTGAAGGGCAATGATGGCAGCTCGTCTGCGTGCCCTGTGCTGTCTGCCCCCACCCCGCCTCTGATCCTCTCTTTTCCTTCAGGAGGAGGCGGTGGGTCCCTGGTACCACCCCAGCGCCCAGGAAATCCAGCCCCTCTTTGGAGAGCACAGGCTGGAAGGGGCCAGACGGGGCTGGGTGAAGACCCACTGTTGCCTGGCGGATGCCTGGAACGGGGGCAGCTCCCTGCTCATCCGGGGGGCGATTCCACGTGAGGTTGGAGATGTGGCTGTGAGGTAGGTGAGTGAGTGGAGATGAGACGTGGGGGCTCAGCGTCTCCCATCGTCCATGTCGATTGTTGAACTGGACAGATGGGCAGCGGAGGCCAGAATGAGGACCGAGGACAGAACTGAGATTTTTTTTTTATTGTGGTAAAGAACACATAATACAATTTACCATCTTAACCGTTTTTGAGTGTACAGTACGGTAGCATTAACTGTCTGCACACTGCTGGGCAGCCAATCTCCAGAACTTTTTCATCTTGGGAAATGGAACTATCCCCATTGACCAACTCCCACCCCCTCCCCCTCCCCCTCCCCAGCCGTGGCCCCCGCGCTCCACCTTCTGTCTCAGAGTCTGACTCCTTTAGGTTCTTCCTACACGGGGAGCCTATAGTATTTCAGAGCCGAGACTTTTCAGCTGTGAAAGGGTCTGGCCTCGGGGGAGGGCTGTGCCCAGCGGTGAGCAGGACTGCACGGTCCCACTCCTGGAGGGCGAGGCTGGCGGCCGCACCTGGAGCCGGCTCGGGGTCTCGGCAGGCTTTCTCGGGGGCCTCTCATCTCGACCTTCCTCCTCCAGGTTATTCTCCCTGCAGGTCCCTGTGCCGCCCAGAATCTTCCTGTCCATGGTGTACAAGCTCGAAGGGCCTACGGATGTCGGGGTGGCCCTGGAGCTCACCACAGGGAGTGTGGGCAGCTGTCACATCGGTGGCATCTCAGCCTTGAACGGTGAGGGGATGGGGTCGGCTCCTGCCTCTCCTTGCAGGTCTCTCTCTTCTCAGAGGCAGCTCGGGGAAGAGGAGTCTAGCAGGGTGCCTGGGGTGTGGGGAGCTGCCGTGGGCAGCGTTGGCAGATCCTGCCTCTGCTCTTGTTGGCGCCATTGGGGTCCAGGCCCGGACAGAGAGGTTCATCTCTCAGCCGACACCTCTGGCCCCTGTTGGGCAGCACAGCGTGCTGTGTGGGTTGGACGTGTGCTCCCGCAGGACTCAGGGCTGGGCCTCCTGCCGGCCATGGCACCGAGAGGGGGGGTGTCTGAGGGCGGGGGCGAAGCCAGGAGAGTTAGGCCAAGTCCAGTCCTGGACATCCATCTGCATGCTTTCTCCCCTCCACCCCCTCCTCTTTCCCCTGGGGCCTCAGCCCGTCCTGGCAGGTCACAGCGCTGGGGCCACAGGGAGTCTTGCTGGCCCCCAGGGCTCCCTGTTCAGTGGACACCTCCTGGTGTGGTTTCCTTTGGCTTCTCCTCTTTCTCAAGTCCCATGTTTCCTCCTCCAGCAGAAACAAGCTCACGGTACAGCCCCCGGCCCCTCCGGGTGCCCCCTGCCAAGCTGGCTAGATGGGTGGGCCACTGCGGCCAGCAGCTCCGCGGGGGCTGGATCCAGCGGTGAGCCGCTCTCCTTCCTCTTGCGTCCCCGGCAGGGCATGGCCACGCTAGGGTGGGGACTTGAGGAGTGAGGGGCTCTCTGTTAAGAAGCCCCAGAACTGGAGGGATGGACGGGCCCTGGGGCGACCCCTGGGTTTCAGGCAGCTCCACGACATAAGCCAGGACGCTCGCTGCGAGCCGTCACAGTCACACCTTAGGTCTAGGGTTTCCTGCTCACCACCGGGTCCGCTGGAACTCCCTTACTGCCACGGCATGGGGCCTCCCAGCAGCCAGCCTTGAAGGCAGCGAGCTGAGGCCCCTTGTGACCGGCCTCTGTTTGCCCCCCAGCTGCTACGAGGTGAGCCTGCGCGGCTGCCTCCTGCAGGACCTCTTTGTTCGTTTCTCACGGCTTCCGGGCAGCCAGGAGGAGGACTTCGTCTGTCGCCTTGGAGAAATCCAGGTGAGGCATCCCGGGTGCCTTGCTGGGGCTCAGGCTGAGGTGTCTGTCCCGTTGTAGAAGAGGTGGAATGTGGCCCCAAGCTGACCACCTCCTGCCTCCCCTGGGTCAGAGGAGAGTTGGGTGGGGGTCCTGGGGAGTGGGACCACGCGGGGCAGGCACCGAGAACTCCCTGGGCCTCCCGGCTGTGCTGAGTCCTGTCTCCTGGCAGGTGGTGGACGCCGGCAGCCTGCTGAAGCCTCTGCCGCGGGTGCAGGCGGTCACTGTCTCCCACTTGCGCTGGCAGCAGGCTGCCTCTGAGGGCGAGGGCCACCCTGCCGGCCTCCAGCTCAGCTGTACTCTGCACTGGTCCTACCTGCTCTCCCACGTCCGATGCTTCCGGGTCCACTGCTGCAGAGGGACAGCCGGCTGCTCTGCTGGCGGGGGGCCGCCGGGGCCCGAGAAGCCCACGCTCCTGGGCCTGGCTTTTGTCAACCAGTATCGGATAGTGGACCTGGCAGTGGCAGCCATAGGGCCCGGCCAGGATGGCCGTGTGGAGTTCCTCGTGGAGCCTGTCCCCAAGGAGGGGTTTCTGGTGCCGCAGGCCGAGTGGGGCAGGGCGGCCATGCTCTACTCCATGCCTGCCTCGTGACTGGACATTAAAGCCCGTCTTCCCACCTCAAGTCCGAGGCTGCTTCCTTGCTGGGCCGTGATGTGTGCAGGCAGCAGCGGGGAGACCCGGGTTCCCAGGGCTGGGGCAGGGACCACGGGACCCCAGGAGGATGCGGGCAGTGGCATCTTCATGGGGGGCATTGGTATAGGAAAACCACAAAGTCGGTTGATAATTCCCTGAGGTGAACGGACCCCTCCCATTTTTGTCTGCACCCTCTCCATGGTATATAGTTCCCAGGTAAAAGTGAAACCATTTGGGAAAGTTTAGCGCAGAAAATTCCATGAAAGATATTTCCTAGTAAGCTGAAAGATGCCGATGCTGAGAATGGTGTGGGTCCAAGGGTGTGGACTGAGAGCAGAGGCCCCGAGGGGGTGGGTGCAGGAATGACGGGCGCCTGCAGGCGCCAGGCAGTGTTGCTTCATAGGAGCGGGAGCCCAGGGCCAGGCTGGTGCCAGGTTGCACCTCCACCCGGGCAGGCAGGCGGGCCACCACGGTCTAGACCACCTGATGCTGTGGCTTTCCCAGGGGCCCTGTGCCCTGCTACGTGTCTTTGGGGTCATGGGTATGGGGCGAAGCTTGCACCGGGCAGTCTGTGTGCCTCGGCCCTGCCTCTACACTCGGGCAGCAGGAGGCCTGGCTGGCCCAGGAAGGCCCTTGGGCTGCAGCCCGGCCCACTGCCTTGGGGGAGAGCTGGGCTGGCGTCCCTTCTCGCCGCCCCTCCTCAGCCTCTCCCAGCGCAGGTGCTGCGGGGCCTACCCGCTGCAGTCGCCTTCCTCTCTTGCTTCCTTTTCTCTCTTCTAGCACCTCCCTTCTTCCCCGGTCCATACTCAGGCTGGCCGGTGGCTCTCTGGGGAGGAGAGGTGGGTAAGTGGGCTGGAGGCGGCTTCTCCAGCCGCACAGCTCTGGTGTTGACACCTGGGCCACTGGTGGCTTCCCGGGGTTGGGTCTCGACCACACAGCCTTGGGTAATGCTGCTCTCCTCCAGGCCCGAGTGGTGTCTGCTGTGATCTTTGGACAGCCTTAGAAGCCTGAAGTCCCTTGTTCTTGGGGTCTCTCACCCCCAGGTCTCAGAGGCCAGTATGGGGATTCCTTTCCCATTCCTCTTTTCCTCCACCTGTGCTACGAGATGTGAGGGGGCCCTGAGGGCAGGGAGACTCTGGGGTGGCCTTCCATGTGGAGCTCAGCCTCACGGTCAGCCTCGGGTCACAGTTTGGGGTCAGCGGACTTGATTTGCGCTGTAGTCAGGGGAGAGGCCACCAGGCGGCAGTGCAGCCACACCGCCACCGTCCCTGCTGCTCTGGTTCCCAGTCCTCCGGCATCGGCATCGGAGAGGTGTGGGGTGGGCCAGGAGGAGTCTCCTCCTACTGCTGACGTTTGCTGTCCCCACGCTCCCTGCTTCCCCAGGTGCCCACGCGCCTCTGCCACAGCGAGACCTCGGGACTCTCAGTCCTGTGTTCTCTGCTGATGGAGAGCACTTTCCTCTTCATGTCCCATGCTGTGGCCCCGCCAGTTCAGTCCTGGGACCGGAACAGGTTTGCCCTGGAGAGGGTAAGATGGCTCATGCGCAGGAAGACACCTCTGCTGTCTGACTGCCACACTGAGGTCTCCCCGCACCCCTGGTTCTCCCTGTGAATCTGGAAGTAGTGCACCTTTGGGGGGTGCGAACATGAGCTGCTGCCACTCGGAACCACTCACCCGACTTTCCTCCGTTTTGACAATTCCCTGGAGCACGTGGAGTCTCTCACTTTGCACCAGGGGGATGGGGTGGGGGCTCCTGGCCTCCCCCTCCAGTCCCCAGAGGTGGGAGTAGCGTGGAAGGCCCTGCTGCTCTTATTTCATGAGGCCTTTTTTTTTTAAGTGCTGGTTCCCCTGGATATTTTATGCAGAGGAGGGAAAATTTATAGTGGCAATTATTTTCTCACAGTCTGGTGAGCAAGCAATTAGAAGTAAGGGGTTTAGCAGAGCATGGTGTGGCGGAATCGCACACCCAGCTCCCGAAGAGCGTGGTCCCTAGTCCCAACGGCGGTAGAGGCGCAAATGCAGGGAAATTAACCTGTTGACATTTAAGCTGGTGCCCCTCTGGTGGATGTAATCGCTCGACGTTATCCGAGGTGAAAGATGAACTCCAGTCCTGGTGAGCTGCATCTGGGCAGCACCCGCTCGGGGGGGGGGGGGGTGGAACCCGGCCTCGTCCCAGCCCCCAGGCCCCGGGCTTTGAAGCTCTTGGGCTGGAATCTGCTGCCTCCCCTCTGGGTCCTCCCTCCTTTCCCTGGGGTGGTGAGGGTGGCCACTCCCCCACACCCCAGCCTTCTGGGAATGGGGACCCGTGGGGGGCTGGAGCAGTGGGTTTACCTTGAAGCAGCTCCTTGGGACCACAGCTCGGCCCCGTGACACTGGCTGAGCCAGTGGTGTGGGTGAGATCCGAAGGAGACGCCCTCCCCAAGCACGGGCGACAAACACCCCTGCAGCAGTGCCACCTCCCCAGGATGCCCCCAGCTCTGTCCCCTCTCCTATACTCCGGCGGCAACCCCACGGGCATCCTGGCCCTCCTGTGCCCTCCACCCTGTGCCCGGGAGCTGCCAAATCAAAAAGAGTTGTCCTGGTTTGAAGAAAGAAATCTTTATTAATAATCTTAATAATAATAATACTGTTGATTTGAATGGTCACACCTTGGAAGCATACGGAATGGTAAGAAAGGAAGCCTGGGGCTTGGCGGCCGTCCTAGAGGAGCCGGGGGCAGGGGCGGGCGTGGAGCTGCTGCAAGACCAGGGTCCAGGACAGCAGGGGGGGTGCCCTGTACAGAGGACGAAGCCGGGGGGGCGGGGCTATGTACAACAGGAGTAGAAAAGGAGATTGGTTTCAGGACTTGAGGAGCTGATGCTGAATATAAACTGAGGTGCACTTTGACTTGAAGTTTCATGAGACAGTGGAGCCATGTGGGGAGCCCAGGTTTTTTGTTATTTTTTGCTGTTTCCCTCCTCCAGCCATCCCTCCCAGCCAGGGGCTTCTCTCTGGTCCATACCGTCTGCTTCCCCCAGAACCCTGGAGCCTGACCCGGGAGCAGGGCTCAGTGCAGCCCTCTCTCCCACCCCTCACTTTCCCTGCTGCGGTGAGGCCGTCCAGACACAGAGCACTGATTCCCAACCTCACTGTGCAGCCAGTTGCTGCCCGTCCCTGTCCCTCTGCTCCCCTGCAGGCCTGGGCTCCCTGCGGGGCAGTGGCAGGGAGGGCTCATCCCAGCAGGCAGCCTGAGGTTGGCCTTCCCTCCCACACACCAGGTGCAGGGCCTCCTCCAGAAAGGGAGCAAGAGGTGCCAGGTACAGGAAGGCCTCGGCTCGGCCCCCACACCCCAGCCCTCCTACCTCCTGGCTATGAGGAGTCAGTCCTGGCTGGGCAGCCCGGAGCCCCTCACGTGGAGGGAGGAACTGGGTGCCTGGGGTTCTGGACTCTCGTCAGCCCTTGGTGTTGGGGTTGGCCCCCAGGGCTGCTGGCTGGACAGCCCCCAGTGGCCTGCAAACTCCTTCACCAGGTTCACAGGACACGGGCATTGGCGGCATGGCATGGGGTGGGCTGGGGCCCAGAGAATGTGACCCGAGGGTGACTGGGCGCCGGCCAGAGCCCCTGGGAATGAAAAGCTGCCCTCCCCCCTCCCTGGCCCAGCCGTCCCCTCCACTGGCACGATTGGCAACAAAGGTCAAGACCCGGTGGCCTGCCCTTCCCTGCTCAGGCCTGTGGTCCTCCGCCACTGGCCCCACACTGCCTTGGGAGTGGGGGGCCGGGAAAGGAAGACTTGATAGAAAACGGAGGCCCCTTCCTCTCCTGCTCTCCCCCTGCCCGAGTCGGGAGGGGCGCTTCCCGCCAGCGCTGCCAGCCGGGGACGGGCACCCGGCCCTCTCCCTCGCGGGGGCGCGGGCCCGCGGACGTGCTCCCTCGCTGCGGTGTGCACCGACGGGGACTTGGACGTGGCAGATGCTTCTCGGTTTGGTTGGTTTTGTTGCTGCTTGGATCGTAACATCTTTTTTTATTTTGTTTTTTGTTTTGTGATTTTTTTTGTTTGCTTTTTTGTTTTTGCCCTTCATGGTCCAAGAAGGAAACGTGGAAGCTTTCACTACAACAGAAACAGAAAGGCGGGACTTGCAGTTTCACCGAAGCAACCGCCTGGCGTGTTGGGAGGGCGACAGGACCCTGCGACCTGCAAAGTGCAGGGTGGGAGGGAGCACCTGGGCCCTAAAGTCCTAGCCCCCATTCCCAGTTTTCTGCTAAATTTAAGGCGGATCTCCGCCCTCCAGGGCAGAGAGCTGATGGACTGGTGGTGGGAAGAGCGAGGGGCAGCAGGAATGGAGAAACCACAGTGAACCTGGCTGTGGACGCCACCTGTGGACTCTGCTAGGAGCTGAGTGGGCAGGGGCCTGGCTGGCGTGGCCGGACGAGGGCCGAGGTCAGGGCGTGGTGGATGGATGGTGCAGCACGGGCCACGTGGGGCCCGGAGTGAGGCAGCTGAGAAGGCGGTGCACTGGGGAGTGGGAGGTGAGGGGCCTGGTGCCCCGGGCCTGATCTGCCCACCCCACCAGCAAGGGACTGATGCACTGGTAGAATGGGGCCGTGGATCACGTCCTGGCTGAGGGGGAACCCACGACCTCTAGCTGGCCGCCCGGCCCTCAGGCCCAGCTCCGGCACCTTAGACCAGGGGGCTTCCTTGGCTGTGACACTTTCCTGTAACGGAGGGGCTGGGGCTGGCACGTGGCAAGGGCCCTGGCCTGTCTGGGTGGACTCCCCAGGCTGTCTCAGCTCTACCTGCAAGCCCCAGCCAGCTTCTCCTCCCAGAGCCCTGTGCAGCCAGAGCAGCACGACCACAGGGCTGCGGAGCTAAGCGCCGAGCCTCTAGCTGGGAGCCCTGAGCACGGGTGTCGCCTGCTCCCCAGCCACTCTCCCATGCAGGTGCCCCTCTAAAAGGCACCCTGATAAAGAGACGGTCCCGGCGCTGGGAAGGGAGAGAAGAGCTGGGCAGATACAGGGCCAGGCTGGCCAGCCCGGAGGGGAAAGCCTACTGCTGGCAGGAGGGGGCTGGAGGGGCCCTCAGGCACTGCAGGGCAGCACGTCCTGGGGCAGCCTGGGGCCCTGGAGATTTCTTACACTTCCATCTCTTACAGCACAGGCTAAGGGACCCCTGAGGCTGGTGTGGCTCCCGCATGAGATACTGGTGACTGCTTTGGCAGGAAACATCGTCAACAAAATTTAATCAGCAATGTTAGTTTCAGTTGGATGGGGGTGAGGAGGGCGGAGGCCTGGGCAGAGGCGGCTGCTCCCAGGACTAGCTAGGTGAAGGTCAGAAGGGAGTACTGTCGTGGCCGGGAACCTACCAACTGGGGTGGACAGGAGCCCCTTGCTCCCTGAACCCCAGGTGACAGATGGGGGTTCTGGCCCGGGCTGGCTGGGGTGGCTTCCTGGGGAGGCCAGCTGGGGGTCTTCTGTGGCTCTGTAGACCCGGGGGATGGGGAGGAGGTGGTGCCCTGGCAGCTCTATTGCTAGTTGTCGGGGAGGGGTCTCCTGCCCAGCCTCGCCCCTCCCGCTATGTGCATACCGTACCTGAAATGGCTTGGGGGGCACAACGTCAACAAAGTCAAAATAGGAACCAAGGTTTCAGACATACAGGGGTAACCAAGGTGAGAGACACACACGCCATCGTGGGGGGAGACCAGCTGGCTGGACGTAAAACCTATGGACGGAGGTCAGCGGTGCGTGTCGCTGACCGGGAGGGGCGCACTGTCCTCCTGGTGGCTGTGCCTGGTTTTGGACTGCTGGGTTTGGTGTGTACTAGGCAGTCAGTGAATGCTGTTAGGGGCTGGGCCTCTTGCTAGTAGGGGGTGAAGCGGCTGTACCCTCCTCGGCAGAGGCTAGCCTGCAACATCAAAGATGAAAAACAGCCAATCAGTACCGCCTTTTGGTAGGGGGGAAAAAGCAAAAAGAAAAAAAAATAAGGAAAAACAAAAAGAGAAATAGCTGAATCCCATTTGCTGCCCACCTTATGGTCTGCCTTGGGGAGAATGGGTGCCAGCTGTCATGGCAGCAGGAGGGGGCCTGGGCCTATTTCTGATGTTGTGGCGGTTTCAGGGCCAGGGGTGCTGGGGTCACCAGCCACAGTGCTTGTGGGTGACGAGGTCTGAGATGTCTCTGGGTGACGGTCTTGGCTCTGGCCTGGCCCTTCACTGCCCCCTTTCCCCTTCATCGGGGGAGGTGTGAGCGGGAGCCCCTCCTCCTCGTGCCCCAGCAGGGCTGCCGCAGGGCAGGACTCAGCCCCTCCAGACACCGGGAGGGCAGAGGGGCCTCCTGTCGGGGTTCCTTCCCCCAGTGGGCCTTGGTTCTACAGGAGGGGCTGCGCCTGCTCGCCCAGCTCTGACGGGCTTTCTGGGGTCCCGGGGCCCTGCTCCTCCAGGGCCCAGCCCAGCCTGGCCTGGCCTGCGTCCTGCCGGGAGGACAGGTCCTTCGTGTCCTGGCTTTTCTGTGACCCTGGGCTCCCCTGGGTCAGAGAGGCCTCCAGAGGAACCTCCTGCTCCACCCACCAGTTTTGCCAGAAAAGAGAAAACGACAAGTACCAGAGAAGAAAAGTTGGGGAAAAAATAGAAAATCTTAAAAATGAAAACATAAGAGGAACCCTCTGCGAATTAATGAAAGCTTTTAGCTAGCAGCTGCATGGAGGGCCGAGCTGATCCTGGAGCCAAGGGCCTGCAAGCTGCCGTTTCGGGGCCTGGATCCAGGCAGGGGTGCGGGCCCCCAAGAGGCCTGTGCCCTGTGGCTGCCAGCTGTCACCGCAGGCTGCGTGGAATGTCTGAGGCTTGTTAAAAATCAAAAAAGACAAAACAAAAATCGGGAGGGAGTAATCAAAACCAAGGGAGATCAAAAAATGAAATCCACATTGGCTCTGAAGCTCCTCCTGCCTTAACCCCCCAAAAATGTTTTCATCTTTGATGCTGGATGCCAAGCTAGCTAAAAACTGACATTAACGCCCCCCACCCCAGGGTTGGGCGGGGTGGGCACAGGAGGTAGGTGTTCACTGGAAGCGATTTTGGGGTGCAGAGTGAGCTGGGCTGTATGTGTCGACAGCTGGCCATACACACACACACACACAGACACACTGGCCCGCACCCCTGGGCCGCAGCCAGCCCATCAAGAGCATGCCCCCTCACCCTCCCCGAGGCCTGCTGGCAGAGACTGGGGGAGAGCAGACCCCGTTTCCCCAGCAGAGGGCCTGCAGATCCTGCCTGGGGGCCACGGAGGGGCCATGGCGGGGCTGGGGTGAGAAACAGCAGGCAGCCCTGTTCCCCTCCTGGACCTGAGGAATGGTGGGGCTAGGTGGGGACAGGACACAGAGGGACGGTGGCACAGACACACCCACACGAGGGAAGCGAGGCCCTGCCTGCCTCTGAGCCTCTGCTGGGGAGGTTTGGTTTGGTTTTCCGGGCAGGGGAACAGAGGGCCGGGAGAGGACTTAGTTATGTCCCACAACTATGGAGCTCAGAAAATTGGGCCACCCCAGGATGCTTCCGTGACCGGGTAGCTGAGTGTTGGGGCAGACCCGCCTCCCTCTGACTGTGCGAGGGCACAGTGGGGCAGGTCCTCCCCCTAGTCAAACTCAGGCCTTGGTCCTTCCAGGCGCCAGGACTGATGCACTTGTCAGAGGCCTGGGTCACCGTCCTAAGGGCCTACCCGCCCCACCCTGGTTGCAGCGCCTGGCCCTCCTCGTCACTGCCAGTGCCAAGGGCCAGCCGGGCCCCAGCCTCCTTACCATGGTCCCAATGCTGTAGGTCGCCGCAGGGCCAATGGTGTGGTGATAGGGGTCAGCAGCCGCGTAGACTCTGCCGTAACTGGGGAGATGAGCACAGGGAAGGAGGGGGGAGGTGTGGGGGTGATGAGGGCAGGTGGAGGGGTAGCGACAGGTCTCCCACCTCTTCCCAGACATTTTGTGAACATCCTCCAGCGGGGGTCCCACCCTCAGGGCCCTCCCTCCCCTGCATGCCCTCCTGGCCGTCCTTCCTGCCTGTTTGGAAGGAAGTGTCCAGAACACAGCTGGCCACCCTCTCCATATATCCTCGGTCGCTGACCCTGACGAGGGGCAACCTGTTCTACACGATGCCACGGGGAAGAGAAAAGGGAGTCCTTGCAGAGCTGGTTTGGAGGGAGAAGAAACCTCAATCGCCAGAAAGAACGGGGACAAAGTGCTGAGGAAAGGGGCTCAGAGAGGGAGGAAAGATCCGGGGTGGGGAGTCAGGGACGTTGCCACGAAGGAGGCACCTGTGGCCCCTTGATGACCTTCCCCTCGCTCAGTTTATTTTGCGTGTGAAATGCCAGCTCCCTGGAGCACAGGGCTGGGTCCTGGGGCCTGCTGTGCACCTGACAAAACCCACACACACCTGAGACGAAGCCAGAGGCTGCGAGGCAGGTGTGGGTCCGAGGGTGCCGCCTCCACCGGGAGGGCCAGGCGGTCCCCGGGCCAGAGCCCACCACGTGACTGTTACAGGGCCTTGCACACGTTCCCAAGCAGGAACTCTGTAGCCGACGGGCTGAGGGCCCACTGGGAAAGGCAGCTGGGCAGAGGCTGCTGCTCTCAAATGGCGCACACAGCCCCCCTGGTCCTGCCACAGCCCCAGGAGGTGGCAGAAGGGCATGCTCTGCCTTTCCTTCTTGAAGCCAAAGAGTTTCTGACCTAGGAGCACTGAGGAGGATCACAGGCCTGCCCAGGGGCAGAAGCGAAGGCTCCTAATGACCCTTCTCATTTGGGGCCTCCAGAGATTGGGCAGGAGGGCCAGGCCTCCAGGGCTGGGAATTGGAGGACTTCCTGCTACCCCAGAACTGGAGGCTTCGGTGGCCTCTCCCACTGTACAAGCAGGAAGTGATTACAGAGGGCGGGGGCTTGCTGGCTCAGGGGTCTCCAAGCCCACTCAGGCCTACTCTCCTCTGTCCAGACCCTGCACCACCGGGCTGAGGCAGCCCCAGGCCCTGAGTGGTGGATGAGGCTTCCTGTCTGTCTGAGCCCGGCCCTACAGGGATCTTGGCTGTCTTCTCCCTGCCCCTGCGCCGCCCAGCTCCTGGTCCCCAGGCTCTACCTGTCACTGTAGGCTGCCGCTGCTGCCGCCGCTGCTGGCTGAGCATATCTGTAGGCCGCATAGCCTCCCTGCAGGGTCAGGGGAGGAAGAGAGAGTGCACGGCTTAGTGGGGAGGACACGGCCTTTCACCCCTCACCTTGGCCAGGTGAGGGGTAGCAGGTGCAGGCCTGGGGGCACCTAGCTTCTGGTCTAATGGAGACTGCAGACTGTCAAGTGGCACGGTTCAAGGTGAGGTAGGGGTGGGTTTGCTCATCCATTTGTGCATTCAGCACACAAGGGGGGGCACCAATTATACGTCTGGCTGTGTGTGAGGCGCTGGCACACAGCAGTTGCCCGGAGACCTGCCTCCAGGCCAGTGTGCCCCAGGCGCTGATGCTGACAGGCATGGGGAACTCCTGGGTGACTCTGAGTGTGATCCTGGACAATGGGAAGGGTCAAGGACAAAGGGCATTAACTCAGAACACGTTTTGGCCTTGGCACAAATGGATCGTTGAATTACAAGCGACTGCCCAGGATGGAAGTGAGGTCTGCATTGGGCCAGGTATGTATGTGGGGTGGGGGTCATCAGCAAGGGCTCCAAGATGGAGGAAGCAGTAAGAGCAGCACCATGAAGGAAGAGAGAAGCAACAGGACCCAGCCCAGGGGTCCACCCTGGAGCCCCCACCTCTTGGTCTCTTTTGGGGGCTCTGTACTGGATATGGGGTGCCTATGGGGGCTCACTCAGTCATCCCAGTGCGGTCAGGGATATGGGAGAGTTGCCCACTGCCCCCATCCTAGACACCGTGAGAAATGCAGAAGACGTGCCTTTGGCTCATGGGGCTGCTGGGAGACCCATTACTACCCCCACCGTGAGCCCGGATAACCCAGACTTAGCTGGGCCAAGGTCCCTAGGGACGCAGTGCTCTGGGCAGACGCAGCGCCCTCGCCCTCCGGGGTTCCAAGGATGGGCATGCGGTGGGGGGAAGGGGCAGAGAGGGAGAAGACACTGACCGCTCACTGAAACCGACAGGACGCCAGGATGCCACCCTTCCCCCCCCAGGGCTGCACTTACATAAATCTCAGCACCATAAAAGCCGTCCTGATACACGACCCTGGAAGCAAACGGACAAGAAAGTGGTGGGAACGCTGGAGAGGTGGGGTAGGCCGGCTCCGGTGTCTGCTGAGGAGGGAGGGGGCAGGGTGCCAGCCCTGCCCATGGGACTGGCATTTTAACAAGCGTTTGCTCCAGTGCCCTGTTTTGGTATAACAATAGAGTAACACCCTTGCTGGTCAGCTCCTTTCTCCCACAAACCCAGGGGCCCACAGGCCCATCTTGCTCACCCTCCCCCCGCTCCACCCCAGGCAGCTGTCCCCCCCCAGATCAGGGCGGAAGGCACTAGGCCCTGGGCAAATGGATCAGCGAGGGCTCAGAGAAGGCCCTCACTGGGCTCAAGGGCCAACCACGGTCCCATTAACGGTCCCTCTAAATGCCAATGACCCTTGATTCCCCGTAGCGAGGTGGGGGTGGGGGTGCTGATATGGAAAGGACAGCAGTGTGGAGTTCTGGGAGTTCCCACAGCCCCCCGGAGTTTTGGAAAGGCTGCCTGGACCCTCTGGCTGCCGTGGGACTCCCTCCCCACGCCTCCCCCCGTCCCAGCCTTTCTTCACGCTTCCCTTCCCGCGGCCCCCAGATACTCACGCGCCATAAGTTGGGATCGGGGGCGGGGGCGGCGCAGCCCGAAACGTATTATACACGGCCCGGCCCCGGCCCCGTAGGTGCGCGCCCCTGTAGGCAACGGCTGTGCCCGTGGTGGGGTAGGGGAACCCGGTCACTGCAGGAAAGGGGGCAGAGAGGAGACGGGGTGAGAGGGACCACCGAGAAGGCAAGGGCAGGCAGGGGGGCCGGGCCTGAGCGCAGCCACACCAGGCCACGCCCGCCGGACCACACCCACCTACCACGCCCCCAGCCAACCACGCCCCCAGCCAAGCCTTCCACCAGCAGGCCCTGGCTTTCCAGCCAGAACGACCTGGACAATGACCGCCCAATACCCAGCCCGGCGCACCCGGCCCCGCTCCACTGCTCTGGCTTTACCTGCATAGAACTCAGGCCCGTAGACTGCGCCTACCACGGGGTTTAGCTTCCAGCCTAGAACAGAAGCAAAGAAACCCAGTTGCCGTCTTCTCCATCCTCTCCCCATCTCACACTATGCCTGGGAACTCTCAGGACGCCAGGCTGAGCCCCCTGGGGACATCCGAAGGTGTGGCCTCTGCAGAGAGCCCCTGGACCAGACCCCCTCCCTCTGCAGTCAGGGTGGGTGGGGGAGGCTGGAACACAGACCCCCAGCCCCTCATGGGATGCTGCAGCCTCCTGGCTGGGCTCCTTTGCTCACTGAATACCAGGGACCTGGTCACTCTCTTCTTGACTCTTCAAATTGTGGCCCCAGCCTGCCCCTGGGCCTCTGCTGCGCAGGGCACCAGGCCCAGCAGCTCAGGGTCTACAAGCTCTGCAGAAGAGAATCAGGAAGGGAAAGTGGAGCACGTTATATAAACGGCTGCAGGCCCACAGCCGGGCTGAGGGGTTCTGTCGGGAATGCCATCTCACGTGGGCACCTGGCTGCCTTCTGGGAGGGTCAGAGATTGCTGGAAAAGTGCTTGGCCTCTGCCCAAAACCTCCTCCCACTTCCTGCCTCAAAGTCTCTCTCCTGCGGTGGAGCTCCTGGGGGTCCCTTTTCCCAGGGCCACGTCCTGCTCTTGCTACCCTGGGGTCCCGTCTTTCCCCAAAGCAGTCATTGGGAAGGCCTTTGGATTCGGGATAATAATAATTATTATTCCTGAGCACTTCACCATGTGCCACCACCGCTCTAAACCCACCCAATGAGGTGGATGTTCCATCCTCCCATTTTATAGATGAACAGGTGGAAGCTCAGGGAGGCCCCGCAGCCTCTCGTCACAGAGCTGATGAGCGCAGAACCAGGCCAAACCCAGCAGTGGGATGCCAGACCCACATGCCTGGCCACTCCCTGGCCCCAAGCTGTAACTGGCTCCGGCCTCTCCCTCTCTGCAGGCCGGCCGGCTCAGGGCCCACTGCTCCTGGGCCAGCCTTCCTCTCCCACCGGGGACCAGGTGCATGAGTGAAGACCCACTTCAGCCTAAGGCCTCTGGGGTGGAAACCAGCCGGTTCTGGGCAGGCCCTGGCCCCAGGCATCCAGAGAGCATGGGCAGGGGTGGCTCATTGTACCATGCCCAGCCCCTAGCCTCTGCTCAGCCTGCCCCGGTCTTATCTTTGCAGCGTGCGTGACATGTGAGGAGAGACAGAAGGGACTTGAGCCCCCTGGCCAGCTGGGGAGACATGTCTGGAGAGTGTGGCAAAGGGCCAGGCCAAGCCATCGTGGCAGACTACACATGGGAGCCCCCAACCCAGCTTCTAACAGCCCCACTGCTGGGTGGGTGGCCGGGAGGCATCCAGGACAGTGTCCGGGGCCTTGTTCCTCCCGGGACCCATTCTCCACAAGACTGTGGGCCGCCTTTCACCCCTGATTCACCTTCACATAACTGGCGCAGACGCTTGTGTCTGATCATTACTGCTGGGACTCTGGAATCTTCTATAGATTCCACGTTAGGAGGGAAGAAATGTCCATCTCCTGGGAGGGCCTCCAGTCCCAAGAACTGAGTCTTCTTAGGAAAAATCCATGATGGAGCAGAGTCCTGGAGTCAACGGCCCAAGCCCACCTCCCCTGGGTTCCATCCTGGCAGCTCTTCTGGGTCTATTCTTGGAGACTGAACTTCTGCTTCTGATGGCCCTGGCCCCCCACCTGCCAATCCTGGAATCCTGGGTGCCTCTATCTGTTACTCTGGCTTCCTGGGCACCTCCACCTGTCAATTCTAGCTTCCCTTCTGAGTACCTCCACCTGTCACTGCCAGCCCCATTTCACTGTCTGGGACCCCAGATGACAGAGGCAGCCTGAGACCCACCTGGGTGGCACCTGTTTCTTCTGTAAATAGTAACACCTGGTCACACCAGGTGAGTTTGTTTTCTATGGTGGAAGTCTGCCCCCCGACCCACCAATGAATTTCTGAGTGCTCTGGACCATTTAAGCGAAGCCGGGCCATACTCCCAGGCCAGCAGAGCCCGTGGGCCGGCCTTCGCTGCCAACCGGCAGATGACCCCAGGCTGGCCCCCTGCAGCCCTTGTTATTCTTGCCCAGGCCAACGCAGTCGTTTAAGCGAACTCTTGTTGCCGCAGAGGTGAGCAGAGGCTTCTCCCTCTCCATTCCCTGTCATTCAACCAGCTTCGGGGCCACACCCATTCCGTGCCAAGACTGCAGTGGTTCAGGGACGGATTCCATGCCAAATTCCATGCTCCTCAACGTTCTCAGTTCTGCCCAGAAAGCAGGGGCGCGTGGCTCTTGGGTGAAGAGCGGGCAGCTGGCTCCAGTGGTTTCGTAGCCCCCGATGAGCACCTTGACCCTATAAAAGTGTCTACCTCTTTCTCTTCCTGTGCCAAGCACCAGATCACAGAAGGGTCACACCCAGTGTGCCCTCGGGACACTGGCAAAGCCGAGTACTCTCAGATTTTCAGAAAGGATGTGAGCTTTCACAGTCCTCAAGAAAGCAGGATGGGAGCCACAATAATCTCCTGTAAATTACGCCCCAGTGGCACCCCTGCCCTGCCCCAGGCGCACAGATGGGGAGGCCCTGCTGCTGGGTCATGTGGCAGGTCCACCCACTGTCCTGTCCTAGGCTTCCCGTGCTGGCTGGTCACCGGACTCCATGTGCAGCTGATCATACAGGGTCAAGAGAGATTGGGGGTGGCTCGGCCCACTCTGTCCCTACTGAGGGGCAGAAGCAAAGCCCACGCCCTGCAGGGGGACTCGTCCTGACCTGGGCAGGGCTGCTGCTCCCTGGCAAGGGGAAGGAGCTGGTTCCGATGAAATGCACGTTGCCAGCTACACTCAAACCAGCCCCCTCGCCTGGTGGAGTCAAGACACAGGGCAGCCTCAAGCGGTCCCTCCACTCCTCCCGGCAGCCAGCTCTCAGCATCTGCCGTCTTATCTTCAAACACCGGCCACTTCTGCTTAGGGTCAGGTGCGCTCACACGTTATGGACCAGCAGGGCTCCCCCTGGAGGCCTCAACCTTTCGTTGTTTCCAAGGCCTAGGGCGGGGACTGTCTCTCTAATTGTCATCACGCTCACTAAATACTGAACACGTCCAGTCCAGGCTCTCCTTCAGCACTTAGAAAATAGGTAATAATCCAGGAAGTGGCCACCATCTCTCTGTGCCCAAAGCCTGTCCACGTGGTCTCTGGGTACCAGGCACACTTGGGAAAGCCCAGGAGTCTCTGGGTGGGTGGGCGGCCCCAGCTCTCCTCCTGCCTCGGCTGACCCACCCACTTTTGAGGGGCAGAGCTGGGGCACCAGGGGCACTTTGCATCCAGGGAGGTCAGCATCTGTGGCCTGGGCGCCTCCAGGGCCTCCATTCCTCCCGGGGGTCCTGGGCCCCTTACCGTTGGTGTAGGGGTTGGCAGTCTTCTTATTGGTCATGACTCGGGCCGTGGCGTTATTGACCTGCCCGGAGAGAGGGAGGGGAGGGGAGGGGAGCATTAGCCTCCTATGGGCCACTGGCCGCCCCAGTCCTGCTCTGCATGCTCCTCCACGGCCGCCGCGGAGGGGGCTGGGGTCTGGGGGATCGGGAGGGAGGCCGTGGGGCACCTAGGTGGGGGCACCAGACAGCCTCTGCCACCAGCCGGGCCCCCCACCCTGGCCTGCCCTCCTGCCTGGCCTCCTCTCGGCTGTGCCACCCCCTCCAGGGAGGCTTGGCGACACTGCTCCCAGCACTGGCTGGTGCCTGGCCTTGGCTCAGGGATGGCATCCAGCCCACCAGCTCCTGCCCTTCATGTGGTGGTTCCCACACACCAAGCCCGGGCCTCTCTACCAACCCAAGGCCATTGGCGAAGCTGGTTGGTGGACTCTTCATGGAGTGCTCTCAGCCCGCTAACAGGCTGGCCCCCATGATGAACTGTGCCCTGGCGGCCCCTAGTTGGCACCAAGATGGCCAGCCACTCCATTCCCCAAGGCCAGCAGAGAGCTTTCTGTTGGGGTGCATGTGCCTGTGGGGAGCCCGGCCAATGGGGGAGGGGGCAGGCGGGCGCAAAGGGGATGAGGCCTACTCTCAGATATCTAAGCCCCTGTCACGCTGCCCAGGGGCCAGCGGGTGGAGGAAGGCAGAAGCCTCTGTGGAATGGAGCAGAGGACAGGGCCAGCGGTGGAACCCGAGGAAGGGGTCTGGGCCACACTGCCTCCCCCACGTCCCGTGTGAGCCCCCAGGGCCTTGGGCCGCAACCTCAGGTGCCCACCAGGCGCTGCATGGGAGCTTGGCCGGCATCAGGGCCTCCAGTATTCCCTCCGCTTCCAGAAACCCTCCCCCAGGCTCTTCCACTGCTCCTCCTGTGGGCTCTGAGCTGTGCCCTCTCTGGCCACCCCTCGCTGTCCTGCCTGTCGGAGAGCCCAGCTCACGGACATCCAGACCCACGGCACTGTGGTGAGGATGCACAGCCCATCAGAGGAGGGGCAGAAAGGGAGGGTAGTGTCTGGGGCGGGGGGGACCCCCTGCCTCCTGTCCCTGCTGCTCCTCTGGGCTGGGTCCCTTTCTAGGCCCTGGTCACTCATTGCTGCTGACCCTCTGGGGGATGAGGGCGGGAGGCAAACTACAGGGCGCTGGTGGTGTGGGGAAGGGGAGGGCAGGGGCCACTGCTGCTCCCTGGTGAGAGGGGCCACGGGGATTGATGGCTCTTTCCAACTGGGGGACTGACTGAGCTGGCCCGGGTCCTTGGAGCTGCCAAGCCTCAAACACACATTTATGGGGCTCCTGCCAGTGTCTGGCTGACCCCCACAGTTGGAGGCCTCTTCCAGGAAGGAGAAGGAGGGGGCGGGAGGGCCCCTTGAATGAGCCTGAAGCCTAGACCCCCAGGGGTGGCAGGTGACGACAGGCTTGGCTCTGGCTTCAGGGCAGCCCTGCCCCCGCCCTGTCTTCCTGCCATGGGGGACCCAGGGTGACAGGCAGCAGTTCTCAGGGGTGTCCCTGCCGCAGCACACTTATCTGAGCACCTCAATTTTCCGTCCCTCTACGATCGTCCCATTCAGCTTCTCCCGGGCTCGGTCAGCATCTGAGCTAGTTTCAAAAGTTACAAACCCAAAACCCTGTGAGCGGAGAAGGACAGACACGGAGAGAAAGACATAGGATGAGAAAAAGGACAAAAAAGGAGGCATGGGGGTCGGGGGCGGGGCACAGGGCAGTGGGGGTGGGGGGAGAGAGAGAGAGAGAGAGAGAGGGAGAGAGAGGGGTTGAGTCAGCTGAGTTAAAGGAGAGACTCAGTCTGTCCTGGTGCCACTGGCAGGATGCCCAGGAGGGGTATGGGCCCCAGGCGGGGGCAGTCGCTGGCCTTGCTTGAGCCTGGCCTGAGCTGACCACCTGGCACCTGCGAGGGGACAGGCCAAAGCTACAAAAGAGACGCCAAACCGGCCAGGGGCCAGGACTGTCGCTCTCACTCCACCCGGGGTGCCGAGGCTGGGCTCCAAGACCTCCAGGGGCAGCCCCACACACCTTCACCCCAGGAGCCCGGGAGGGGGATGTCTTCCCCTCCTGGAGTGGGGAGCAGGCTTGTCTCTGCTGGACACCCTCCCACCTTCCCACCCTGCGGCCCCTTCCCCAGGCCTCCGGGCCAACTCCGAGGCAGGCCAGTGGCTCCCCCAGGAGCAGCTCGGGGTGGGGACCCGGGCCAAGGGGCGGGGCTCCGGGTGCAGACAGAGAGGTCCTGGCAGCTCAGAGAGAAGGCAGCCTCGCAGCAGCAGCAACAACACAGACAGGGGTGGGTGGGGGCAGGCGGAGGAGCGGGGAATACAAGCACCCGTGTCGCTCAGGGGTCCTCGGGCTCGAAGCTCTCCAGGAAGGAAACGCACATTTCACACGTTAGCCTGGCGGGACCTACAGCCGGCGCTGTAATGGTGGCGGCCTCTGGGCGGCACCCACCTTGGAGCCCCGCTCGTTAAAAATGATCTCCACGTCTAAAATTTTTCCGAATTGCTGCAGAGATAGAGAGGGGGGTGGGAGACAGGGGAGGGTGGGTTAAGACTGCCGCCCGCAGGCCTGCGCCCCAGGAGACCCTCACCCGCTGCCCGTGTCTGGTCTTAAGCCCAGGGGTCCCCTTCTGCCTCCTGTGGGGAGCAGGAGGAGGGGCTCTGAGTGCAGCTTGGCGGGGACAGGGACACCCCTCCCCACCTTCTCGTGGAGAGATCTTTTCCTGCCAGCATGCTGGCCCCATCTACAAGCCAGGAGGAGGCTGGGGACCAGAGGGGTGCAGCATCACCAGTGTCCCTCTCCCCTCCCTCCTGGGACTCTGCCACAAGTTACTGATAGCCAGCCCTAATTCACACTAAAGGGTAAAGGACTATGGACAGGCAAGGAGCAGGAGGGACCCTGTACTGCCTGCTGTCTGTCCTGTTGGGCAGGGCTGGGGGGATGCGGAGCAGCAGTGACCCCAGGCCCCTCTGTGGGGCAGGACATACCGGCCAGCTGGGCCCAGATGCTCTGCTGCCCCGTTCCTGCCCCATCCCTGGCCAGAACCCCCAAGGGGCAGCCCTGTCTCTCTCACTGGCACAGGAGACCATGAACCTGTGATCCAGGTCCCTGGAAATGCCCGTGAGGTCCCGAGGGGCCTGTCCTGAGGCCTCCGGTGTGCACAGTTGATGGGTTTCCCCTTCACCCCACAACATGGAGAGGTGGGCGTCAGAACGGGCAGAGAGATGACTGGAGCCAGACAGCGATGCGATCCCAGCTCTGCCCAAGGCCACAGCGGGGAGGACAGTGCCTGCCCTGGTGGAGGGCTGGTGAGCTGATGGGCATCATGTAGGGACCAAGTGTGCTGCTGGGTGTGAGGCCAGGAGGCTGGGCCGGCCACCAGGTGCCCTCTGAGGGGTACAGGGGTCTCTGGAGCCCTTGTCAGAAGGTTGGGACTACAGAGTCATAACCTCAGCCCTGAGGGGACCCAACAAAGCCCTGAGGACAGGTGGCACCAGATAACAGGCAGATCTCTGGCCAGGGGTCGGTGGCCACAGCAGGTCCCTCTTCCCTGAGCTTCTGTCCTTTCCCCTCCCTCCCACCCCCAGGCTCAGGTCAGAGTGGGCTGGACCCAGGAGACATCAGGAGGCAGGAAACCTAGGGGGAGCCACCCTGGCTCCTGGGCTGTTGCTGGTGTGGGGTGGGAGCCGGGTCGGAGGGCTGCACACACTCACCCCGAACATTTGCCGTAGGTCGGGGTCCCTGAACCGGAAGGGGATGTTGGAGACGTGTAGCCGCTTGGGCTGCTGCTTCTCTGTGGGGTCGGAGGGGTGGAGCGGCTGGCTGTCCGTCTGTGCCGCCTCGTCTGTCTGCTGTGGGGAGAGGACCACGCTGGGAGAGGCCCCCTCAGCTCCCATCCCATACGGAGGGAGCGTCTAAAGATCAGATCCTCCCCACCCCCCTGGACTCCCCCACCCAGGGCAGAGATCTGAGAGGGAGTCTGGGCAGACACTCGCAGGAGATCCAGCAGAGGAGCGCCTCAACCTCCGAGGGCCCCCCCAGGCCCCGCCCCGGCCGTGCCCTTGACACCACGCGGGGCAAGCCTCCTGGCCCAGGGTCCTCCGCTCCCGCAGCTCAGCCCTGTCCACAGAGCTCTGACCTCAACGGTCCCTCAGCTCCATTGAGTATTATGGTCTCAAGGACACGGGTCTGCTCTTTCCCCCGACAGAGCCTGAGCTCCAGGGGCACGGGGACCATTCCATCTTTCAACCCTGATGAGAAAGTGGGGAGGTTTCAGAACCTGCCCTGGGCACATGGTGGTTGCCCCGGGGGCTGCCCCTTCTTCTAGCCCACTGCTGCTGCTCACACCGTCAGGGGCTGCACGCTCTTAAGGCCCGGGTGGCCAAGTCCAGTCCTTTATAGCTGGTCCTCATTTTGGACCCAAACATTGGTCAACAGAGGGGCTCCGAAAGACTTGGGTCTCAGGAGACAGAGCTGACACAAGGCAAGGCCCCCCAGCTCCGCGTGAGGACAAGGCCATGCTGAGCCCCGGGACAGTGCAGTATGGTGGGCAGCGTGGAGGCTCCCTGGGGAGACTTCTCCAGGGACGGGCACCAACTCACTCCCAGGCTGGCCTTCGGCCTAGTTCTGTCCCTGGTGCCAAAGGCATGCAGCAGGCGCCCCATCGGCACTGGCTGGGTGAGTGAGTGGCTGACTGACCATGGTGCCTGGTTCTCTCACCATGACCTGGAAGCCGGTGTTCACGGCAAACAGCAGAACCATGGACCATAGCCCTGGGACTTATTCTCCGGGCTCAGCCCACGGGCGAGGAAAGTCGGAGTGTCAGTGTCCGGGAGCGGCCCTCAGCCGGTAACAGATATGGGGGGTGGACAGATGCCCAGCTCCCTCCCGGGGTCTCCTCTGGGGGCTCCACTCTGCCCCGTCCCCCGGTGGGGATAACCAGCTGAGAACGCACCTTTTGCTGCTTCCTTCTCTTTCCTGTCTCAACTCCCCACCCCCTCCTGGAGCTTTCTTGGGATCACTTCCCTAACACACTGCTTGGACTTGAATCCTTGTCTTGGGTTCTGCTTCTGGGACGGGACCCCAGCTGAAGGCATGAGGGGACCCTGGGTCCAGTAAAGCCACAGGAGCCTTTCTGAAATGCCTGGAGAGTGCAGAGGCAGGAAGGGCCCCTGAGGCCCACGCTGGAATTGGTACGAGTGGGGAGCCATGCCTCCAATGTGGCCCAAGGAGCAGAGGCAGCTGGTGGGCAGTGGGAGGGAGGCTGGAGTGCAGAGACAGGCTGGGAGGACAGCTGAGGGGAGAGACGCTGGAGAGCTCTCCCCATGGGGCTCCAGGAGCTGTCGGTTCACCTGAGCCACTTTCTGGTGGGTGTCTGTCACCAGCAACCGAAGGAGCACTGATCAGAATGACAAGCCTCCCAGAGTGAAGACGGGCCAGCAGGCCAGGCCACAGTGCCAGAGGCCTCAACCGAGGGGCTGAGCCTTGCCCAAGGCCACGCCTGTCCCTGGACTCCTGAGTGGCTGCCCTCGATGGCCATCCTGGTCATCCTTTCTGGAAGGACAGGGCTATTCCCCACTCTCCTGCGCTCAGCCAGGAGGCCTCTGACCAGGCTTCAGAGAAGCAGGTGCCATAGGTGACAGGAGGGGATGTCACCAGCTCCCAGGGTGGTGAGGGAGGCCGAGGACAGAACTCTGCGTTCCTGCGTCGAGAAGGGAGCACCTGGCACAAGATCCCATGCGTGGGTTTGAAGCGACCGTCCTCTCGTTCGCCTGGGGATACGTGTGACCTTCGTCTCAGCAGGCTGGCCATCCTCCGCGTGGCGAGCCCAGTTCTGAGGGTGCATGTTCTCTGAGCCCTCCTGTTGGGCCGTGAGAGTGACGTGTGCCCAAGTGTGGGCTGTAGGTAATCCAACACCCGTGTCTTGGGATTCAACAACAAGTGCCTCCCCCAGCAGCCTCTACAGGAGCCAGGCCTTCAACAGGGAGGCCTGCGTGGTAGGAGCAGCTGGCAGGGTGGGAGTGGGGCGGCCGGTCTCCACAGTCCGGGTCTGGCCTGCACCAGGCCCTCACTCAGGGACATGCTCCTCCCATTAAGCCAGGGACCTGGAGATGCCTAACAGCCCAGCCCCTCCCCACTTCTCCTGTCCTCCGCCCTCAGTCCCACGCTTCCCCGCAGGAGGCAAGCCTGTGCCAGCCCTCCGGAGAGCTCGTCTGGGCCACTGAGTCAAAGCAGAACCGTGTCAGCGGATTCTTGCAGAGTGCCGAGCCCCACCCTCTGGCTACAACAAGGCATGGCTCCTTCTGTGCAGTGGTCAGAGGGGGCCCAGTGCCCCCTGCCTCATCCCCCACAAGTGCATCCCCTCTACCTGTACCCTCAGCTGCTCCTGGGTACAGGAGATGAATAGAGGCACCTGTATTTGGGAATCCAGCCAGGAGAGGGGCATGCAATGCTGGCTTCAGACCAGCAGAGGGCAGCAGTCAGCCAGCACCGTGGGAACAGCCCAGTTCACACCCAGAGGGCTCCAAGACCCCTACGGGGGGACCGTGGGAGGCTGAGCCCACTATGTGTCTCCAAGATCCAGTGTCCCCACTGTGGACACCTCCCCAAAAGCCCTTAAGGGGACCAGTGATGGGGTCGTGTGGAATGAGCCTCGAGTGCGGCCAGGACACCAATCAGAGGCCCCTCACCCCATTCCCCTGGCCCCTAGCGCAGCTGCGGACAGAGGCAGATAAATGGGCTCAATGACTGTAAAGCTGTAAGATGTGCTGAGAAGCCAGGAGTGTAAGAGCACACTGGCAGCCTGGGGGGATGGAGGCCTTCCCACCATTTATCACGGCAGACCAGGCCGTCCGCCCACACCGCCTTTCCGGGGGGCTTCCTTTTCTTTCTTTCTTTCTTTTCTTTTTTAAAGCAATCTTTGCTTTCAATTCCCAAATGCAGGAAAAAACAAAACAACAGCAGCCCTCCCCTCCCCCAACCCCGCCCCGGCTGGTCTCAGTGGCTTTGCTTCTGCATTTTTCCCCATCTGTGTCACCTCCACTGACATGGGATGCCTTCCCCATTTCCAGGCGGGGAGCCGACCCCTGGTGGGCTAGGAGCAGGGTACAGAGGCCGCCTAGTGCATCTCGCACCCTCCCACCCTCAGAGCAGACTGCAGACCCCTTTGCCTGGGTCACACGAAGCCCAGCACAGGGAGAGGCCAGTGGGTCCAGTGTGGCCTTGGGCAGCAGGTAAGGACCCGGTAGCCCTGTGGCTAGGATGGAGCCAAGGCTTGCTGATGTGGCACTAGATGAAGTGGCTCTTGGACAGCCCCTTGCTCTGCAATCCCATCACCCCTCTTCCCAGCTCCAGCAGAGAGCTCCTGGGCACCCTGCAACGATCATCAGCTGCTTGGCCGACACAGCTTGACCCTGGTGGGTGGCGAGTCTGCCTTGGAGGAGGCATTTTCTGCGTATGGCCCTGAGTCATCCATTCAGGACGTCTTCTTCAGAATCTGGGGGTACTGGGCAGCCCCCTCCTCGGCTAGAGCTGTGTGTCCACTTTGGACTCTGTTTGAATGATACAGTATTCTTGGAGCTCAATGCCGATCACTGGACTCGTCGGATTGGCACTGACTGGCAGTGTGTCTGGCTGCGCACAGCTGGGTCTCACCCTGGGGTCGTTTGGGGGGTGGATGCGTCTCCTCATCCACCTTTCCACCCCACACTCCAACACGGTCCACCTCTTTCCTTTTCCTTAAGCCCCGAGAGCCAAGAGTGAAGGGGACCAAAGCCTGCGGCTCCTGGTGGGGTTTCAGCAGCCGGAGCGCCTGCTAGTGGCGGGGAGAGAGGGCCGCAGGGCAGGGCCTGTGAGCTCTGTCGCGCAAAGAGCAGATGGGTGGGGAGGACACCTGCGGGGACCCACATGACCTTGAATGAATGAGTGCTCTCGTAGGTGGTCCCCAACTGTACCCCTGGGGGCCCTGCGGAGTATCGAGGGGGGCCCTGATCAATCAGCAGTCCCAGCCACACTCTGCGCCCTGTGCTGCCTTTTGTCAAAAGAACACAGACAACACCGTGATGACATATGGATCCACACAGGAGAGAGGGCAGGGCTGGACAGAGCCGGGAGCCCGGACCACCGGCTGCCCCATGTCTCCCCATCCTAGGCTGCCTGGGGAAGCCCAGAGGGGCTCAGGTGAGCTGAAGGAGCCCTCACATAAGGAGGGGACAGGGGACAGCTGGGTGGTGTTGAGCCTTTAGCTGGAAGCGCCAGGCAGCTTATCTGGGAAGAAGGTGGCTCCTGGGGTCTTAGGGTGGGACGGGGCATTGGGCACTCGCTCCAGCTCCTCCCCAGGTGGGAAGCCTCTGCGTGAATTAATACTTCAGGGTCAGAGCGTCCCGCCTTCCAGTGGCGCCCCGAGGTCTTCGCTGGGCAGCTCGGGTGTCTTCACGGTCTTCTGCTAATCCGGTAACTTCCACCTGCAGTGCTCATTCGGCCCCGGGGCATGGAGAACAACTGCCCTCCTCTGTGCCCCTGGACGGAAGACTGCAGACCCCGAAGAGACCTGGGCCGAAGGAAGAAAGGTCCACTGTCCCGTTCACCAGGCTGTGGGCTCTACAGCCCAGGCGCTTTCCTGGGGAGGCGCTCAGCCCAAGCAGCGAGCATCTCACCTCTCTGAGTCGCACTCTTCCTCTCTGGGACTCCGGGGTCCTCTCCAGGACCTGTGGACTCTCACTGGCACGGAGGCTACCGGCTGCCTCCGACTCTCACGTCCTTGATTGCTGGGAACTGATGGTTCAGTGCCCAGTATACAGGAGGCTCCCAGCAAGTGTCAGCCGAAGGAAGGAGGATGGGAACCCTATCCCGGGTGGGCTGTGTTGGGGGTCAAGGAGGCCTCCGGGCTCACTGGTATCAGCCATAGCAGGTATCAGCTATGGGCGCCCGCCATGGCATCTGTGGGTCTGATCACTTGTCTCTGTGATGGCTTCCAGAGCGAATCCCCGTGGCTCATGAGGGCGGCATGAGCGGTTGGGACAGATGCACCCTGTCTGCCATGGTCCCTCAGAAAGAGAGGGGTCTGCCGGCTGTGACCAGCTCGCGGCGAACTCGCTCTGGCTCCTGTACCACCTCTCTCTCTTCCAAGCCCACGCAGATCATGGGTGTGAGGAATCAGCAATAGGGTTTGGCTCCCAGTTCTAGAAACTGGGGGCCTCGCCTCTTCCATCTGTAGGAACCCTGGGGGTGTCTTGGGAGGGGACCAGGGACCCCGGGGAATGGAAAAGTCTGGCGGCTTCAGAGCACACCCAGGCTGGGCAGCACAGTGAGCAGGGGTAGGGCACTGGCTGGGCCCCAGAAGAGGGTCTGGTCCAGCCCAGGGGGCAGCCTGGGTGGGCTCTCCCCAGAGAGCTTGGATGCTGCTGCCCACACGGGCAGGGCGGGTAATATTTGGATCCATGCAGCATCTTGGGAGCCAGGCTGGATGGAGTAGAGGGGGGAGGCAGGCTGAGGGAGCACAATGGGGGAGCACCCATCAGGAGGCCGCCGGATGGGGCCGTTCCTGGGCAGTGCAGGGTGTGCTGGTGTCCTGCTCAGCCCCTCAGCCAGTGCTGGATGGAGCCCGCAGGGACGGCTGGATGAATCCAGAGCAGCAGTGGTGGGGCACATGGAGAAGGCAGGGGAGAGAGCTAAGGAAAGGGATGGAGCAGGCTGGGGTCCCGGGGCCTGGGCAGCAGCCAGGTCTCCGGGATGGGGCTAGTGCCATGGGACACCCACGGCAGGCGGGCCACTCCTTGCCATGCTCCTTTGCTATCAGGAATGTCTGAGAAGTGCAGGGCTCAGCGCTTTCTCCTTGAGCTGCATTACAACCACATAATTGAAGCTATCTGATTGGAGGGCAGCCAAGCAGGTAGATTACAAGCGATTAGAGATGATAGGAACGCCTGGAACCCGAGACAGCTCGGAGGGGCCTGGGCCTCTTCTTGCGCTCCAGCCTTCCCGGCTTGCCCCCACGACACTGGGTAAGCCCAGGCCCTGGCCTCTGCCATTTCTCTCGCTTCCCATGAACAGGTCACTGGCAACCGAGGACATGCTCTATCTCCCAGAGGAGGTGAGTTTGCCTGAAGTTGTGGCTCAGGGAAGCTGGAGGCGGTGGGCTTGGCTGCAGGTAAGGTCACAGCCCCACCCCGCTGTGCCCGGCTGAGCAGGTGCCACCAGAAAGATCCCTGGTGTCAGATGATGAAGAGCTCCAAGGCTGGGAGCTCCTTTCCTGGGGGTGGGGACCCCCACTATGGGACCTGCCTCTCCTTAGGCAGAAGCCACCCCCTCTTTGCCTCACTGTGCCTCTGAGCCAGCCCTCTGGGCAGGCACTCCCCCGCGAAGCTCCAGGGTCACGGGGCCCCTTACCGGCACTGTCTGGGCCCCAGCAATGGGCTGTGTGCTGGCCTCCGTGCCCGGCTGCTCGGGGTGGGTCTGTGCTGGTGTGTACAGGGTCATGCCATGTTCCGGGGGGACCGGGGTCTGGCCCGAGTAGTCCTGCGTGGGGTGCGGTGGGGGCGGGGCGTACTCGGCGGGGATGCCATTCTGTGGCGGAGGGGGGTACTGGGCGGGGGGGTAGGGCTGGGCCATCGCTTCGGGCGGAGCCGTGGCGTCCTGACTGCCCTGTGGAGGGAGAGAGAGGGAGGTTAGACCCTTGCCCGGCCCGGACACTGGCCCCTGCCCAGAGCCCAGGGCCGGTGCTGTCCCAGCTGAGTGTGAGTTTCCAGACACCCATCCTCCGGATGCTGTTCTCTCAGCAGCATTTGTCAGGCCCCCAGGTGGGGGTCCCCCAGCATGGGGCCCCGGCTCAGAGATGCAGAAGGTACCCGCCATGCTGGCAGGGTTCTGGAGCACCCAGGGTTTGAGGCCACTTACACACACTTGTCAGACCTGAGTACATTAAAGAATTTTTGTTCAATCCATCTAACTTAAAAAAATTGTGTTTTATTTTGAGATAACCGTAGACTCATATGCAGTGTTAATCCAGTGTGCCATCGACCCAGCGTCCTCCAACAGTGACATCTTGTGAAACCATCGCCACCAGAGACTGACACGAATCAGTCAAGATACAGAACATTCCGGCAGCACCAGAATCCCTCTTATCGCCCTTTACAGCCGTACCCGCCTCCCTCCCACCTCGTGAAGGTTGTGAGGCTCGGTTTTCTCGTCGTCGGAGCGGGTGTAGGCGATGCATTCACCGCCTGTGGGGAGGGGATCAGAGCGGACCACGCAGAACACGGGGCCTGGGACACCACGGCCCCACAGAGGCCGCTGTGGTGAGATGCCGTCTACCGCGCATGGAAAGTTCCGGCCTGTCTTGAGGATCCCTGAGAAGATCTCCCGTAGATCCCTTCCCGCCCTCTAGAAGGCCTGCTGTCCTCAGGGGGAAAGTGCTCCCTGGATGCTACGAAGCTGACCCCAGCCGCCCCGGGGGTTTGGAGAAGCCCTGACCCTTGGCAGGCCCAGCCAAGCTCCGGGCAGTGGTTCTCCAAATGGGGGGCCCGGACCTGCAACATCCAGATCATGTGGGAGATCATCATCGATGCGGTTCTTGGCCCCACCCCAGACCTCCTCCCCCAGTCTGGGTGCTCGCGAGAACCACCGCGGGAGAGCACAGAAGGCAGCCCTGGTGCAAAGTCCCTCAGCCCCAGAGAAGGGCCTGGGGACCCTCATGGAGCCAGAGGAGAGGTGGGACAGGGCGGTTCTGGCTTTTCCCACTCCCTGTGCCCCACTGTCGACACATGCTGGGGGTGCTTGGGGCAGCCCTCTGAGTTGGTGCAGCACTCTCTGTGGCCTTCTGAGAGTGTCCCTAGGGGAGAGAGTGCTCCACTGGAAGGACAGGTGCCATCTCTCACCTGAGTGGCTGACTGGCGTGCACAGACCCTTGCACAGATGTGGCTGGTCTGCTCGTGACTGCTTTCCTGACACCCTCGGGAGGGAGGAACCCTACACACTCCCCCATCACGCCAACCTCGGCCTGTTCGGATGTCTGTCTCCTTGTCCATCTCCCCCTCGAGACGGGTGCTCCTTCCAGAGAGCATGCCGGGTCTTGTTCTGTGCCATATCCTTCATATGGTTACCGCTTATCCGCCCAACAACTGTTTATTGGACATCTGGGGGGTGCCAGGCCCAGGGTTATGGCGTAGAGCGGGACCGGGGGCCCTGTCCTTGTGGCGTCTGCATCCAGCAGGAGAGGAAATTCACACCACTGCCCTGATGTGGAACCAATTGCTAGAGTGGGAGGTGCCCTGAAGGGCCTGGCCACACGAGGGCGACAGTGAATGGGCCAAAGACCCCGGCTGGGTATTCTGCTTTCAGGCCAGGGCCCTGTCCAGCGCGGACCGTCTGCCTGCCCACCTCCCTTTTAGTGGGAGGCCTGAGGCCCCCAACTCTCTGTCGGGGGCCCAGCCGCACCCTGCCCCTAAGCCCCCCTGTCCCAGCCTCTGCTGTCTCAGTGCCACCCCGACTCCTGGGGTGACCCCTGACACCGCTGAACAGTGGCCTAATGAGCAGAACTCCTGTCCTCCTCCTCCTGGTTGGCAAAGCCACCTGGTCCCAACTTCTCTCTGCAGAGACTATGAAACCGGGGCAGTGTTCACACTCCTGATGACAGGAGGGAAACGTGTGCACGTGCGTGCACGCACACACACAAATGCATGCCTCTCATTTGCGCCTCACTGCCCTGAAGCAGCCACAAAGCCCCACTACCCACTGTTAGCAAATATGTGGGCAACATGCCCCAGCTCCCAGCTGAGAGGGAGAAGGGTAGGTTCAAGGCGGGGGAGGAGAGGCCGGGGGAGTGGGAGCTGCAGGGGGATGGCCAGGACAGGGAGGCAGGGAGGGAGGGGGCCAGGGCAAGGGCCGAGGGGAGCGGAGGGAGCTGGGGGTCGGGGAGGAAGAGTGTGGAAGTGTGGAAAGGCGAGGGTGGGGGAGGGACAGGGCAGCGCTGTCAGCAGCCCGGCCTCAGGAGATCAATTAACTGATTAATATTTGATTAGAACCTTCAGTAACTTACATCTTCCCAGCACCCTCCCCCCGTTCCCCGCCTCCTCCAAGGCCTCAAGAAAGGGGGGCTCCTCTCCCATCTGCATCCTTCTCACTCCACCCCCAACTCTCCCCAGTGCCCTCTTCCCTGGGTCCCATTCCTGCTGAGTGACAGCTGCCAAGCACTCCCACTGCAGTTCCCCAGCTGGAGCCCAGACCCAGATGGTCAGGGGAACCTACACACAAAGGTAGGGGCACCGGGCAGTGTGTTTGGGGCACTGAGTGCCAGGGTCTAAGGGGTCCGGTGTGGGCAGGAGGCAGCTGTGAGACGGGGCACCCAGGGACATTTGTGACATCATGATAAGGTCAGCACATCTGAGCACACAGTGCTCTCCGCTTTGCAGACAAAAACTCATTTAATCCCCCTCCTACCCACAAGGTGGACACTAGCACTTGCCCCATTTCACAGCTAATAAAACTGAGGTACAGGGACTAAGTGACTTGTCAGGCTAGTATGGGAGGAACCAGGACAGCACAGAGGTGGCCTGGCTCCCAAACCTACCCTCTGCTCCTCGTGCAGGCCCTTCATGGGAGGGTCCTGGCAGGGAGGTGATGGAGTCTAGACCTTGGACTGCACGGCGGGGGGGGGGTCCCTCTTAGCCACCAGGTGGCCCTGGGTGACTGTTCATCCTCTTCGAATAGGTTTCCCCATCTGCAAGTGGTCATCGGGTGCCCCGGACAGAGGAAGCATAGAATAAAAGCTAGCTAGCATGGCTTGGTGGGTCCTGAGTGATTCTCCACACCCCTGGCCCTGTGTCTCCTCCAAGCCCTTGGTGGAGGTGGCTGTGGTCCCGAGAGTGGCTCTCACCATGGCTGCACATCCCATGCCTGGGCCCCACTCCAGGGCAACTGAGTCAATTCACAACTAAACTTTCCCATGAGCTTCTGATGTGCAGCCTGGGCTGAGAGCCCCCAGCCAGGCTTGGATGGAGAAGCAGAGGGTACCAGGTCCACCCTGAGGGGGCGTGTAAGTGCCCGGCACACCGAGGGCTGCACAACCAGTATCTGTCACATTCCTTTTCTTCCTTCTTCCCCAGTCTACTGGGACCAGAGGCAATGAGGGGCTGGGTTTTGCAGTGTGAGTTGAGCAGAGTCCCCCCGCCAGGCTGGGGGCTCATCTCAGACGGCCTTGTTTTAGAGAAGCTTGTGAACGTCTGGTTTCCCAGAGGACTCTGAATTCCCAGGAAGTGGAAGCCACTCACTTCCCCTCCATCCCCATATTCTTGCTCTCAGCATAGCACTCTGCTGCACTCAGAAGTCTCAGTGTGCATGAGATGGGTGGGTGGGTGGATGGATGGATGAAAGGATGGATGAATGGAAGGATGGCAGATGAAGAGATGGATGGACAGACCAATGGACAAATGGGCAGATGAATGGATGGATGGTTAGGTGGATGGATGGGAGGATGGACAGACGAAAAGATGGATGGATGGGTGGGAAGATGGAAAGATGGATGGAAAGACAGATGGGTGGGAGGATGGATGGATGAATGAATGGATGAAAGGATGGATGAGTGGAAGGATGGTGGTTGAAGAGATGGATGACAAACCAATGGACAGATGGGTGGATGAATGGATGGATGGATAGCAGATGGATGGGTAGATAGATGGATGGAAAGATCGATAGGTGGGTAGGTGA
Organism: Equus asinus; assembly: GCF_041296235.1. Classification (NCBI taxonomy): domain Eukaryota; kingdom Metazoa; phylum Chordata; class Mammalia; order Perissodactyla; family Equidae; genus Equus; species Equus asinus. Next base: position 58,704,269 of record NC_091802.1, read on the forward strand.
ATGGATGGATGGAAAGATGGATGGATGGAAAGATGGATGGGTGGACAGGTGAATGGATGAGTAGATGGATAGATGAGTTAAAGCTAAAAGACCACGGTCAAGTCTTTATACTCCCTCCCTCTACAAACTTGTCCCTCTCTCCTGTCATCACATTCGCCTGACAAAACAGGTAAAATCCAGCTCTGCCTACTCCACTCAATGGTCTATACCGCTAGAGAAAACCACAAAATCAGAGTGATTCATGTAAGATCACTGACCACAGACTGAAGCAAGCCTGGCACTGCCACTCAGCTCTCATGCTCTGGATGACCATATCAGTTTTTCTCTTCAACCCTCCAAACATTCTCCATTATCCTCACTTTTGGTGATAACCTTGCTTGTTGTTTTCTGTAGAAAATAGAAGAGAACGTCCATGCTCACCTGTTCGCCCACCTGCCCCATATCCTATACTCGGCCTTTTCTCCTGTCCTTGGGGATGAAGGTCCATGCTCCCATCTATGAGCAATCTGTGCATGTGGGCATACAGCCCTTCCCCCACACATGTGCTCACAGCTCTGGCAGTTCTCTGCAGTCTCTCCCATGGTAGGAAAGGAAAAATCTCCTTGACTCCACAGTTCCTTCAGCCTACACACCCATACACCATTCCCTATGGAGCAAAGTGTTGTGAATGAGTTGCCCAGACCTGTGGCCCCCAATTCCTTTATTCCCACTCTCTCTAAGCCCACTCCAAACTGGTGTTCCCTGGCATCATTCCCTGGAACTCCCTTTGTCAAGGTTTCCATCTCTGCCATGTTGAAAACCCAATAGTTGGTTTCCAGTCCTCATCTGACCCGATCCCTCAGCAGCACTGAACATGCGGACCGCTCCTCTCTCCAGAAACACTTTCCCCTCTTGATTCTGTCACACCACTCTCTGTTGGTTCTCCTACTTTATTGGAAGCTTCTACGTCTGTGCGTTACCGTTTCCTTCACATTCCCTCTACCTCTAGATGTTGAAGCGCCCCCACGCTCAGTCCTTGGACCCTTCTCTTCTCTGGCTACACTCACTACCTGAAGGTTCCTAGTCTCAAAATTTAAAATACCGTCATGTGGTGACCGCTCCCAAGTTACACCTCCATCCTGGACTTCTCCCCAGAATTCCAACTGCCCCCAGCGGTCTGTACTTGGACGCCTTTGACACACCCAAGCTCAACATACCCCTAACGGGACTCCTGCTTCCTTCCCATTGTCTGCATCAAACCTGCCTCTCTTGAGGTCTTCCCCATCTCAGGACACACCACCCGCCACGTCCAGTGCTCAGCTCTAAACCTGGGGTCCCCCTTGGTGCCTCTCTTTCTGTCCACCACAAATAATCAAGCAGGAAACTCTGTTGGCTCCATCTTCAACTAGAAGATGTACCCAGAATCCACTGCCTCTCCCACTCACTGCTCCCCCAGGTCCAGCCTCCGTGGCATCCACCTGGTCTTCCTGCTCTGCGCTGCGCCCCACAGTCAGTCTTCTCAGAGCAAAACTCACAGTACTGACATGGCCTCCTCGGCCCTGCGTGACCTGGACCCCCTACTCCTGGGCACTCATCTCCTCCTTCACTCCCCTCGCTTGTTCTCTTCTGCGCACAAGCGTCTCCGCCATTCCTTGAACATCCAGCTGTGGTCTCAAGCCATCTGCACTGGCTGTTCCCTCTGAAGAACATTCTTCCCCGGGTACCCCCAAGGCACTCTCACTTCCGTCAGCGTCACCTTCTCAGGGAGGATCTTTAAAATTGGGGTCCTCCCACCCCACTTTGCCCTTCTCCATCTGGGAGTCTCCTCATGTCCATCATTCACTGTCTGCCTCCTGCTCCCAGAACATCATCTCCAGATGACTTTGTCTTTCTCGTTGCTGAATCTCCAGCATCCAGAGCAGCGCATGACACATAGTAGGACGGTGAGAAATACGCGCCTAGAGGGTGAGCGAATGTGCAAGGAGAGAAGACGAGAGTCCTAGTGAGAGTGGTCACTGACGAGCTCTAAGTGCGCCCCAAGGACCATGGCCCCGAGGCCCCACAACAAGCCCAAGAGGCATAATTCCGGTATCACCTGCCAGGTGTCAGTGGAGGCTGGCCGACACCTTCAGTCGATACTTCACTGAATAGGACTCAACAGGAAACTCTGCGGTGTTGACGGCCTGCTCTGTGTCCATTGCTCTGCGCCCATTATCTCATGTTTAGTCACAATTCTGTGTGGTAGGCATCTTGATCGCCATTTTTACAGAGGGGAAAAGGAGGCACAGAGAGACCAATGTGCCTGCCGGGGGTCACAGAGCAGGTAAGTGCACAGACCCATCGTATCCCCTGCACTCTACTGCACATGCGCCAACTTCGAAAGAGAGGGTCGGACAGCACAAGGCGAGTCTGTGAGGGGAGGGTGGTGGCCTGCCTGTGGCGTGCTGGAGCTGGCTCCTTCTGGTTCCTGAGTGCCAACTGGGAGCATCTCTTTCTGACTCCAAGTTCAGGGATGCACATTGGCAGCTTGAAACCGGGCATGGTGGGAGTGTTACACCCAGGAATTGGCAAATGCTACACATCAGAGCAGGTCTGTCTAGGAGAGCTGGTTGTTGGACCACCACCTGGCCCCCTCTATCACACCATGGGTGACCGCCAGGGCTGCCCTGGGGGGCTGACGTTGGGACAGATAAGAGATACTGAACATCAGTCTGCAAAGTGTGAATTCAATGTCTTAAGGTTAAGTGCAATTCAAGCAACATTTACGGAGCCCCTCCTCCAAGCCCGCATTTAAACATGAATAAGGCGCATTCTGTGCCCTTATTTCTGACCTGCGCGCCGGGAGCTGGCCACTCCCAGACGACAACAATGGGAGCTGGAAGGCAGTAAGTTCCAGAAAGACTGAAGTTCATTCATCTGGCAAAGGAGAATGGAGGGCCATGGACACAGAGGGGTGGAACTGACTCGGACATGGGGACGAGGGAAGGTACCACGGGGAAGGCGTGTGTGGCTGGCTTTGAGTCACTCTGTGAGTGACTGCGTCTGGTGCCTGTGATCTGAGCAGACAGTCCCCCAGACCCCTGCCCCCTGCCCCCTGCTCCGAGACGCTGGCCTGTGGTAACAGCTCTGGGGACCTGGGCTGTCCCTGGTGGTCCCCTCCACCCACCCTCCAGACACTGCTGTATATAGTCTCCTTGTAAATAACTCTCCTGGGGTTATCCTAGAGCAGGTGAGCCACCTGTTTTCTGTTGGATCCTGATAACACGGTGACTTGGGATGGAAGGGCTTGTCCTGCTCGAGGAACAGATGGAGAGGGGCTCTCGGCAGGGGCCCCTGGTGGCCGACCACCTTGTCTTGGCCCCTGCACTCTGGCTGGGTGTGCCCTTCATATAGGATCCTCCATTTCTGGGTGACCCTGGGCTCAGCCTTACCTCTTGGTCTGTGGAAGGAGACAGTGACTTGTCTGCCTGGAGGCAGGGGCTGGTGGGAGGATGCTCCATCTTCTAGATCTAGAGATAAGACCCTCCAAGTGTTCCTGCTCACATAGCTGGCCTGACGCTTTCTCTGCCCCAGCCTGAGTTCCTGTGTCCCCTGGCCAGTGTGCTCCCATCGTGTGGGGTGAGGTGACAGGCAAGGCGGGATGCTCAGGGAGCAAGGTGGTGGAAGGGAAGGGGAAAGAGGACAGTGGCAGCAGACAAAGCCCCATGAGCCCCCTCCCCCAACCCCTCCACAGCGCGGTCCTCCAGCTCCCTCTGCTCACGGTCCCTCCACGACAATTAGGCTAATTGCCTCTCAGACTCCTCACCCCGGGGAGGGAGGGCGCCGCATGCCCCTGGCTGGCAGGCCAGGCTGCAGTGGGGAGAGAGGCTGGCGGCAAAGGCTGGGCACCGAGCCATTTCTCTACCAGCTCTGGGCAAAGCTGGCTTCAGACAGGACAGAGGAGGGGAGCAAGGCAGAAGGACCAGCCTCACAGACCAAACTGTCCAGTGTGCAATCCGCCCTTCCCACTCCCTAGGATGCTCACCGGCCCTGAGAAGGGAGTGGACCCTCGCCCCCCCAGTACTGATCTTTCCCAGAGTCACCTCTATTGAGTGTCTGCTGCCTGGGATGGGGGATGCAGAAGACACTGTACAGAGGCCCTTCTGAGCATCACTGGCCTATCCTACAGCCCTCCCCTGATTCCATGCAGAATCATTGTCGGAAGGGGAGGTAGGGTGACCTGGGGGCCCACCTCCGGCAGGCAGGAGGTGTAGGTTCAAGTCCCTGGGGCCCCCAGTGATGGCCAAGCCAGGAGAATCACGGCTCTGGCCTCCCAGTTTGGAATCAGGGATGGTCCTGCTCTCCCCTCATTCCAGGGCGTGCACATGTGAGGCTGTGGCCCAAACCTCTGGAGTTTGCAGCCCGAGACTCCTTCAATTTCGGAATCTTAGAACAGGAGGTGACCACAGGCGACACCCAACCTCGACTGCCAGGCAAACTGGGACTCTCACCTCTATGTCCTCCCCGAAAGGTGTTCCTGCCCCCGCTCTGCTCATTGCCAACCCGGAGGCTCCTTCGGTTTCGGAACAGCTCTGCCAGAAAGCTCTTCCATGCCCTGAGCTGAAACCTGCCTTCTGGAAACTTCCACCCAGCTCCCGGTTCGACCTCAGGGCCTGCACGACGGCAGTCCATAGATGTGTCCTCCACTTGCTGACCCACCAAGGACGTGAAGAATCCACAACAGCTGTACCCATCGTGGTTCTTCCTCGGCGCAGCCCAGGAATACATGGTATGGCTGTTCACATCTCGAAGAAACGCAGGTCAACGGCTCCATTGGGATCCGAGACCAGGCCGGCGTTCCCAACTGTCACCCTGACCATGGCACCTTCCGTTTCTCGGGGGCCTGCCCACGGTGGCTGCTGTAGGAGCAGAGGAGGGAGTTGCCCGGAGCAAGAGGACGGCCCCAGATACAGCATGAACAGTGTGTGGGGAGCACCAGATGCTCAGAGAGGTGAAGGAGAGGAGAGGCACAGGAGGAGGGAAGGAGAATTGCGAGACCAATACATTTGGCTGTTTTCTTGGAGGTAATGTTCCTATTTTCTTTTTTTAATGTGCTAATCAGAGGACACAAGTTCTGGGGGAAAAGGCAAGAAGAGATGAGCGAAAAGCAACGAAGATGAAGCTGGGACACAGGATGATGTCAAGGGAAGAGACCAGACAGCCACGGACTCTCATCCGGGCGGGCACACACATCAGGGGCCGGTCGCATTCCGCCGCCAGGTTTGGTTTGGTTTTGGGGAAGACGCCCTGCCTTGATCCAAGGCGCACTGGGCAGGAAGAGTGCGAGTTATCGGAATATCTCCGAGGACAGTGGAGTTGTGCTCTGCTCACAGGGGACCTGTGACAACTGGGATCCTAGAAAGGGACCTCGGAGAACGTTCGGTCCACTTGGTTGAGGAGGAAATAGGCACCTTGTCCAAAGTCACCTGCTGGGGAGTGCAGGCAGGGCTGGTGTTCTCGTGTCAGTGCCAACGGGAGTGTGACAATGATGTGCATGAACTCACTCTCCAAAAATGCACTGAGCGCCTGCTTGGTGCCAGGTTCTGGGTGCCTGGGGTACCCCTGTGAGCACAGAGGCCTGCCTCTGGGAGCAGACGCCTCAGTGGAAGCCCCACGAGCATTAACAGGATTGGAAATGCATGATGTGATTTTCAGGGGGCAACCAATTAGCCCTTCCACCGCGGCTGGCTCAGGCTAACATTCGAATTTCCTGGGCCGCTAACTGAAAGCAGAGGCAGCGGTGTGCTCGCAGGCTGGCGGATGACTCGTGGAGGCGCTCTCTACTCCTGGAGGAGAGGGGGAGGGCTCTGTTTTCCCAGGAGCACCCAGATGAAAATAAACAGGCACAGCAGAGTTTTCGAGGACCTGTCATGATCCAGAAGGAAAGGAAGGGAGGATTCAAAATTCAGCTGGGGCTGCCTCAGCACGGAGGTCGCCGGTGGGCGGCGGCAGCTGCTCCCTCCCTCACCAGGTTCTTGCCTTCTGACTCAGTTGCTTCCTCAGCCCAGAAACAGGCCACCTCCACAGCTCAGGGGCTCCTGATCCCAAGTTTCATGGGAGAGCATGCCTGTTAGACAGGAGCAGGGGTCCCCAACCAGCCCAGGCACCCTGGGAAAGCCAGCTCCTAGCCGGTAGAGGGTGAGTGAGGGAAGCCTGGGAGGCAGGCCCAGCTCCCATCTCCATTCCAGATGCCTCCCTTGTCCCTTCCAGCCTGCCACCCCAGAAAGATGGACAGCAGAGACTTCTCTCTGCCGGACCATCTCATGCCTCCCTCCCAAGAGTTTTTCAAGATGTCATCCCAAAGGTGTGCGTGGGGGCAGGTCCCTGCAGGCATGCACTTTAAGGCAGAGACTTTGGAGCGTGGCCTTTGTAAGCAGAGGGGAGCCGTACAGATGCCCCAGGGCAGAGCTGGCTGCTATTTTGGAGCAGAGAACTGGGGTCAGAGGGGCAACGCGTTAGAGCCTAAGCTCACCTGACTCACGAGACCCCCAAGGACTGAGTCCCCAACCCCTGACCCAGCTCAGGCATACAGCAGGTGCTCAGTAACCGGTGAGTAACGCTGATGACTGTAGCAGTGACAGCCACTGGCTGAGGGCTTTGGAGAGCCTGGCACTGCGTTAAGCAATAAAAATGTATTTCATGTAATCATCGACAGGAAGTCACTTGCCCACGTGCACACACAGCCAGTATGTGGCGGATCTGGGATGTGAACTCAGGACTGACTCTGGAGTCACTGCACATTCCGATGGGTATGGACTGTTGTCCACATGGGTGTAGCAGAGGGCGTGCCCTCCACCATGGCCGGGGGCAGGGTCAGCCACCCATTGTGCTCACTCCCCTTCCCCAAGACGCCCCAGCTTCCTAGAATTCACTGTAATCTGCAACCAGCCAGGGTTTCCCAGCCCCTCCAAGCACCCACCTCTGCGCTTGATGCTTTCCTCCAAGGTTCAGAGGAAGCCCACGGCTTCTGCGTGGGCTGACCCAGGCCCCCTCCCCACCATGGTGGGAGGCAGTGGTATGCTGGCAAGCGGTTAACAACTGGCTCTGTGGGGAAAAGCCCTGCTTGGTGGTGTCCGCAGATTTCCTTGGTGTACATTCCTGCCCTGTGGGTTTCAAGTTATTGGCACAGAGTCACTGGAGCGGGGAAGAGACGAGCACAATCCTGGGCTTGTATGGATGACTCCAGCACACCCTGGGGAGGGGAGCGGGGCCAGCCCCAGTCGGGTTCCAATTCACCTTCTCTGTCCAGCAACTGGAGGTCTGGGGAAGCCAGCGATGGGGGAGATAGGTGATGGGGGTGGTAGGTGGGATGGGGGCTCTGTGGGGGGCTGGGGTAGGGGCAGCGCTGGGAGTGGCGGGAGAGATCAGGGGTCCACAGAAGAGATCAGGGGGCGCTGCTTGCTGGGAGGGAGGCTGGGAGGCTCCAAGGCGGGGCAAGAATCCACCCGAGCAGTTGCTCTTTCCACCCCATCCAATCCATCCTATCCCCTGGCAGCCAGCTTAGTATCTTTTATTAATTAGGGCTGTTGGCCAGCCCGTCACGCCCCATATTACTTCATTCAGGGACACGTACATCCGGCTCATGGGTTCCTCTCCTCCTTCCGTCCCTCCTTCTCCATGAGGGGCTTGGTGCCCAGGCTGCCCCCGATACCCCAGAAGGCACAGGGCACACAGCGTGCCTGTCCCACCCCCAGACCTACAGGACCTTAGGGGAAGTCCAGGCAGGGCCCCCAAGGTGGGCAGGACCCTGAGTCCCGCGTTCCGCTGTTCCTGTCGGCAATGAGGGGCCAGCATGGCTCGTTCCCACTGTCCCTGCCACCTTCCCTCTGCCAGAATCTTGGCTCTCCCCCAGCTTTTTCGTGTCCTTTCCTCCGGTTCACAGTCTCTTTCCCCAGTAGGGCCTCAAGCTTCTCCCACATTGATGTGGAACAGACGGCATGCCTTGGAGGTTGCTGGGTGGGCGATGGGCCAGGTGGACGCTGGGCTGGGTGGGTGATGGGCTGGGTCACCCTGGCACACAGCAAGTTCTCAGCGTGTGCAAACACAGAGCACAGGGTCCCCACTGAGCCCCCTACACTGAGGCCTGTCTCCTGACAGCTCCCTGGGTGTCCTGGGCACCCTGCCCATCTACCCAGAGCTGGCACTCTCTTTCCAGTCTCCCTGCCCCTGGCCTGCATCTGCAAGATGAAGGCTGACAGTGCCGACCCAGCACTGACGTGGTGCCAGACAGGATGCTCCCGAATCAGTCCAGCGCCTGAGAGCAGCGTGCTCCCTGTTCCGCATGTGCACGGGCTATGCGTGCTCTGTGGGTGCTGTGTGCTCCGTGTGCGCTCTGTGGGTGCTGTGTGTTCCATGTGAGCTCCGTGTGTGCTCTGTGTGCTCTGTGGGTGCTGTGTGTGCTCCATAAATGCTGTGCTCCCTGTGTGCTCTGAGCGTGCCCTGTGGGTGCTGTGTGTGCTCTGTGCTTGTTCCCTGTGATGTTTGGGGAAAGAAGTCGGGGCGTCTGTGATCCTGGAAGGGGAAGTGCTCTGCGCTCCATCTTACACTCTCCAACTGAAATGTCGATGCCACCTCCACCCACAAGGTGCATGCAAACCTAGGGCATGAGCACCAGGCGAGACTCCGACGCCCACAGAAGCCACAGGCCCTTCCTACCGCGCCTCGGCTATGCCGACGTGTGCCGATCTTCACGCCCACCCCAACTCCAACACTAGGGTGGTGAGCAGGCCCGGCCCTGGGCCTGGTTATTTCACGCATTAGTGAAGAAGCCGCTGATATTTCACACGTTTTCTCTCTTCTGATAAGCGTATTTCAACAAAAATGGTTTCCTTTGTAATCCTATGTATTTTACGTTATGCATTTAATACCATTTTCTGAAAAGGGGGGCATGTGCCTCCCCAGATGCTAAGGGGGTCCAAGGCTCAGGAAACCCTAACAGCCTGGGGCCCTGACAGACCCCAGCCGCCTCCCTGCTCTAACGACGGGAGATGCCACAGCCCCGCCCCCAGAACGGAGCCCGGCTACCCAGCCAGAGCCCACTGCGGCCCTCAGCCCAGATTCAGCCACCCTGCACCAGGTGGGCCCGATCTCAGCTGAGAAGCCCCAGGCGAGGGGAAGGATTTGCGCACGATTAAGCCTGATTCCCTCCAAGCTCACTGCATACAAATCAGAAATAATGTGGATTCATAAATCCTCTTCTCCCATCAGCCTCTCCTCCACCCCGACTCTCCGTCCTGCCTGGGGAAACCGGCGAGGAGCCGTCTGGCCCAAGGGACTCCGAAAGCGGGGGGGGCGGGGCGTGCTGGGAAGTGGTTCACCCTCAATTGTCAATCAAGCCTGAAGGAAGCACCACCAACAGGTCCCACCTCCCGGGGTCTGTGCAGAGCTGGAGGCCGCTGGGCGGGGCGGGGACCACTGGGGCTGGGGGTCCGCCACAGGCATGCCCTGCGGGAGGTCTCTGCAGGAGGGCAGATGGGAGGGGCCGCTAGCACTGCACTCAGGGTCAGCAAGGGAGCTGAGTGAGCTGAGGCCATTCGCCGCCACTTGACGAGCGGTGGTCCCCACCTTATTTCACGAATGCCCCTTGGGCTCTGCCATGCTCTGAATCCGTAGCACTGTGTGTGTGCAGGTGCAGGCACTGGGCAGCCCCTCTCTGGGGACAGGTGGAGCCCTGCTCCACAGCAAATGTGCGTCTCTGGCATGAGAGGCCAGATGGCAGGGACACCAGAACTCGGGGTGGGACACTGTCGGTCACCCGCATGGGCCCCTTTGCAGAGTCTGGAGACCATACCCTCCCTCTTTCCCCCTGCCCCTCATTAGAGCACGGGGAGCCAGCAGGTGCCAAGCCACAGGAAAGCCCCCCAGCAGACTTCAACCGGTGCTCGCTGGCCTTCCCTCTGCAGGCAGGAGGGAAGGGAGAGTCAGGGGGGCCGGAAGAGAGCACCCCCACTCTGAGAGGCACTTGGGAAAAGCAGACCCCTTCTGGGCATGGGGACCCTCTTCAGACCACAGAGGGGAAGTGAGGGCAGCAGCTGCTGGAAGGCAGATGCCGGCCCACGGAGGGGCTGGGTTCTGGGGTGATCCCACGCACCCCCTTCTCCCCACTGTACAGATGAGTACAGTGAGGCTCCTTGGGGATCAACACCGTGCCCGAGGCCACAGGTGGGGAGGGGCCAAGGCCCAAGCATGTGGGCAACCCAAGGCCCCCTTCCTGCCCACGGAGCCCTTCTGCCTCCGAAAGTAGGAGGAGTTTGCAGTGGCCTCACACCCCTGCCCATGGGAGCCCAGGGCTCCGCCGGCGTGAAGCTTAGGAAGCTAAGCCGTCCACCCTGAGCTGGGGGGTGGGGCGGCTACCAAGGGCGAGGGTCGGGGGAGAAGCCCGAGGATGCTGCAGAGATATACGAAGGGAAGAGAGATGAGAACTCAGAGGGGAGGGTCCCTGAGGAGGGCCTGCGCCCAGGCCCAGCCTTGACTGACCACAACCCCTGCCAACTCCTAGGAGCGCCTCGTTACAGCTCCCACAGAACTCGTTCTGTCCCATACCCTCATCTTCCCACTCACTCAGTCAAGAACTGTTTGCTGAGTACCTACAAGGTTTGCTGAGCATCTACTATGTCTGGGGATACCAAAGAGGAAACCACGGCCCGGCGCTGTGCTCAGGGCCAGGCTTTGTGCAGAGACTCTCTGCTGTGATCCAGGCCTCTTCCCTCCTCCAACCCAACCCCCGCCCTGGAAGTGCTCAAACACCTCCTCTGGGAAGTCCTCCATGCGATCCTTACTGCCGGTCCCCGCTCCCCCGCCTCCCCTGCCCCGTGATCTCCATTTTGCCCTGCGCCTCTTCCATCCTTCCCTGAGTCTTGATGAGATGCTGCTGTGACTTTATAAGTGGGTGAGCACACGCGGCATGTTTGTGTACATATGAGAGTGGACTGGCGGGCACCAGGCTCCTACTCAGTGGGACCGAGAGAACGTTGTTGGGGTCAGAGCCCCCTCCCAGAGGCTTGTGAGGACAAAGCCACAGGACAGCTGTTGAGGCGACCCACAGAAGGAGGAGTGCCACTGAGAGCCCCCCAATCCTGACCGTGAGCAACCTCCAGGCCCCTCACCGCCAGGCTCCAGGGCAGACGGCTCTGCAGCTCTAGGACGAGCCCTCCCTCCACTGTGGCACCCTCACATCTGTGTCCTGCATAATCTCTAAGGAATATCAGCGTCACTGGGGTCCACAGTCTTCACTTAGCAAATGGAACAGGACACGGAGCACGGTGCCCAGGACATGAGGCGGGCAGGTGAGGGCGGGGATGGCAGGTGGTGGGGGCGGGGTGGGCAGGACCCAGCTTTGGGTGCAGCCCACGGTCTGCGCCCAGTGGCCTCAGGTCCCAGATGTCCCCCTCTCCCTCCCACGGTGCCCTTCTCCTAGTCACCAAGGGCTCTGGGAAGGCAGACGAATGAAAATTTGCAAAATGCAATTAGGAAGGTGAATTCCCTGGCAGCGAAGATTACATAACGCGTCCCATAGTCACGCACCTGCCTGGCACCCAGGCTGAGAACTGCAGATTTATTCACCGGCTGGGAGAACGCCCCTGGTGGTCCTTCTTTCACAGGGACATTCGGGGGTCAGGGCAGTGTCTCAGGGAGGGGGCACTGGGTGGGGACAGAGCCCCTGGGTGCTCATGCCTGGTCATGTGTGGCCACGTGCAGCAGGTGTCCGTGACCCTTCAGCCCTGCAGCTGGACACGGTGAGGTCCTGGAGGTGGGGCCCGAGGGCCGACAGCATCGCTCCCAGGAGCTGTTACAGATGCAGATTCTCAGGCCCTCGTGACCTGCCGACTCAGGACAACTGCCACCGTGGATCACAAACCACAAACGTCCCAGGAAGGGCGCCTGATCTCTGTTGGTGCCCTGACTGAGTTGGGGCCCACCCTGGTGAGCCTGGGACCCTGGCTGGGGTCTGCTGGCGTCAGCTGATGCTTTGGAGCAGGGAGGAGCTGCCATGCAGGGGCCGAGTCGGCGGGTGACCTCACCGGGGTCCTGGAAGAATCCCTCGTCCTACTGAAGGGACTGTTTTCCCTCAAGACTGCAAGGCCTTGGGGTCCTGCTGACCAGGAGCTGGGGAGGGGGTCTTCCCACCCGGCCTGGGAGGACATTTGCTTAGAAGCATCTGGGGACAGTGGCTGTGGGTGGACACCAGTGGTGCCAGAACAGAGGGTGGGCCTGGAAGAGGAGCCCAGAGGATGAACACGGGGTGAGGGGGCTTGCTCCTGAGCCACCTGGGCGGCCTCCAGGAACTGGGGCAGAGCTCGAGGAGGTGGCGGCAGAGATTCCGGACGATGCCAGAGGGACTCAGAGTGTCGCCCCGAGAATTACGTGGGTGTGACCCCATCTGACCCCGCAGACAGAGAGGTGGGGACATCAGCAAGTCCAGAAGAGGCCATAAGCCCCGAGGGCCCCGACACCCCGAAGTCGTGAGCACGTCAGGGCATCACCTGGTCTAGAATCCCAGCGGGCAGCACGTGCTTGCTCCTTCACTGTTTGTACCTCTGAGCACCTGCCCTGCCCGCAGCCCTGAGACAGGGCTGCCCGGCGCAGCTCACACCCAGCGGGGGAGACCGAGGCAGCACACTAACCATCCGTCAGCAGCGTGAGGAGGGCCAGGCAAGGGGGTGGGGCCCCCTGAGAGGTGAGCTGGGTGGTGGTGGGACCCCTGGGGAAGGAGCTGGGATCACCGGAAGTGCTGTCCTCTGTCTACAGGAAGACCCCACTGCCACAGCCACGGCCGCTGGTTTTCCTGCAGCAGGCACGCACCTGCCCCAAGCCACCTCCAAGTCTGTCCAGGGCTCACTTCTGTGCTGGGGGTGGGGGCTGTGCCCGGCCACACAGAGATGCTACCTGGGCGGCCTGGACCCCCGACTCACAGAAGGCCCCTTCACAACAGCAGGAGTGGTATTTCCAAAAGGGGGGCCCAGCCCTTTGCCTGGGCCCCCCATCACCCTTGACCTGGAAGGGTGCTCCCCAGTGCAGTACGGCGTGGGAGGGAGACGTCTCAAGGGGTTGTCCCCATCCACCCCCACGCAGGGTCTCTGTGGGGCCATCTGCATGTCATCCTTTCCCCAGGACCAGCAGGTGGTCCTCACACACACCCCTAAGACCCTCCCTGTGCCTGGCATCCAGGGCCGCCGCCCTCCTCCCTGCGGCTGAGCAGGAGTGGGACTCGGATGGAGGGGCCTGGGGCCAGAGAACACGCCAGGCTGGGCCACGGGGGCCACCTCCCGCCTCCAGCCAGGACTGTGCTGCAGGCTGCTGAGAGCAGTGGGCGTGCGGCTCCCATACCCCCGGCCACCCCTGCCAGTCCGGGGTTGCACCCCTCGATGGCAAACCCAGGTCCTTCCTGCTGCGGTCCTGCCCACCTCTCCTTCGCTCTTCCTGGAGACAGAGGCTTGGGTCTTCCTCCTGAACTGGACCGACTAGAGCCAGGAGCAGCATGCTCCCTGGGATCTCTGCTCCCCCTTCCCGGCTCGTGCTGCCCCCAGAGAGGCGAGGCTGCCTTTGCCCTCCATATCTGCTCTGCCTGGCACAGGAAGGGAGGGGTGCCCTTGCTGAGAAGAGGGCCCCAGGCTGCCGGACCTCTCAGTTGGGGGGACAACCTGCACTGAAGAGATGGCTCCATCCTGTGCCACTGGCTATGGAACCTCCCCTGTCTTACTCAAGCTCTGGTCTCAAGGGCAGCCTGGCCGAGTGCTGCTGGAGCAGTGGGACACCGGGAGGACCAGGGCAGCAGGGTGGAACTGCAGCGCCACCACCAGAGGACGGCGTCTCAGCCAGGGAGAGCACGTGCAGTCAGGACCAGAGGCACGGGGGGTGGTCAGCTCCCCGTGGGTTGTCCTCGCACGGCTCATCCTGGGCCAGGGCCTGCAGAGGTCCGCAGGAGCTGTGGTTTGAGCCATGCCAGCTGTCACCGGGCCTCCGCTGTGGGCCTGAGGCAGCCCCCATGAATCAAGGGCGGGTGCTCCCCGGGCTGAGGGTTGCTTCCCAGGAGAGAGCTGCCCCAGCTCAGGGACACTCTGCTCACAGCCTTAAACCCCAAGGGGACAATGCTCTAAGCACACTTAAAAGCAGGGGCCCAGGGATGGCCTTGAGTGGCCCTGGGGTCCTATACACCCACCACAGGCTTCTGAACTCCAGCCTTGGGGCCTCCTCCAGGCCTAACGGGGACCCCTCCCCTCATGTCACCAGAGGTGCCACGCGTGCTGTTCTGAACGTCAGCAGTCAGGCCATGGGGATGCACCCTGGGACATGCACACGCGCTCACACACGTGTTCTCTTATGCACACACTGACACATGCATTCCCTATGCGCACACTCACACACACATTGCCTGTGGACACACACACGCACATCTCTTAGGCACACATACACTCTCTTATGCGTACACGCATTCCCTGTGCACACACTCATTCCCTTGTTCACACACACTCACACATGCATTCCCTGTGCGCGTGCTCACACACATGCACTCTCCTTTATGCACACACACTCACACACACATTCCCTTGAGTACGCACACACTTTATACACATGCCCGTAGCCACATGTGCTCACACCTGCCTCACACTCCCCCCCATACCCCCAATTACGTTCACGCCTCCAGCCTGGACAGGGTTTCTCAGCCGCAGCACCACGGATGTTTGGGGCAAATGGTTCTCTGTGGGGGACATCCTGCAGGAGGTTTAGCAGCATCCCTGGGTTTAACCACTAGATGCCAGTAGCATGTCCCCATGTGACAACCAAAAATGTCTCTCGACACTGCCACATGTCCCTAGGAAGGGGGCAAAGTCACCCTCAGCCAGCACCTTTGACCCAGATATCCTTTACACTACCCCCGTCACGCGAACATGCCTCCGGTGATTGTGCACCCAGCACCCCCTACATGCACGCTTCGTGTCCCCCGTCCACCCGCCCAGGTGCAAGCTGGCCCCGTGGAGCAGCCCCGCCGCCCGGCCTCGGCGGCCCGCCTCCTACTCCCGGCTGCTGGCGCCTGGCTGCACGGGGCACCCGGGGAGGGGGCGGGCAGGGAGGCGGGCGCTTCTCCTCCCGGTCGGCGCCCGGCTCCTGGAAGAGGCGAGTGTGGATCTAATCTTCGGCTGATTAAATGTCCCTCATTAATGAGTTTCTTTAATTAATGAAGTTTTTGGGTCTGCTCCACTTGCTTTATTCCAGCCACACTCTGCCTCCTCAGCACAAAGCGGGGCCATTTCCTCCCGGGTAATTGAGGGAGCCGCGGCCGTTCCTGCCGACGCTGCACTTTGCTGATTGCGCCTGTCAACTCGGGGCTGACAACTCCATTTTTAAACATTTCTTCTCCAGAAGCCATGTGCACATGCGTGCTTGCACACGCAGATGGGGGTACGACCCAGGCACCCCCAGTGCCTTGGTCACAGCCAGGCGCGTGCAGGCTCATGCACACACACGGTGCTGGCTCACACGGGCAGGTCTCATCTCGCGGGCACGCAGAAGTGCACCTGGCCGAGTGCGTGCAAGGCACACACCTGCTCGAGCACACGCACAGGCACATTCCCATGTGTAGTATGCCCACGTGCATGCAACACGCCTGCACACACATGCACAAGGTGCACAAGTTCACTGAGCACGGCAGTGTGCACTGTGTCACACTCACATGCAGGTGGTGCAGGCACACAGCACAGGCTCTCACACTGTGCACACTCTCACCATGTCACACCGTGTCCAGGAGTGGGTGCACCCTGCCTCACACACACAGCATGTGCTCTCACAGTCCTGCCCTGGTGCACGCTCACATCCATGTCCTATTCACGTCTTCCTGGTGCAGTGCACGCACACCAAATACACAGAGCCAGGCCAGGCTGGGAGAACATGAGTAACAAAGAGACGTCAGCAGACCCCTGCCACCCCTGCCACGGAAGAAGAGCTCGCTGGGGATGCCCAGTACGCCAGGTGTCCATGTCCCCAGTCCACCTGTTGTGCAAGTGACCCAGCCTGGCTGCCACTCGGCCCCGGTGGCTGCTTACCCTGCTGTGACCGGGCACCAGCTCTGGGCTCCAGGGCCTGGAAAGATGATTTACTCCCTTCCACTGGCTCATGAAAAACTCCCTGAATTAAAAACGTTTATCTTTTCCTGCTGACGAGGATGTGGCCTCTGTACTCACGAGGCTGGGCAGTCAGGGGTCACTGCTCCACAGCCAGGGAGGGAGACGAGCTGCTCTCCTGCCTCCACTGTGGGACAGGATGGATTGTTCTTTAGGACCAGGACATGGCCCTGACAACCAGGTGAGAGAAGCACCCCCTCCCTTAAGGCAGAAACGGGACCCTCTGGGGCCAGGAGCCTGCCTGGAGAGCCTGCGGCCAGGGCAGGACCAGTGCTCTGCAGTAACAAAGCCAGGGGGACAGTCACACTGCCTGTGTCCAGCGAGGACATCTCACCAACTCTTCATCCCAGTCGGACGAGGTGGGTGTCATTATCCCCATAGTACTGATGGGGAAACTGAGGCTGAGAGACGCTGAACAAAGGTCTCCCTACCAGCAAGTGACAGGGGAGGCTCCGAGCACAGCCCGGCCTGCATCCCCAGCCCACGCTCTCCTACGTCCAGGCTGCTCGACCCTGGGCCTGGGGTCCCTGACAGTGGCTCTGCTTACCCAGCTGTGATGGCCACACATGTCCATTTACCAGAGCCTTCCTGCCCCTTATCTTCACGGGCTCCTCCCACACCTGAGAGGCACATGCTGCTGTCTCCATTTTACAGATGGGGAAACTGAGGCCTGGCGAGCTTATGAGACTTGCCTGCGGTCACATGGCTCATACATGACAGAGCTTCCAGTGTCGAGCCCCAAGAGCTGGCCCCCGAGGGAGAGGCCTGAGCAGTGTTGAGACCCAGAGCCGAGGTGCCACCCACCGGCCGGGCGCCAGCTGCTCATCTGCATCTCTGGATGTGCGTGTGGACCAGTGGTGGTGGAATGGAGACACAACACATGCTGAGCACCTACTACGCGCCGGCACTTCCACCTACAGCAGTTGTGAAACTCACGACGGCCCTGGCAGTATTACAGTCCTCATTTCTGCAGACGGGGAAACTGAGGCTCAAAGGAATGGGGCTAAGGTCCCACAGCTCGCAGAGGCACGGCGAGATAGACTCCAGTCCACCTGGAGCCCAGGCAGTTTTCCTTGGACCAGCATGCACCCTAGAACTCTAGTCTTCTGGAATGTTCTAGAAAAGGCCCCAAGAAGTTCCGCAGTAAAGAGATCTGTTTACTGGTGTCGAATCTGCCATTTCCCACACTTCTCAGACCTGGAATTCTTTTTCTGCCCAAGGTGTACCAGAAGTGGAGGCGTTTGGAAGACAGAGCCAGACACCACACTGGGGGTCAGGGGTCGGGGGGGCTGGTGCCCTGAGAGGGTCCTTTCCCAGGCAATGCTGAGGGCCTCTGCTGCAGGACAGAAAGATCCCAGGCCCCAGTAGTGGGCGGGTGCTGCCCCTCCTGGCACCCCCGGCCCCGAGCGGAGGGTCAAGCAGGCACAGGGCGGCTGGCTTCCCAGGGTCCAGTCCTGACACCGCACGCAGCGACCTGTCCCTGAGGACCTGCTGGGGAAGAAGCTCTGTACTTGAGGGGGGTGGGGGAACCCCAGGGCCCAGCAGCTATGCATACGGAGGAAACAGGCTGCCAGGCCAGAGGACGAGCCTGAGCGCCTCCAGCGTGGTGGCCTGGGGGCAGGGGTGGGATGGAGAGAGGTCTGAGGCACCACCTTTTCTGTAATAAAGGAGGAGAATGGATGAATCTGCTGCTTAGTGTGACTGGAATCAGTAAAAGCCCAACAAACCAGGAAGCTGGAGCTGGGGCCAGTAAATGCTTAAGCACAGGACACTGTGTCTGTGGCCACCTGCTGCTGGGAGTTATGTGAGAGCAGAGCTGGTGGGCGGAAGGCAGAGGACCTGCCCGAGGTGGTGGGAGGGTGTCTCCTGGGCATCCGATTCTGAACTTGCAGTTGTGTCACGAGCAGCCAGGGTTGGGTTTTTCATTTTACGGAGACTCAGAGAGGGTGAGTATGGGGCCTGAGGTCACAGAGCAAATCAGCAGGTGAACATTGGGAGGGGAGTAGGGTGGGGCTGGGCATTCTGAGGTCCAAATACAGCAGCACCACAGCTGTGTGCCTGGGTCAAGCAGGCCTGAGCGCCAGTCCCCCGTAGTTGAGGGTCCCTTGGCAAATCCCTTACCTCCCTGAGGTTCTGTCTCCTCACCTGCAAGGCAGGTATCAGAACAGAGCCGCCGCCCCGCCCCCCGCTGGCAGACGGTACGAGACTGGAGGTGTTTACACAGGTGAGCGGGCAGCACGGGGCCGTGTCACCTAGGTGCCCCAACCTGCGAGCCAGGCTGCTGAAAACGAGTGTATTTACGATAATTCGGTGCCCAGACACCCTGGGGAGCCTCAGAGAATGGCCGGCCTCCCTGCCTGATCTCAGAGGCAGAGAGAAACACATGGGGAGGCACGAGAAGACAGGAATCATGGAGAAAGGGAGAGAGCCCGGGAGCCGGGTGGCAGGTCTGAGCGGTGTCCTCACCTGCTGCCCCTGAGTTTGCGGGAAGAGAGAGAGAGGAAAACTTGGTGCTGTTTTCCTTTTATGGAGCTTTTGAAATACTGTCTGGATCAGGGGAAATTAAATATTGCAGCTTTTAACTGGAGCCACACTGAAAACACAACCTCGTAGTAAATAAAAATACGATTTACCACCGTGGCACTTTCATTTAACACGACCCCCTGTGCACCTCATTTGTAATTATTCCCAAACGCCAGGAAGGATGGGCCCCTCCTGGGCCCTGGGCCCATCGCTAGATCGCATCCCCCCTGAAAGATGGGGAGGTGGCGTGGAGCCGGGAGGGCTGGGCCGGGCTGGGCAGGCTGGGGGGATGGGGGGGGTAGGGGGGTGGGGAGTGGCACTGTCTGGGGTGGGGGGGCAGGAGGGTCTGAGTGTGGTTCATTATGATTGAGAGTAAACGGAGAAATCAATGTTTAATTGAATGCATTCTTTGAACAGGCCCTGCTGCCCATGGCTGAGCGCTAATGGAATTTCCATTCTAAGTGGCCCCTTCTCTGTGGGCGCCCCCTCCCCACCCTGCTGACCCTCATGGGACTGACCAGGCTGGAGGATGGCCCCCAGCTGCAGCAGCGAGCACTCAGACGCCGCCCATAGGCTTCTGAAGGCAAGGTGGCCGAGCGCACCCCTCGGAAGGGCCTGCCGTGGGGAGGGGCGGGCTAGGGGAGAGCCTGCCTTCTCATGCAGACTGGCCTGTGGGGGGGTGGGGGGGGGCGCCTGGGGTCTTTTGGACAGGCCAAGAGCTCCTGCTTCTTGATCCAGCCTGGGGCTCTCATGAAGTGGGGGTTTGGGCTTGCTGGGGGGGGGGCATGATTCCCATGGGGCTCTGTTCTGCCTCTGGATCCTCATCAAGGAGCAACTCTGAGGATGGGGGGCAAGAGGGTTCCAGGGGAGTGCTGCCCCTCCCCCTTCCCTGCAGGCCCCCTCCCCTGCACCCCTGCACAAGGCTCCTCCCAGTGTCCCACGGAGTCCTGGCGCCCAGACAAGGAGACCAAGGTGAGGGACCGACCGGGGTGGGAGGCGGAGGGGACACTTGGAGCGAAGGGGTCCCCGCCCATCTCTAACGGGGGAGAATTCACAGTGTGCCTCCTAGGATGGGTTAACGTAAGAGGGACGCGATCCTTTCACCTTTTTCTTTCAGGGGAGCTGGCCAGGTCTGAGATGGACTTGAGCCCCCAAGGATGTGGGTCCCGGAAGCCTGCATCTTGGAGAGCCCCACATCCGGGAGAGGGGCCAGAGCCTGACTTTTGCTGGGTCAGCTCACCCTGTTCTCTGAGCACAGTGGCTTTCTTCCTGCACAGGCCCCCCCACCCTGCCCCGGGGTCATCCCAGCCTGTGGGGGTAGCATCTGGGTAATTGTCCTGGGGAGTGGGTGTGTGTCCTACAAATCGGGTCTCAGGTGTCTCTTTTGTCCTCTCTCAGTGGCTCCCACCTCTGACCCTGTCTCCCTTGAATGTTTCTCTCCGCTTCCCAAGGCCTCTCCGACACTCCTGGGGGGGCCCGAGACACAGCACGGGGGCCCCCTCCCCACAGGCATGCCATCACCTTTGACTGTGCAGAGTGGTTCCTAGATGCAGGCTGGGCCTTAGCTGTCACAGCCAGGGTTTCTTCCCGCCAGGGACATCTCTGCTCTGGGCTGCAGGTGGCCCACTTAGCCTGTCAGCCATGAGCAGGGCCTCACCATGGGTGGCAAAAGGGGGACAGTCATCCTCCAGCACAAGCTCCCTCCCCCAGAAGCCGCTGCCAGCTTTGCATCCAAGGGCAGTGGGCGCCCTGAGCCCCACCTGCAGGAAGCACTAAGTTATGAAGACCCCCGACCCCAGGTGCCCGTGCTCACCGCAACGCACCTCAGCAGAGGGTGCTCCTCACCGCACCCCTGCTTCTATTTAACTGTCCACCAACCTGGACAGACCCCCAGCCCCCACCTGCACAGACTCCCAGCCCCCACCTGCCCAGACTCCCAGCCCCCACCTGCTCTGAGCCCCCATGCTTCCACTCAAAGACAGCCCATGGGGGGAGGCTGGCCCGCGAGGCACCCTTGAGACGCGCTGTCCTGCTCTGCCAACACCCAGGGAAGGAGAACAGGCTCCTTGTGGTTAGTTCTGCCAGTGATATCCCCTGCACAGAGCACAAATCTAAGTGACAGGGCCCGGCACTGGTGGTGAGGAGCTGAGAGCTCCGCCTGGAGAGGAGCAGGCAGGTGGTCAGTCGCCGCCCCCTGCCTCTCGGCCAGGCCAGGCCCTCCGAGCCTGGTCCCTAACATGGGCAGGGGAGCCGCCGTCTGCCCACCTCTGACCTGTCACCAGGCTCTGAGTTCAGAGGGAGACAGCCCACCTGCATGCTCTGGTGACTGCACTAAAGCTCGCGGGTCTCACAGAGCATCGCTGGACCAGCCCAGGGCCCTCGGTGCTGTCTGTCCCACAACAGCCAGAGAAGCACAGACCCCGAGGAAAATAGCTCAGAAGTTGGGAGCACAGATCCTGCTCCCCCGGTCACTGAGCTCGGGTAGGCCCCCAGCACGGAGGCCTGAGGCTCACCCACCCCCACCGGGCTCCGGCCAAGTCTCTGGCTCAGCGGCGTGGGGCAGGCCTGAGCCCCTGCATTTCAAACATGCTCCCAGGGACGGGGCAGCCGTCCGGCCACGCAACGGTGCTTCTCAAACATGGCCACACACTGAAATCACCTCGGAAGTTTTAAAAAATACCAGCGCCTGCGTCCCATCCCCAGAGGCCACGCAACGGTGCTTCTCAAACGTGGCCACACATTGAAATCACCTTGGAAGTTTTAAAAAATACCAGCGCCTGCGTCCCATCCCCAGAGGGTCTGATGTCACTGGTCTGGGGTGAGGCCTGGGCACAGGGGTTTATTAAAGCTGCCCAGGGGATTCTGATGCGCAACTGAGTCTGAGCATCACTCGCTCGGACAACGGCCCCAGGTGGCCTCCTGGGCACTGGCTCCCTGGTGCTCTCCAGAGGCGGCCCTGAGCTGCCCTGCCTCCTGTAAGCAGGGTCTGGCCGTCCCTGCTCAGGGGAGTCTTGCCTCTTTGGGGATCACTCAGCATTGTCCCTTCTCGGGGTGGCCGCTGGGGATGCTCTGACCGCACCCTCTGGTTTCTCTTGGGCCAGTTCTGGTTTGGGAAGTCCGTCTAGGTCCCTGTAGCTGGCACCTGCCCACCTCCTATCATTTTAGCGTGGGGCACTATTGGCGCCTGTGGCTGGGTCGTTCTCTGCAGGGGCCGTCCTGTGTGCTGCAGCAGGCTGAGCATGCCCCTGACCCCGCCCACTAGATGCCAGTAGCACCCGCAAGTTGTGGCAATCTAAACCTGAAGTCAGGATCCATGGCCGTGCCCTGATCAGCTTTCGGCTCAGGCTTAGCTCCCACTCTTCCCTTCTCTGAGTTGTTCTAGCTCAAAATCACGCCCACACCCCTCCGGCTCCCGGCATGTGCAGAGCAGACTGGCACGCCTTGCCCCCAGCTGGGTAGCCTCCCCGCCCCTCTCCCACCAGCACATCACTGCGACCCTCAGGCCCACTCCCCTGGCCACGAGGGGCAGCAATCACAGCACTGGCCCAGGGCCCGGGCTGGCTTGCACATGAGGCGTCTGCGCTTGTCCACCTGCAGCTGGTGTGTATGTGACAGCATCCAGCATGGCACTGGGCACCTCAGATTGGGGACAGGACTCATGCAGCTGCTGGTCCCAAGTCCCAGCTCCTCCTGGCAAAGGTCCACAGCCCCCCTGGCTCCAAGGGGCTGTCCTGGTCCCTGCCTGGGCCTAGGAGAGCGTGTTCTGGACCTGCTGCCTCTGGTCAGGTGAGACAGCCTGCCGCCTGCACCCCCACAGCAGCTCTGCTGGGAAGCAGGGTGGACCCCCCCCTTCAGGCTCAGTCCCACCACGAGGGAAGGGAGTGGGTAGCCCCCTGCTGCCAGCCATCAGCAGGGTGTCAGCTGCTCCATCACTGCCCCCCCCGCCCCAGCTTTAGCAAAGTGCAATGGAAACGGGCCCCTGCCAGGCAGGAGAGTTGGGCCCCAGTCCCTGGAGAACCTTCTCTGTGCTGTCACCAGGGGTGCCCTGGGGTGTTTCCTGCTGGCCTGGGGTCAGGAAGAGCTCACCTGGGGAGGGCGAGTGTGTCCCGGGGGCCACAGTTGCCCCCTGACCCGGAGGGGGATAGGCTGGCAGACCTAGGAGGACAGAGCAATCAGGGCCACCAGCCAGCCCTCCTCACTCCTGGTTCCGAGCCTGTCAAGGGCCCCCACCTGCCACCCCACGCGGGCATCCAGGTCGGGCTCCCCAGCCCCTCACCCAGGCACCTGGCCGGCCACCCTCGACAAGGCGGCAGCTCGTCCCGCCTCTGACAAGCGCCTTCGATCCAGCCTCTCTCTCATGCTAATGATTGTCAACATGAAACAGAGGCTGTGAAGGGGAAGAAAATTACTCCCTGAAAAGGAATTGACTGATCCCCATCATTTCTCAAGGAATCACTGACCTGTGAATATTTCATTACCCAAAATGCTGCACCATCCATACCAAGCAGCCGCTGCTGCGGCACGGCCCCGGGGGCTCGGCCGGGGCCTGGGCTGGACGTGGCCGCTGGGGGCCAGGATGCCAGCTCATCTGGGCCCTGGGAGGACACCACCACTGGGGGACGGCCTGCGAGCTTGTCTGGGCCCTGCATGGACATGGATGCTGGGGGCTAGCCTGCGAGCTCGTCTGGGCCCTGGGTGGACATGGATGCTGGGGGCTGGCCTGTGAGCTCGTCTGGGCCCTGGGAGGATGTGGCCGCTGGGGGCCGGCCCGTGAGCTCCTCTGGGCCCTGGGTGGACATGGATGCTGGAGGCAGGGCTGCGAGCTTGTCTGGGCCCTGGGTGGACATGGATGCTGGGGGCCTGCCTGTGAGCTCGGCTGGGCCCTGGGTGGACATGGATGCCGGGGGCTGGCCCATATGTGCAGCTGGGGCCCAGGAGGCGACAGGAGTGAGCGCTCTGCCCAGCTTTCACATCTCCAGGCTGTCACCTAGATCCGCCTCCTCACCTGAGACCCCAGGGCACGTCCTAAGCACCGAAAGAGATGGGGGCCCACGGGCGGATGCGCACTCAGCGTAGCCGCTCTAGGTCTGGGGAGTGGTGGCCACCAACACTCCTGGACCCAAGTGCACGGAGTTTCCCTTCTAGAACATCCTGAACTTCCCAGCCCCAGATTCCAAGGTCAGTTTCCCACCCAGAGTCCCATGGCCTCACAGCTGGCGTATGCAGGCCTCGTTCAGAAGTGGGTTGGCTCTAGATGTTTCTAGAAGCTCATGCTGCCCTGCTCCCCGTTGCTGGGCCCAACCTCCTGACCCCAACGCCGAGATGGGTCGAGTCACGGGAGGGGAAAGAATCATGAACCCCACGGTTCAAATCCTGCCTCTGCCCCTCGGCCGCTGGATGCCTTCTGCAGGCTACTTAACCTCTCTGAGCTTCGGTTTCCTGGTCCGAACATGAAGCTAATAACGGGAGCTACCTGACAGGTGGCTGAGGGTGAAATAGGACACAGAATCTAATCACAGTGGCCGACATGAACAAGGAGGCAGCCAAGTGGAAGCGACTATTAACGGGCGACGCCATCCTGGGAGCTCAGACTCAGGTGCTGAAGATGGAGGGAGGGAGGACGGCCCCCACGAGGCTCTCAGCACCCTCCCGGGACCTCTGCGGGCCAGGCGGGGCACAGCTTAGGCTGAATTCCCTCGGAGGATGGGAAAGGCTGGGACCACCTTCCTGGGCATCGAATCAGCTCCTGAATTCGTAAGATCATGAGAGGTGAAGGGGGACCGTCTGCGGCTTTCTCGAGGAATTTCAATGGGCTGGAAAAAAATTCATTCAAGAAACAGCAACCACGAAATCTCCAGGCTGCCCTGGGCTTTCATCGGGTGGGGCCTGCAGCTACCGACTGGTGACAGGGCACCCAGAAGCTTAAGACGCCAAAAGAGACCCACAGCCCCAGAGACCCCAGCCGGCTGCTGGGGAACGTGCTGGCTTTGTTACTGCTGCTGTTACACTGGGGATGGTGTTTCCAAATTAGCAAATGCAGGGGAGGAGCGGAGACATCCAGCTGGGGATTAGTAAAGCCTGGGAGGCAGGGTCTGGCTGCACGGAGCCAGGATGCTCTGGCAGAGGGAGCAGGTGAGGCATGGTCTCTGTCCCGCCCAGCCCCTGACACCCTCCTGGTGGCTACAAGGAGGGCTTGATCAGTTGGAAGATGGGAGGTGCTCTCCTGGGGGACAGGGGGCTGGCAGGACAACAGGGCTCGACTGCAGTAGGAGGGGCCGAGGTTGGCTGCCTGGAGGAGCTTGAGGCAGCGAGGCATATGGGACACTGGGAGGCGTGACTTGGGGGCGTCTGTGGAAAATTCCTCCCGCAGGACCGAGCACAAGCTTCCTTCCCTGTCAGCCGGGACAGCCCCCGCGCACGCCAGGGGGCCAGGGGTGGCCTGTGTGCTTGCTCAAGCCTTCTCACACCCTGCTGGACACCCAACCCCAGGCTCCACCTTGGGACACTGAGTGGGGTCGGTCTGCTGACAAAGGGGCCTGCAGCTCCCTGGGAGAGGCCAATCGTGGGAGAGGCCAGTCCTGCGGGGTGAACAGGGCAGGACAGCCACCATCCGCCACATTCCACTGGCATCTCCACAGGCCAAGGGCCAGTGGACAGAGCTGGGCAGCCAGCCCCTCCTCTCCGGGGATGGGTGGGCATTATGAGCAGGCTGTCCAAGCCTGTATTAGGGATGCATGTTAAGTGCTCGGGGAGGGGAGGGGGTACAGGGTGCATTTACTTGGGGGCAGGCAAAGAGGGGCTCTCGGGAGGCTGGTGTCCCCTGGGAGAGCGGTGGCCAGGACTAGCCCTATGGTCAGGATAAAAGAGTCAGAAGCACAGTGGGAAGCAGCGGGTGGCCAGCCTGCCCGCCACAACTCGGAGCAGTAGCCACACCCGTGGGAGACTCAGGTGTGGAGTCTGCAGAGGTCCCTGGCTGGGGCGTCCAGGCTGGCTCTGCTAGTGTAGGGCACTCCCTATGGCCAAGGGACAGAATTGGCTGCTGTAGCCCCGCATGAGGGACACAGGCATCAGAGACACAGGCAACAGGGACACAGGGCAGGGGTGGACACAGGGTGGGTGGGGTGGGCGCAGTGGAGGGAGAGGGAAGCCCAGGATGGGGACTGCCCAGAGAGGAAGCAGTGGCCCAGCTGTCCCAAGGCAGGAAGTGGTTCAGAAGTGGGGGGTCTGAGCAGGGGACAGAAGTGGGGCCTGCTGGGCCTGGGGGGTGCAGGTAGAAGAGGCAGGGCCTGGCTCTCCACTGGGCTCCACAGGGTGCCAACCCCCAGCTCGCTCTATTTGCACCCCTACACCCCAGGATGGGCTCCTACAACCCACACGGCCACTCCTTTGGGGCCTCAATGACACCCCAGTGTCACTGCCCACTGCTCAGGACGGGAGGCAGCTGATCCTCCTGACCAACCCCCAAGGTGGCCAGACCAGCTCTCCCTCTCTGAGGGCCGTGGCGGGGGGGAGGTCCAGGGCCACCACTGAATTAGGGGACAGCTGGCTACCCCCCTGGGCAAGGCCAGGCAGGACAGGGGCTGGGGGCAGCGGAGACTCACCTCCCTGTCCTCATTTCCCCATCGATTCCCACCTGCCCCGCATCCTCAGGCAGCCCCCAACCTTCCAAAGCACAGGTGAGGGCGAGTGGTGTGCGGGGAGGGACGGACCTGGAGCCAGCGGGGGTGTGCACGCCACCCCTCTGAAATAGCCGTGGGACCTCAGTGTCCCCATCTGCACAGCAGGTGGAATGAAGTCTCACTCACTCTTCCTGCCGCCCCCCAGGGAGACCTTCCCTGCAGAGTGCCCAGCCACCGCCTGCCACACAGAGCGTCGGTCAGGAACCTGCCACCCCTGGCTCCATCGCTCTCCCAGGGAGGCCCACCCGCAGGGCCATGCTCGTCCCTCTGCTCGGCCGGGCACCTGGACACCCAGAACAACAATAAAGTCTTGATGGGGGGGATCAACCAGGAGGTTCCCTCACACAGACCTGGCTTTGATCCTTCCTCTGCCACCACCCAGGCAGGCGTGACCATCGGGGTGAGTGGTCTGTGAGCAGCAGAGCTGGCATCTGCCCCAGGAGGTCTTGGGGGACACAGGAGAAGGACAACACATGCACTCCAGGGAGAGTAACGAGACGGGGGGAGCCAGAAGCCCACCCAGAGGGCCACCCCGGCAGGGTGGGCGGTCAGGAAAGGCTAGTGGGCAGGGGTGGGTCTCGGAGTCACGAAAGCGTGGGAAGGGTCTTCCTGGCAGACAGCACGGTGGGGGAGTGGGGAATGGGCAGAGGGGCTAACACACTGAAAGGGGAAAGCAGGGGGCAGGGAAGCTGGGAAGCAGAGGACTCTGTTCCCACCTGCTGGCCCCCCAATCTGGGGCAGCTTCCCCTGAACATCTGGTGGGCTACAGCTGGTCTTGGTTGGGAGTCTGGGGTTGCCCACATGTTTGGGTGGTGGGCCATGGGACCATGGGGACCCCAGACCTAGAGGGCTCTGTCCTTGCAGGGTCTGCAGCCGTGTGCAGGCCCCGACGCTCTGCAGCCCACTGGGCTTGGACACCCCCGGGGAGACCCCTCCCAGGCGGCCCCCAGCTCAACCCCACGAGCGGAGCAGCGGCTGATTCGGTGCAGCAAATACGGATGCTGCCTCCAGATAAATCACTGCTGCGCCAGCTGCCGGCCGGTGGGGAGGGGCCGCAGAGGCAGCTGCGGGGGTGGGCGCCGGCCCCCCACGGCAGCCACTTTCTCAAGGGAGGCCAAGGCAGGGCAGGCGCTTTCCAGCTGGGCCAGGGGCCACCCCCAACTCGTGACGGAGGGCGCACCCTCTGTTTAACATCCCACAAGGGCTTGCACCCCTGCACAAGTCAGGCTGCATGCGAGGCGCAGCGGTGGGGTCGACCGCGAGAAGGAGCCACCCCCAGATGGAGACCTGGAAGATGAGAGAGGCAGAGGGACCCTGGAAGGAGCGGGGCAGGAAGGCAAAGGAAATATGCGCCGGCCCAGGGAGAGTGAGCCGAGCCGGAGCAGAGGCGAGGCAGGAGGGCTGCAGAAGGAGCAATGACGATGACAGAAACAGTATCCAAGTAATGAAGGGAGCGAGGCAGAGAGAGGGGCAGAGGGGGCTGCAGTAGTGATGCTGGGGGCTCAGAGCCAGGGGCTCATCCTGACCGCTTCTGTGCCAGAGGACAGGTGCAGCTTCCCAGACTCTGAATGCCCGCCCATCTATTCACTTAGTACTTACTGCCCCTCACTGCAGCTTGGGGGTGCTCAGGCATGCTCCTGGCCTTTTTCGGATGCGGGGGACAGGAGGGACTGTGGGTGACTGGGGTTGGGGGGGACTGCTGTCCAGCACACCATACCCGCTGCTGACTCCCAGAAGTAGAGGCGAGGGCATCTGCCCGCCGGTGGCTGTCTCCTCTGGCTTCCCCGTCCCACCCCTGTCTGTCAACAGCCCCCTCTTCTGCCTCGCCCTGGTCGGGCTGTCTGGCCACCCCATCCCTGCCCTGGAGTCCCTCCCATCACGTGGACTGTGGACACCCCGGGTCCTGGCGCAGGCTGGGGTGGGTTGCTGGGCACCGTGGGTGAGAGAGAGGCCAGAAGTAGCAGCAGCCACCCACCGTCACCCTGCTCCCCAGCACTCAGGTCCAGCCGAGACATGGGAGGGCATGGTCAGGAGAGCCAAGGGGATGGCGCCTTCTGGAATGTGTTGAAGGAACTTCACGCCTGATTGAAAGAATCTCCCAATCCCCTCAGCTTCATGAGAAGCCCATTTCAGAGACGGTGGGGTGGTAGTGGGTGTGAGCCCAGCTAAGCCTCTGTGTGGGAAACACCCCCCGAACAGGGTTGGGGTCTCAAGAATGACAGAGGTGGCATGAGCTGACAGGCCCTCAGGAATCACTGCGGGCCAGCACTTCTCGTTTAACAGAGCCCAGGGAGGCAGAGGGCTTGCCCAAGGACACACAGCAATTACGAGCCAGAACACCAGGCTCCCAACTTTCTGTCCGGCACTCTTGCGTTTTGCTTCCTCCCAATCTTTACCTGTTGCACAAATGTTATAAACACAGGAAGAGAAAACAGAAAAGAAAAAGAGTCAGCCACAATCCCAGAACCTTAACCCCAGCGCCTGGTGCTCCCATCCCCTCACCCCGTCTGGGGCAACAGGCATATGCGTTTTGGCCTAGGCAGGACTGTGGAGGTTGACCCTCTGAGCCTGCCGTGGCAGCCCTGCCCTCTTCCCCCACACCCCTGCCTCCGGCGAGGACTCCTCCGCAGGCTGGGCATCACCTTAGGCCACCTGCCTCCGCGCAGCACGCTCAACGTCACCCTCAAATGACTCCTGCAGACCGACTGTCAGAGCTGGGCGGACCAGCTCCCACAGCAGCCAGGGAGATGGAGTTAAAATGATGCACACGTGGGACCGTGTCACTCCAAAGCCTAAAATCTCTTAGTGGTTTCACTTCGCTCTTCAAAGAAAACACACACTCTTGCCCCTGGCCTGCCAAGTCCTGCTGCTCACACCCCTGCCTTCCTCTCCAACCCTGCCTTGCTCACCTGACTCCAGTCACTGGGGCCTTCCAGCAGTTCTCTGGACACACCATGCTCCCTCTGCCTCAGGGCCTCCATACACGCTTTTCCCTGTGCCTATAATGCTGTTCCCATTAGTCTCTCCATGCCCAACTACTGTGAGTCCTTCAGCTTAAAAGTCACCTCCCCCCGGAGATGTCTTCCACGAGCACCGTCTAAAGCCAGTCCCACCGTTAGCTTCCACCTCAGGACCTTGTTTTCACAGCACTGAGGCCAACTTATATTTCCCTGGTTCTTGTCTACTGCCTCTGTACCCCAGGAGACTGCAAGTCCATGCGGGCTGGGACCACGTGTATCTTGTTCTCTGCTGCATCCTCAGTGCCATCATGACGCCTGGCATAAAGCAGGTGCTCAATAAAGGAATGAATCAGTAATTGGATGGGTGCAGGGGACAGTAAGCAGAGGAAGTTGGGCACCTGCACTGAAATACTCAGTACCCCAGCAGGGAGGCGGGACGCCAGGGAGGGAAAGGACGCCATTGTCCAGAGCATCAGGGAGCAGCTAGGAGACTGGGGTGGGGCCAGGTTCGAGTCTCTGGCACCTGTCCCATTGGTCTGTCCTTGCTTTGATGAGGGAAGGGAGGCTGTGGCAGGGGGCACCAAGGAGCGGGGGCTTCGTGCAGATCCGCTACTGCGTGGCAGGGCCTCTCCCACATCCTCCCTGGAGCCAGCACCTGCGCCACCTGCACACTTCCGTATCACCCGTGTGCAGGTGCATGCCTACGGCCCCACGCACAGGCCCCTCACCCGCCCTCCCAGGCCCAGGGTGCCCTCCG
This sequence comes from Equus asinus, assembly GCF_041296235.1. Classification (NCBI taxonomy): domain Eukaryota; kingdom Metazoa; phylum Chordata; class Mammalia; order Perissodactyla; family Equidae; genus Equus; species Equus asinus. The sequence goes on from NC_091802.1 coordinate 58,734,324, forward strand.
CAGCTCCCTGTGCAGCGGCCCCACCTCAGAGTCTGCGGGAGGACGACGCTGCCGTGCCCGGTTCCCAGAGGGCCAGGCTGGGGAGGTGGCAGTGGGCAGATGTGAAATGGCAGCCTCCCTGCCAGGACACTTCGGGCTCTACCCAGCACCCCCTGGACAGGAGCAGCTAGTGCTGGAACATTCTGGAAAAGCAGCCAGCGGGTGCCCTGTGGTTCCTGCCCCTCCCCAGGGCTCTCTGCCTTGCTAAGATTTTATTCTGAATATCCAGCCCACCAAGTTTGGGTGTGGCTGCCACACAGTAGCTCAGGATCCAACCTTCGCCCGCAAACCCCGCAGGCTCCCCCTACAATCACTGGACCCCCCCAGGCCTGGTCCCCTCTCCTCCTTGGGCAACCCCAACTCAGCAGAGGAGCCGGCACTGCCCACTCTTGGCCAGGAGCCGAACGGGCAGGGAGGTCCAGGTCCAGGCTCCCAGCTCCATCAGACGGACACCTCGGAGCGAAGCCAACATGAAATATTCATGCAGTAAATGGTGCAATTTTGTCTGCATTCAGCCAACTTCATGTATATTTCAGAGTATTATGAAATGATAATGTTGTGCAACAGAGGCAGCGAGACCAGGAGGGCCAGAGCATGGGGGCAGGCAGGGAAATTCTTGGGGTGAAGTTGGAGTGGGGAGGACACCCCCAGACTCCTGTCGCTCTGGAGCACAGGGGCGAGGACAACCAGCTCTCTGAATAGGACGAGGAAGGGAGGCGGTGGGGGTGGGGGGTGCTGTCGCAGCTCCCAGATGGGGTGGCGAGGGACGGTTGGTGGGTTGTGGGAGCCCCTGAAGGCTCTAGAACGGGGAAGGAGACAGCCCACCCTCCACCCCCTGGGCAGACGCTCCCCAGGCACCCTCCTGTCCCGATGGCTCCCCGCCCGCGACTCTCCCCTCTGCTGGCCACAGAAAGCTTGGGTTTCAGCCCAAGGCCTTGATGCCGATTCAGCACTGGCTGCCTCCCGGGCGCAGAGCAGCCGGCGCCTCTGGGGGATTCCAAGCTGGTCCTGCCAAAGAGGCCCCAAATGCAGCCCCTCTGGGTTTGCATCACTCGGGGGCCTTCCCAATCTGGGTGGGACGGCAGAGTTAGCCCAGCTCTCCTCTGGCCATGGGTCTGTTCTGGCTGCTACTCTGGGAACTGGCCCCCTTGGGGCTGTGTGTGTGATGTCTTAGGAGGGAGAGCCCGCCTGGCCCACTTTCTGGCTCTGAGACATCTCCTGGGACCTCAGAGAAGCTTTGGGCTGTGGAGATCACCCAGCGAGGGGAGAAAGTGTTCTCTGGCCTCTGATGCTGAGCTGTCTGTCTCCTGGGCCAGGGCTCAAGTTCAGGGTCCCACCGTGGCTGCCCCAGGCCTCCATTCTTTATCCACGCAGAATGCTGCTGACCCTGGCTTCTCTGGGCCAGTCTCCCTGGGCCCCACACCGGAGGAAGAGCCTCTGGCTGGGAGGTTCACCATCCTAAAGGACAGGGACCTCAGAGGTCTGGCAGCCCCACATCCTGCTGAGGGCAGGGCAAACCCTCCCCTGAGCCAAGTGGGCTGGTGACCGGCCCACCATGGCCCGCCCCTACCCCTCTTCCACCTCCACAGTTAGTCGGGTGTAGGGTACCACAATCGCAGGGTGACAAACCAGAGCCCACAGGGCAAATGTGGCCCACTGCTTGCTCATCTAAATAAAGCTTAATCAGAACTCAGCCACATCCACCCCCTCGCACATCATCTACGGCTGCTTTCATGCTGCAGCGGCAGAGCTGAGGAGCTGCGACAGAGACCATCCAGCAGCCCAAGCCTAACCCATGTACAACCTGGCCCTTCACAGGACGGGTTTGCTGGCCCGAGCTAGACAGCAGGACTGGGATGCGCTGGCTTGCTGGAATCCTCCGGCTTCTGTGGATGGGCACTGGAGTCTGAGAGAACACGGGGCACGCAGAGGGAGCGGGCACTCCGTGCCCTTGGCTGGCGGCGTCTGCCTCCACTGTGGTCACTGGGTGAGAACGGATTTCATCCCTGGTGAACCACAGAGCCACACTGTCTGGTCTGCAGCCTTTCAAGCAAGGGTGGAGGCCCCCTCCCCCTCGCAGGGCGTGGGCTGGGAGCAGGGGAGGTGGCTGAAGGGCGCCAGCCCCTGCAGGCCCCCATGGACCCGGAGAGACTCTGCTCTGCTCATGGCCATCTCCTCTTCTCTGTCCTTCTCGTGTCCAGTCTGTCCCTGCTCTCTTAGTCTCCCACCCTACACGCCCCTGTCTGTCTGTCCTCACTCTCTGCTTCTGTCCCAGGCTGGCTAGGGCCGGTGCCCACGAGCACCCGGGCACTGTCCAGTCTGCAGTTGGCCCTCGCAGCCTGAAAGTCAACTGGCTCCTGGCTGAGAGCCTTTCTGCTGGCCCTCGGCTGAGGGTGTCCCTCCCCTCTGCCACCAAGTGTCCCCTCGCCCCGTTCCACAAACGCCGACAGCAATATTTCCCCCCAGGGGCCCGAGGATCACCTGTAGCAGGACACTGAAGGGACCTGCTAAAAACACAGATGCCTGGCCCACCTGGGCCGATGAGTCAAACTCAGAGAGCCACTCAATGATGTCCCCAAGGGACCCAGCACGGTGAAGTCTGAGGGCTTGGTGGTTGATGCTGTGCTGGGCCGGGCCCCCTTGAGTCCCTAAGAGCTCAGACGCACTGGGCCCAGAGCACGCCTTGCTCCCAGGCCCCAGGAGAGCCACCTCCTGGGGAAAGCATCACGTGGTGGGGCAGAGGCGGGGGCAGGAGTGTCCCTCCCAGGGGGTTGTCACAGGTCCAGACTGTCCACCTCCACCATCTCTGGAGGCCGAGGGCAGCTGCGTTTTGTCTGACTTGGCACCTGCAGCTGTGATGACCAAGGGCAGGCCACTCCCTGGTGGTCCAGCCCTGGGCAGCTTTAACCGTGACTGCCGTGTGTGGTAATCGAGCTACTGGACAGGCGGTAGCAGGGGGTGACTCTGAGCTCAGACAGGGCTGGGGCTGCCTCCACCACTGGTAGGGTCTGAATTTCTTCCCCCCAAAATTCATGAGTTGAGGTCCTAACCCTCAGCACCTCCGAAGGAGGCTGCATTGGGAGAGAGGGTCTTTAAAGAGGTGATTAACGTTAACGGAGGTCAGGAGGGTGGCCCTGATCCGGTCTGACCAGTGTCCTGAAGAGAAGAGATCAGGACACACGCATGCACACGGAAGGATGACCACGTGAGGACGCAGGGAGGAGACGCCACCTACATGCCAAGGAGCGAGGCCTCGGGAGGAACCAGCCCTGCCTGCACCTTGATCTCGGACCTCCAGCCACCAGACTGAGAAACAAACTTCTGTGGTTTAAGCCGCCCTGTCTGTGGCAAACAACCACGGCCACGTACCAGCCAACCCCCGGCAGGCTGCTCACGCCCTCCGAGCCTCAGTCTCCTCTACTGTAAGACGGGATAACAACGCCCCCACCTCGAGGGGCTACGGGGCATGGGAGTTAAAAGATGCAAAGAGCTCCCGCCAGGCTGGCACGTGGAGCACTGTGTGATGTTCCTGCCACTATGCCTGCCCTCTCCACACCTCCAGGGCCAGAAGCCAGCACCTGCCTGCAGCTTTCAGACTCGCTTACCCCCAACACCCCCAACCGGAACCCCAGGACGACAGCCAGAGGGAGGAGGGAGCAGGGTACCGTCTCTCCTGGCAGCCCTGGTACCGAGGCTCGAAGCCCACTGTTTTCTGGCAGGAGAGATTAAAATGTAAATGAAGAGAGGGCCCCAGGGCTGGCCGGGGCCCAGCCACAGGCACAGACACTGCCGACGCCATCACTCGGCTCAGGTGGGAGAGGGTCTGGACAGCACCTGGTCCAGGCCATGCAGGGGTCCTCTCCTCCAGCATCCCTGACTGACGGCTCCTGGGTCCTACTCAGGCTCCGGGGATGGGCACCCACACGGCTGGGGCAGAGTGTTCACACAGGCGGCTCTGAGGGTGGAAGATTCCACTCTGCAGACGGTTGCTGTGTGGTGGCACATGGGCCTGGTGAGTTTGCATGTCCCTGGGGTGGGCCTGGGGAGGGAGGACATGGGTAGACCGGCGCAGGAGGCCCACGTGGGGAGGGGGCAGTGGCAGTCCCAGCCCAGTGCCGGCTGGGGCTACTGAGAGCCAGAGGGGCCGGGAGAGCCTCTTCCCAAATGCTGGCCCAGCACAGCGGGGAGGGAGCCAACCATCCCCGAGGGCAGCCGGTGGCTGGTCTGCTTCTGGCAAAACGAACACACACAGGGAGAAACGGAGAACGGGTTCAGGTGCAGGCCTGTTCCCCCCTTTCTCCAGGGCCCGGTTGATAGCTGTCCCGCCGCTCAAGTCCCTGTTGGGGGCAGGCCTGTGGGATGGGTGGGGGGTCTCTCCTTGTCACTGCTGGGGGGCGAGCCCGGCAGCCCTCGGAGCCCAGAGTGGGCCAGGACAGCAGCTGCAGCTAACTACACAGCCAACTGAACCTTGTTGTGTCCAGGGAAAAGGATCCCCTGGGGGTGGGGGCAAAGGAAGGACAGCAAGGAGTGCAGGGTTAAGTCCAGGGGACACTGCTATGTGCGGGCCACATCCAACTCACAGCCGGGCACCAGGGCACGGCAAGGTGATCTCGCTGCTGAGGCCACACAGGAGCAGGAGGGGGCATCTCTGGTGCAGGTGGGTGGTGGGAATTGGGGTGTGTGAATCAGGGGTGTCAGACTCGGCCAGCTGTGTGGGTCGGCCTGCTGAGAAAAGACCAGCAGGCAGATGCCCGTGTGGACAGAGTCCCGGGATCCAGCTGGCACCAGGCAGCCCCTCCTCACCTACTCTGCAGATGTGAGAGAGGTGATCCTTGGAGCCAATTCTCGCCTGCTCCAGCTCCGGCTCCCCGGACCCCCGCACACTGCACAGCCACATCATCCCACAGACAAACTGCTCCAGGGAAAAGGCTGGGCTCCGGAAACTCCCCAGCAGCAGGCTCCCGGGGCCCTTTTTCTGGTTTTCCCTTTAGTCTCACAGCAAAGTTCCTTCGGGAAAATGTCAACCTTGTCTCAGCTGAACCCAGAGCTGCATCTAGGTCAGAGAAGTCGGGCTGTCAGTGTGCGCCGGACACGGGTGTGGTGGCTGGAGCCGTGTGTCCTACACAGAGAGGGGCCTCAGGAGGGAGTTAGCCATGTGCCGCCTGGACCCTCCCCACCAGCCCCAGGCTCTTGGGCCCCCCCAGGCCACGAGTAGTACCTCTTCTAATGTGACTGCCTTCCGGTGTTCAAAGACCATGCACATGTCCCCAGCGTCCCCATTCTCTCGGCTGGCCTGGACATCCCCTGGCCCTCAGCACATGCCTACACAGGGCCAGCAGGGAGTCCAAGACTCTGAGAACACGTGCAAGAGATGCGGTTCTGGCATGACGGGAGGACTGGGCTGGCAGGAAGTGCACTGCTCCCCCAGGGCAGGCGGGAGGGGGCAGGGAGACAGGGTGGGGGTGAGCAAGAGGGAGGAGAGAAAAGGAGCAACGGGGGACAGTGAGGCAGGGTGACCAGTTGCTCCCGAGTCACCCTGGCACTGAGGGCCAGGCCCGAAGGCTTCACGGGGCAGTCCACATGCCTGGATCCGGCACCGGCCCTTCCCCCAACACTCTCACGGCCCCAACCACTCAACGGCAGGGTGCTGGGCAGTGCTCCAGCCACTCAGCTTGAGCCAGCTGTGGCTGGGAAAAGGTGCAGCCACAACCACCCTTGGAGTTGCCTGAGGATGACCAGCCCTGACGACCCCGCCACTGACATCAAGGCAAAGGGCCGTGCAGCCCAGACCCACAGCTGCCTCCGAGCGGCTGCTCCTCTGCTGCTCACTGTGCCTGACGTTCACTGGAGCCTGAAACACTGTGGCAGGGGCGGGGGTGCGGGACAGTAAGGACACAGACCTGGGAGGCTGGGCTCAGGGACGCTAACCCGCCCGGTAGGGTCAACCGGGTGCCCAGGGCTGCCAGGCTGTGGTCTGTTGGCTGCAGGGTCAAGGCATCAAAGTGCTTCCCTAGCCTCTGTTAGCTTGTCTGCCGAGTGAGGCTAAGACCCCTCTTGGGCCCCCTCCCACTCTCTGCCTGTCACCAGGCATCTGGATGACGGGAGGCTGGGGGGTAATTACTGCCTGAGAAACGTTGTGAGGGGCGAAGTGCTGAGCTGTGATATTAGAGCGAAACACAAGCTCCTGGGGGCTGCAGCCCCAGGGGAGAGGCCCAGATGCTGCCCCCCAACACCCCACTCCTCCTGATGCCCACACCCCTAGGAAAAGACAGCCAGGACCTGGGGCAGCTGTTGGGGGGGGAGGTCATGGGTCTGACTCCGGTCCTCAAATAGACTCCCTTCCCCTCCCCAGGATGGGACAAGAAAATGGATGGACAAAGACGCCAAAGGGGGGAGACACCCCCTGCCCTCCAGCACTCAGAGTTCACTTGGGGCCCACACCGCCGCTCACAGCCGGGGACAGCACAGACACACTCGCTCACACTTCCTCACGTGCCACAGCTACTTACATCACCCCCTCCCTCTCACACACCAGTACACTCACACCCTCACGCAGCCTAAAGCTGACGACGGTGCAGGAGGGGCGGCCATCTCCAGCTCCCCTCCGGGAGAAGAGCTGACAAGAAATGGTTCAAAGGCTTCAGCCCAGGGTTGTGTGTGTGTTCACACGCGTGTGCATGCCCCTGCATCCCCTCGCCCTCTCTGAAGTGCTGATGAAACAGAGAACTAATGGACTCGCGGCCTCCCAGGTCTGGGGAGCACAGGGAGGCGGCCCCGGGCTGACTTTCAGAATCTGTGCGTGAGTGATAAGTAGGGGTCTAGCTCCGGCCCCGGGGGGATTCTCCCGTGAGCCGTGGAAAGTAGACAGACCAGGGATTAGGGAACACCATACAGTTCCAAGCCAGGGGAAAGATGCACGCATGAAGCTCTCCCAGACACCAGGCCAGATGGCGGCCTGGAGCCAGGGCTGGCCCTGTGGACCCTGGCTTCCCCACGCACACCTGAGGGGTAGACCCACGGCCAAGTGGGCACCCGAGTCACAGAGGCCGGAGCGTGTGAGCAGGGGAGCACAGACCTCAGGCTTCAAGGATGGAGCAGGACGGGTCCTCTGTGGTTTTCTGGGTGGAGCAAAGCTTAGGTTGTAACTTCGGGGCAGTGTCAGGGTGAAGGGCGGTAACCAGAGTTTGCAGCTGTCTCCCTGTGCACTTACCCTGGAGCCAGGGCTGGGCTTCCTGAGTCCCAGGCCCCCACATCCCATCTGCCACTCCTCTTGGCAGAGAAGCCTCTGAGAAAGACGACGGGAGACCCAGAGAGCAGCCAGGAAGGCAGGAGTCAAGATTCACTCCTTCATCCTTTTTATAAACATCTCTTGGGCCAGACACGGAATAAGACATCACTCTGGCCCTTGTTCTCTGGGAAGCTACAGTTTAGTTAGACATACAGGCTCTTCTGCAGATAATGGGAAGCTGTGTGAGGACAGAGAACAGCCTGGCTTCGATGAGGTCACCTGCCCTGGGGCACTCAGGTTGGCTCCCTGGAGGAGGGGGCTGGGCTGGAGCCTGGAAGGATGTGGAGGAGGGAATCCAGGAAGGGTCAAGTCAGGGGCCAGCGGAAGTCAAGTCACGGAGGCAAGATGTACAGATGTTGGTGCTCCTGGAGCCCAGAGTGGAGGGTCAGCTTGGGGAGGACACTGAAGAGCCCGGAGGAGGCCATCCCTTGCTGCTGAGGAACACAGAGGAGCCTGAAGGAGCCCTGGAGACGCTGCATGGCTCCGGCATGTACCCCAATACTGTCTCATCGATCGTCGCAGACCTGCCTGATCCAGAGTCTGGTGTGGTCTCACCTCTTGTGGACACAACAAGTCCTCCCGCACCCCAACACCCCTCTGGGGCACGTGGGGGTCAAAGGGCTTTCTCCCCAAAGCTTGAGCTTTGTTCCCACGGCTTTGGTCTGGATCTGCCCTTGCTCTTCTGATGTGGCCCCTCCTCCACCCACGCCCACACTCTGGGGCGACCAGGGCCTCCCGCAGGGCGGGCAGGCAGCGGCTGCAACGTCAAAACCGAGCATCCAGGGAGATCTTGCCACCACCACCGTGGGCCCTTCAGGGGTGGAGACGGGAAGAAATTCCCAGAACTAGGCAGATCCGAAGACTCACAGCCCAGCTGGCCCTGCTGAGACCCGGGAGCTGGAAGGAGGACGTGGAGGCTCCCATTAAACTGGCTGCACAGCCCCCGCTTCACCCCGCAGAGCCCGCATAATGGGGCATTAGGACGGAATTGAATTTCCCTTTAATTACAATGGCCCACAGATACTGTTTAATTTGTAATCGGGGAGTTAATGTGGTTTTCCCCTCTTGCAATCATGGGGCTGCCTGCACACCCATGTTCTTACCCACATGACGGGGGCTGCCCTGGCCCACAGGGCGCCGACATGGGATGTGCCGGCCTCCAGCCCCAGAGCATCTGCCCCGCCTCCGCCCGCCCCTGGCCTAGCCCACCACACGCAGAACGTCCATGTGGCCGTCGCATGTCACACAGCTCACACACGCGTGAATCGTCCCAATAGGCAGACAGGAGCATAATTTTTCCCCTCATGACATATTCAGCACTTCTGAGAAAATGAGATTTTAGTAATTCAATTGGACTGAGAAGCAGGGCTATAATAAAATGAAATTTGTAACAATCGTGCAGTTAAATTAGTTAAATGGAGAGGAAGGAGCTGTGGAAAATTGACCCCTCGATCTCCTAAGGACTAATCAGACATTTGAACTGAGTTGTGCTAACAAAGCCCCGGGGCCTTGCTGGTGGCGAGGGTGGGACCGCTGGCATGCCTGGCTGGCGAGGTCAGGGTCTGCGGTGGGTGGGCGGAGGGACAGACAGACAGGCAGGCAGAGGCAGGCAGCGAGCAGGCTGGGAGAATCCGAGTGAGGCAGCGCCGGGGGAGGGGGAGCAGAGAACTGGGAGAAATGCAGGTGCTGGAATGGAAAAACCCAACCACACACTTTCTGGATCTGGCAGTTCTCAAACTGCAGTTTTTCAGAGCATCCCCCGGCGCCACCTGGAGCGGGAGGAAGTCGCCAAGGGGACCAAGGTTTGTGCTAGAGAGCTTGCGGGGATATTCCCAAGCAAGCGCAGCCATGGCGGGGGCCGTCAGGGGGAGAGAGAGTGACAGCTGGGGACGGAAACTGCGGGGTCCCCATGCCGCCCCCAAACCCCAAACGGAGAGGCTTAAGCTGGGGGGAGAAAATCATGTGGCTGCCTCCCCCCACCCCCCCGCCTCGCCTGCTGGCCCTTCCTCGGAGCCCGTGCACCACACGCTGCTGAACCGAGTTTCAGAGATGTCACGGAAGGACGCGCCATCACCAGCCGGCTTTGTTAAACACAGAGTTGCAGCCTGTCACTAAACTCTGCCAGACGCCAGGTGTCGAGGGGGAAGTAGCAGATCTGGGGGAAGAGGCTGCCTGGTTCAGCCCTCTTGGCCAAAGCTGGGCCTGGACCCCCAGTGCCTTGGGTGTCAAGATGAAGTGGGAGCGGGGACAAGCAGCGGGGGAACCCGGATCCCAGAAACAAGGGTTCAAGTCAGCTCTGTCGGCGGGAGCACGGCTCTGGGAGGGGGTGTGGGGAGGCCTGGGGGCATCCTGCAAACCAGCTTTCTGACTCTGAGCCAGACCCCCTGTTCTCAGGGTTACGTCGTCCAGGAGAACATCCTCCTGGGGAGACCCAGGCAACATAACAAGTCTGGAACCCAAGAGCTGGAGGGCAGGATCTGAACAGGAGGAAGGTGGCTTGCCCAGCCGGCCGGAGGCCCGAGCTCCTTCCCTGCCCACCCAGTGCTGGGTCAAAGCTGCCTGAGAGGGAAGGCCCAGCAGGGGCCCCCACTGGGCAGCCTGGGCCAGCCTGCTTTCTGCGTGGCTGATGCAAAAGCCTTGAAGACAGGATGTCCCACTTTCCCCAGGCCTGCCGCCAGGGACCACCAAATGCAGAACCGGTTCAGCTTCTCCCTGTGTTCAGCTTCTCCCTATGTTCAGCTTCTCCCTGTCTTCAGCTTCTCCTCGCCCAGGTGCTACGGGAAGCTCCAGGCCAGATGGTGTCCAGGCAAGCCTGCTGCAGCCCAGCCTGCCCAGGCCTCCTCGGGGCCTTGGCCCAAGCCCACCCCTCGTGCTGAGCCATGCAGACAGGCTGGGGCCGCACAGAGTGGGCCGGCTCCCTGGGTGCGTGGAACCTGCCCCCTGCCCCTCGGCCGGAACATGTTCTAGAACATTAGCAGAAGCAGCTTCCTGCTCCCCTCTGCAGCAGGGCTCACCTCCGGGCCATCCCCTCACAGCTGGGACTGAGGCAGAGGGAAATCAGTAAGGAAGCTGGAGGTGTTGGTGTCAGGAGTTCTTCCTGGTCAGGTTCTGGGGAGCACGAGACGGGTGAGGGAAAGGATGGGCCAGGAAGACGGCCCAGGGCCCAGGCCCTCAGGGGGTGGGGGCTGAGGTTGGCTGCAAAGTCAGGTTTCCGGCGCCCCGCACATACCCCTGGGCAGGGGCTGCAGGGGCAGAGGCTCTGGGGCCCAGACTTCTGCAGGACCCATGTCGGGGGTAGGGGTGGGGCAGGGCTTTCCTGTGAGGCCTGGGGCCGAGCTCAAGCTCGTTAACCCTCAGATTCTGCCCTTGATCTGCAGAGGAGAGACGCAATAGGCTGTAGGGCAGACAGAAGCTCCCTCAGCCTGGTCAGATCCCCTCCAGGAGGTGGGCAACATTCCGTCCCCTTTGGTCTGGGGGCGGGTCTCTGTCCCTGCCGGGGGAGGGTGGCGCTGCACAACACACTCCTTGACTCCTTGGGAATGGCCACCTTTGCCAACAAAAATGGCACCACTGGTGGCCTGCAGGGAGGGCTCAAAACAAAGTCAGCAGGCTCGCCTTGGCTACCCCGGGAGCCTGGGGGCGGGCAGGGCCAGCCCAGGCGGCCCTTCTCTGAGCCTCTCTGCGGGGGTTTGAAGCTGATCCGGAGCTGGGGGCGGGGGAGGGCTAGAGCTACAGTGGGGGAGCAGGCAGCGGGCCAGAGTGGACTGGGGTGGGCAGGGCGCGCCCTAAGCTCCCTCGTCCCTGTTCTCCCTGCATCAGCCTCTCCCAGAGGACCCAACATCTTACTCATCTTCCACTCTTGGCGCCAGCAACAAAATGAACATCATCTGCTAAAGGGAAGACCGGGCCACACCCTAATCTTCCTAGAGCCAGAACAAAGTGTGCCTCTGACATGGGCCCCTGAGCAAACACAGGCAGACAGAGGTGGACGGGAGAGAAGAGGGGAGGGAGGGGGAGGGAGGGGGGAGGGAAGAGGGAGGTAGGAGGGGTGCCCCCACACCCCCACCCCCGCCCCTGGGGCTGCAGCCAGCCATTCAAATATTTATCCTTGTTTCATTTTCCAAAAGGGGAATGAAGAGAAAGCAATAGAAAGAGAGGGAGACAGGAGGAAAAAAATCCAAGTTTCTCATTTGAAAGTTAATTAGTCTAATTAGATCTAATTAAGAGCCCCCAACACAATGCAGCTCACAAATGAACTGCCGGTCTTCTCATTTCCTTTGGTTCTCATTTCAGACGGAGCATGGGGAAGCCTGGAAGGGGCGGGGGTGGGCACAGGTGGGGTCCCCCCTTGCGGGAGGTGGTGGGGGGCCATCGAGGCAGAGCGTGCAGGCACAGGTTCCTCCACAGCGGGCCTTCCAGGGCCTGAGGGGAAGAACTTTACATCCAATTCCCGTTCTGGGCCTATCTGCGGGCTCCGGGGCCCCCCCACGTGGGAATTCGGGGTTCACCCAGGGGGCACACTGGCTCCCTCGGCACCAGCCGGGGAGACTGAGCCCTGCTCTCCGGCTTCGCTTGGGGGTTTGTGCCTTGACTTGGGGGTCTGCGAACTTCCAGAAGTCAGCTGAGGTCAGAAGGTCCTTAGGGGCTGAGTCCTGGCTTGGCCCCGCGCCTGCCTGCCCTGACAGCGGTGGAACGATGACTGGCACACCCTAGGTTTGCAGATAGGGAAACTGAGGCCCAGGGAGGGGGATGAATTGTTGCAGGGTTCTGTACTCAGCATGCGGCAGAGCTGCGATGGGAACCCGGGTACCACAGGTTATAAATCTGGGTTTTGCCCAGACCCCTCCTCCTGCTCCTCGCAGGGCAGGGGCCAGGCAAACCCTGACCCCAGACGGGACACAGAGACCCTGCTGCAAGCAGAGCCCGGGATGGCTCGCCCTTCTGTATTCCTGGGAGCTCCCACCCTAGCAAACCCCCCCACCCCAGGAGGGCTCCCGGCAGGCCCATGCAGGGGCTGTGCTCAGGAAAGAAGGCCAGGGCAGGTGCCAGGGGAAGCACCATGAGGTGCTGGCCGGCTAGGCAGAGCGGGGAATGGCTGGAGGGGTTGATTTCTGAGCCAAGATCAAAAGAATTCAGCAGGCTTAGCTCGGAGCCACGGGCATACTCCAGCCACCCACCGGGAGCTGAGGCTGCAGAGGGGGAAGCGGGCGAGGGAGCTTTGGGAGGGTCCTGAGCGAGGGCGGAGCCTAGAGGAAGGCGACGTAGAACACCGGAGCCCAGAGGTCCACGGGGACGAGGCCCGGCCCCCGCAGCATGTGCCTGAGCGGGGAAGCGGGCTGACTGACGGAGGGACGCCCAAGGCTGCACCACCCAGCCCTCCCGCCAGGGCTGCACCAGCTAGGTCTTTGGGAGATCAAAACAAAGGGAAGTCGCCAAGGAACTTTTCAGTGATGGAAGTTCCACTGCTGGTTTGCGGCGATGGTCGCACAACTCTCTACATTCACGGAAAGTCATTGCGTGGCACACCTTACTGTGGGCGAATTTTATGACGTGCAAACTTTACCTCAAGAAAGTTGTCAAAAGTAGTTAAGGGGAAGAGACTGGAGTCTCCGCCCTCTGGGAGCCTAGAAACACCCTAAAAAAACGTGACCCCCGGGTAACCAAGGGAGCCAAGTGCCCCAGGGCCAGCTGCCCCTCAGGGGAGTTCCTGGCTGTGGCCACCTGGGTGAGATGGGCATGTCACCACCCCCTCTATCTTCTTAGTCTCTTTGTGCCTCGCTTCTTCTCTTCTGAAAAAAGGGCTGACAGACTGTGTCCTGGGGCTGCTGGGAAGCTCATAGAAGAGAGCAGAGCCAGGCACAAGGCGGAGGAACGCTGGCCCCTCCCTGCCCTCTCTCTGGGGTCCCCTCCCCGCCCTCTCCTGGTCTCTGTCAAGCTCTGCAGTCTGCAAATCAAGCACCCTCTAAGGCGGCACTGATCCAGAGGGATGTGTGGGTCCATGGTCCACACTGTACACGCGGGTCTGGTGGTGATGCACGGTCCCCTTGCAGCCTTCTGTGGGTCACAAAGCCCTTTCACGGCCATCACAGGCACAGCGGGGCCCTGAGCCCCGATTTACCAACAATGGCACCAGGCCCTTAGGCCCGAGTCTTCTGGCCTCACTTCTCACCCCTCACCCCTCACCCCAAGCCTGCACTCCTGAGGGTCGGCCCCTTGGTGGGTGCCCCCGCCTCCCCCATACAGTTGTGCCATCTCTTGCCTGGCCCTGGCCCCACCTAGGGTCCGGGCCAACCTGGAGCCAGAGCTCATGGCCAGAGGAGCCAGAGGGCCCTCGGGAAGCTGCCTCTCTCCGCTGCTGGTTCCTTTTAGGGTTAACTCCAGGCCTCCGCCCAGGGGCTGTGCAGAGCCCTCCAAAGGTTCCAGCAATTTCCAAGGAGAAGGAGGGAGAGGATGGGCCGTCTCCTTGCATAGCTAAGGGCTCCTCCTTCCCTCTGAGTGAAGAAGGCAGGGAGTCCCTGGCTGGATGTGGGGTGGGTAAATGGGGGTGGGGGGTCAGCGCTTTGTTGATGGGGCTGGAAAGCCGCAGAGCTGGCACGGAGAGCCCCGGGAGGCTGTGGAGGCTCCGGGAGCACTGACCACCCAGCCTTCGCCCCAGCTCCCCAGGCACCCTGGCGCCCGCTGGGCCCTGGGGAGCTGCACCTCTGGCCACAGCCTCCGATGTACACTTTCAGTCCCAAATTACCATAAATCCCCGTCATCAACTTGTGAACAGCGCAATTACACGACATTCGCTTGAGTATGGGTTTAAACCGTTAATTAGCTAAATGGAAATATTTAAGATTAACTACACCTTCTGTGACCTTATTTTAGCAATTCCTTTTCTTGATTTAATACATCTGGAGCTTTAAACAATAGGAGAGGCCAGCAACCGTCAGGGCTGACCCCGCCCCAGGCTCGGGGCTGGCCGCTTCGGCTGCCCTGTGCCATTCATGCCCCCCCACTGGAAGCCATGGAAGGAGGCATTGTTAGCCCCGTGGACCCAAGAGGAAAGTGAGGCCCGGAAGGAGACGCGTCAGGGATCCCCCAGCAGGCTAGAGGCAGGCCTGGCCGGCTTGCTCCTCCAGACCCTGTTGGCCAGTGCCCACCATGACATGTGCACTGAAGTGGGACAGGGGTGCCCAGGGAGGCCCGACTTCTGGACCCCTGAGGGCTCTGCAGGAGGCTCTGCCCACCTCAGCTCTGGGGACTGGGACAGCGAAGGCGGCCTGACAGGGAAAGAGCCCATGGCCTCCGCTGCCAGCCTGCCTGTGTGGGAACGCAGGCCATTTGCGGTTCATCCTCCCGGCTCACCCTGTCCTAGCACCCACCCCAGCCCCGGGTCACGCAGGCAGTGCACTGGCACACGAATCCACAGCAGGCATGCCAGCCCAGAGAGCGACTCACTCTGTACCCAGAGTCCCAAATTCTCCGCCAGGCTGTAGCAGTTCAGACATGCGGCCATACATACATGTGCCACCACACCAAACATACACACGCTTGCACCACGCTGCCTGCTGGGCCCCGGAGACCTCCGACAGCCACCCAGGCCCCTGCCCCGCTGCACGGTACTGGGACCAAGAGTCCAGGCGTCATTTCTACGTGGGGACGTGGGCCCGGAGGAGGTGGCGCTGCACGAGGGACAGAGGCAGCAGTCACCCGCTGGTCCTCAGACGTCAGGGACAGGGCACTCACGTCTGCTCAGGCCCAGGGTGCTTGCTCGATGGGCACCTGTCATCTGGGTTTCATCAGAAGAAACCAGAAGTCTGGGTGTTTCTTTCCACACACCCTATGAGGGGCAAGGCTCAGACTGAGATGCTGGGGTGACAATAAGGAGGAAATAAGGAAAGTTTAGGGGCTACCCGGTGGTGGTGCAGGGGCCCCTCCTTGTCCCAACCCCACTCTCCCATCGTGTGCAGGGCGTGGGAACCCCTCCCACGAGGCCCCCCAAGGGCCAGCTAAGGATGACTCTGCAGGGTCAGCTTGGTCCAGCCCAGGACCAAGAAACCGGCTGCCCCCCAGTCTGTAGGCCTCTGAGGGCAGAGCCTGCATCCTCCTGCTGCAGGAACCCCGCACGCTGCAGTGTCCAAGAGACAGTCGTGGCCAGACATCGGGGGCCCCGCACTGTATGATTCCGTCGTGCGAAATGGCCAGCAGAAGAGAATCCAGAGAGACAGAGAGCAGAGCGGTGGTTGCCAGGGGCTGGGGGGTTTTGGAGGGGGGTAGCGACTGCTTAATGGGGACGGGGTTTCTCTTTGAGGGGATGAAAACACTCTGGAACTGGATAGTGGTGATGGCCACACAACTTTGTGAATATACTCAAAACCAGGGAAACTGCACACTTCACAAAGGTGTATTTTATAAGTGAACCATATCTCAATAGAAAAAGAACCACAAACTATACAGTTAGAAAGAAAGAGAGAGAGATTGGTGGAATGAATGAGCCAAGCCTTTTCTCCTCCCAAGAACATTCCTGCCCTTTGAACCTTGAAGCCCCACAAGGGCTGTGACAGAAGCCCCCACCCTGTCTTTGTCACCTGTGGCTGCTCAGCCACTTCCAGGCTGGCTGCACACGTGGCTGGGCGTGAAAGGGGTGCCTGGCTGGGAGTGCTGGAAAGGGCAGTGGGTAAGACAGACAACAGAGCATGCACTCCCCGAGGCAGCCAGTGGAGGGAAGGCAGGGGTCTCCATCTCCAGTGAATATTTATGGAACATCTTTCATGAGCCAGGCACTGTTCCAGGTGCTGGGGGAACAGCAGCAAACAAAACAGACGGAAAGTCTTCCCCTTGTAGAGGGGGTGGGTCAGGCAGACTGATGAAGACGTCAAACGTACAGTATGTCAGATATCCGCAAAGGCTACGAAGAAAAGTGCAGCAGGGGAAGGTGAGAGAGAGGGAGGGCGACGGAGGTGGCCGCACTTCTAAACGGCTTAATCACAGTCTGGAAAGGTCTCATGAGAGGGCAAAGCCTTGAAGGCAATGAGAAAGCATGTCAGGCGGTGTCTGGGGACGGGCACTCCTGGCGGACGGCGCAGCAAGGACAAAGGCCAGGAGGCTGGAGCTGCCTGGCGAGTGCCACCGTCCTCCAGCCCAGGCAGGCAAGCTCATCCCCAGCCCTGTTCAGGGGAGCGCTCCTTCACTTCACGAGGCCCCCCAGGTGGCACAGAGGTGACTGTGACCTTCCTGCCCCCACCCCCTCCGTGATCCCGGTCCTCTCACCCTCCACCAGGAGGCACTCAAGGGAGGCCACCTGCTGCCTGCCCCCAGCCCCTGCCATGCACCTCCCTAGCCAGGTGTTTGTGAGAGAGGCTGGGGACATGGGGCCACCGCCTCCTCTGGATGGGGGAGTTTGTGGTCCCGTCTACCTTGCAAATGAGCTTTGTAAAAGCACATTTATTTGGGGGACAGCAGGATCCAGGAGGGGCTGCCTGGGGCTGCAGCCAGGCTCAGACCAGGTATTAAGGGAGAATGAGAGGTGAAGGTGTCAAGCTTCCAGAAGGACATAGGCAGATGTTCACATCTGTCTGGGGCACTTGCCCTGGTCCATCAGAACAGGCTCACAAGGAGTCCACAGGAGGGGGCAGGACCTGTGGGTCCTCCACCAGGGTGTGTGGCCCTGCCTGGCACCCACAGGAAGGCTTCTGGACCAGTGGGGCGGGGAGCTTTCTCCACCAAGGAGCCAGGGCCTGGTTCACGGCCCCCAGAGCGTCCTACCACGCATCGGCTCCAACCTCACGCCAGAAACCTCCGATTCTGTACAGATCTTCTCCTGTACAGTCCATCTTTTACCACGTCTAGGGGACACTTCTGCAAAATCTTCCCCATTCACCCCACCTCATCCCCACGTCCCAGGCACCAGGCAGTCCAGGAACCTGCCCTGAGCCCACTCAACTCTGCATCTCTCCATATAAACCGCTGCCTCCTTTTGGGACGCTTCTGCCCACAGACTCACCTGCCGCAGCTCTCAGCCCATCGACACCCAGGGGAGAGCACAACTCTTCTGAGCCACCTTCCCAGAGCCCCCAGTGGGAACTAGCCTCATTCCTTCTAGAATTGCACTGGCCACGGCGGCAGCCACCAGCCACGTGCGGCTCCTGAGCATTGAAACGTGGCTGGTCTGATGCGCAAAGGGCCGTGAGGGAAAAACAGACAGGAGATTCCGAAGATTCAGCGTGAAACAAGAATGCCGAATATTTCAGTCATGTTTAGATCGATTAAGTGCTGCAATGAACATATTTTGGATTGGGTGAAATAAGATATATCATTAAAATGGATTTCGACTGTTTCCTTTCACTTTGTTAAACGTGGATACGAGAAAGCTCAGCGTTGCGTGTGGCGGCCGTTGTCCCTCTGCGGACGGCGCTGCTCTGGGCCAGGGGTTGCACGCTTTTCCAGCAAATATTCTGAGCTTTGTGGGCCATCTGGTCTCTGGCGCCACCGCTCAACGCAGCCGCTGCGGCGTGAAAGCCGTCACGGACAGCATGTAAACACATGAGCGTGGCCGCATTCCAAGCAAACTTTTTTTATGAAAACAGACGGTGGGATAGATTTGGCCCAGTGATCTCTGCTTTAGATCACTGGTTTCCAGACTTTTGAAGAGGACTACTTAGTAAACTGTGTTTTTTAAAAAGGGAAAGGCGGGGGGGCAGGCTGATTTGAACCGCCAACCTTTTATTTTACCAAATAAGGACATTAGAAAAATGAACAGTGGGTATCACTGTCACTTAATTAAAATGGGCATTTTACACACAAAGAGTGAACAGACGTATCTTTATGAAAAAATTTACCACTCTTAGATTCTTAGTTTTCCCACTTTGCCATAGGCAGGTGAAGACTCCGTCAAGGACACAGCCTGTCTAGACCGGCGGTGGGGGGTCAGCGTGCAAGGCCAGCCTCTGCAGTCTGGTGGACATGCTGCGGCTCTGGGACATGCGGCCACAGTGGGGGTCTCAAGGCCACCCATCCACACCCCCCAAAACACACCAAGTTCTAGAGCAGCGGAGGCCCCCAAGCCCCCATTCCATGCCCGTTCCGGTGGAGGAGGTTTGGGGAGCCCGAGAGTCTGTTTCTAGCTGGTTCCCTGCAGACTGGACTATGAGTAGCGAGGCCTGGAAGTGCGTTGTCCAACAGAACTTTCTGCAATGATGGAAACGTGCCCAGCAAGTTACCTGCAATCCCCCGTGAGGACTGAGCCCTTGAGACGCGGCTAGCTCCAATGGAGATGTGCTGCACGTGTCAAACCTACGCCAGACTTCAGACTTAGAACAACAACAGGAATGCAAACTGTCTCCTTAGTAATGTATCTCACAGTGATCACATGTTGGGGTGATGTCTGGGGTAAATCAGGGTTAAATAAAAGGTGTCACCGAAATCCACCTCATCTGCTTCTTTTCACTTCTTTTAAGCGGCTACTGGAAAACTTAAACTTTCCTACTGGTTGGGACTATCTTTTCATCGGACAGCATTGTTCTGGAGCCTCTGAGACAGCCAGCCAGCCTCTGCTGAATTCCTCTTATGACAAGGAACTTACCACCTCATATGACAACCAATGCTGAAGTTTGGAGCTTACCGTTAGAAGTGTACTTCGAGATTTTTCGGTAAACCCACCGCCCGTTCCCACCCTCTGGTCCTGTCCAGATGGGGAGGGTCTCTTCTCCCTCTGTGCCAACCTGCTGAGCTTGGAAGACGGTCCGCCGAGATGCTGGCTGAATCCCCCAGATGCCTTTAGCGGATCCTCCTAGTTGCCCTGCCCTAAACACGACGTAGTGTGGCAGTACCTTCCCCCGTGAGAGGAGGACACGTGGGACGGAGCAAGTTCCCATGCACACGTTCTCCGCTCCTAACCCGACTCCAGCTTCGGGCAGCCCTGGCCTGCTCCCTTTGCTGGGTTGCTGGTGAGGGACTGAGGCCCAGGAAGAGAAGGGCAGGTCGGCAGAGCCGTGAGCAGAACTGAAATATCCTGATTTTTAATCCAGGCCTCTCCCCACAGCTCACCGTGCAGCTCCAGATGCATGAACTGTT
Organism: Equus asinus; assembly: GCF_041296235.1. Lineage (NCBI taxonomy): Eukaryota > Metazoa > Chordata > Mammalia > Perissodactyla > Equidae > Equus > Equus asinus. The sequence continues at coordinate 58,753,708 of NC_091802.1, forward strand.
CCTGCCACCCACCTCTGATCGGGACAGTTTCTGTACGTCATCTTGGGATCTGCATGCGTGCCGAGCTTTGCACACACCACATGCTGAAGCTGACCCGCCCCTGAGGGTCCTTTCAGACAAGGGAGGGAGGGGGTGTCACATCAGCAATGTCTTGGTGACTCCCAACCCCAGGATCTTCGTCAGGGCAGTGGCTCACAGGCTCATGACGTGTGCACTTCTTTCGCCTGCTTCTTTTGGTTTCTCTTAATTTCCTGGTCAATTTCTTACTGAAGTCCCAGCCTGCTCACCTCCGCCAGGACGTACAGGAACACGAGGTGAGCCCCGGCAGGAACGGAAGAGCACGGCCCCTCTCCTGGTCAGGGGGCTGCGGCGGAGGTGGAGGGTCCCAAGAGAACATCCCCAAATGCTGGGTGGTAGGTTTCCGGGGAGTCGGCATGAGTCTTCACTGTCACAGTGGCTCTCTTCTGCTTCCCCAACATCCACAACCACACACACACAACACACAACCACACTCACACACACGCACTCACACAGCCTCACTGACACTTACACACAGACATTCACTCCCCTTAGCACAGAGTGGGGACGGGTGACATTTGTCTAAAGGACACCGAGCCCTGGGAGCCGTACCACGGGCCCGCAGAATCGAGGGCCCTCCTGGGTGGGGGTGACGGCCGTGAGTCCCAGCGGAACGCGGCCTCCACTCTGCACGGCCGCCCCTCTGCCTAGAGCGGCGCCTCCTCCTCTGTCATGGGGTCTCAGCTAAATGCCCTCTCTGCCCTGGCAGGGAGCCCCGCCTGACCAGCCACACGGCCTCCCCCTGCCCGTGTCCTCCTTTCTACCTCTCGCCTCTGGCCCTCACCAGTCTTCCCGCACTAGGCAATCTTATGTGCCTTTCTGGTGACTTCCTGTCACTTCCCTTCCCCACTGGGATGAGACGGCAGGGACGAGGCCAGCGCGTGGCCGACTCACACAGAGCGTACCTGCCCTTTGCTGATTCCTACCATCGCTCTGCAGATGAGGACACAAGCCCAAGGGCCCAGGCATGTGCTCTAGGCCACAAGGCCTGCTGCCGGGGGCCCAGGACAGTCAGAGTCTACTCCAGCCCCTGCCCCCCACGGGGGTAATGCTGCAGGACCTGTGGCCGGCTGTTCCCAGGCTGGACTGGGAGGCACTTCTCAGGACCACCCGGTGAGGGTGCTGGCTAGCAGATGGCGTGATTCTGGGGTCCAGCGTGGGCCCAGCCCCGCACTGGCTCAGGCAGTGTGACAAAGCAGCCTCCCTCCTGCTCGAGGAGCTCTGGGGACCAGCCCTCTTTCACATGTGTGCTCCCCTGGACAAGCTCCCTATGGTCAGACGCCTGGAGCTGACTCACCACACGGGCATCCCCGAGTTGCCCACTCGGGGTGATGAAGAGGCTAGACACCACGCCTGGGAGGGTGGGAGTAAGCAGGAGCCTCTGCACCCCAAAATCCCTCTGGACAAGAAGGAAAGAAATGAATCCCAACATAGAGGCCTGGACACTGAAGCCCCGGCCGGGGAGGGAGACATTGGCTGGCCTCTCTCTGATCACCCCGGCGGGCTGTGGACGCGCCCTCACAGACACGCGGGGTGAGATGTGGTTGCCGCTCCCGAACCAACTTACTGAGGCTGAGCTGGGCCTCTGAGCCCCAGGGAGCACCAGAAGGGGCTTTCACTCCCAATTCTAAACCCGGGGCCCACTGCAGTGCCTGGCACAAAACCCTTCCACAAATAATTCACGGACGCTGACCTCTGGGGATGCTGACCTCCTCCCCTCCCTCCTCTGTCGACCCCCTGAGGTGCTCAAGGACCTCAGGGTATGAAGACCTTGCCTGCCCCCTGGGGCTCCTGGCCTGGAAGGGGACAGGACTTGCTCCTACTGCCCCTCACAGGCTGCCAGCCTGTCTGTGTTGCAGCTGGCGGGGACCCCACTGTCCACAGGTGGGCTGGGCCCAGCTGGCAACAGAGCCACCCCAGGGCGCCCTGGAGCAGAGCCCACGCAACGCCTGGCAGCCTAGCCGAGCAGCCCGAGGCCTCCTGTCCTCTCCCAAGTCCCAGCCCCACCCAGGTCTCCTTCCAGAGCTGGACTCGCTCCCCACGGGGGCCCCAGAGGCCAAGGACCACACTCAGCGGTGCTGGTGACACAAAAGGCCAGAGTCAGTCCTGCTGGTCCCGAGTAAATGCAATTTGTAACGTGCGCGCCGCCGCTGATGGAGCCACAGAACCTTTTGGCGGAGGGGTTGGCAGGCCATGGAGGGGCTGGCGGGGGCTGGCCAGAGTGCGGCGGACCAGGAGGGGCTGGAATCCCCAGGAGGGAGTTGTCAGGGTGAAGGGGAAGAGCAGAGGGAAAATGAACACGGGCGAGAAGAGAAAGTAGGCAGGGAGGGAAGGAGAGGGGACGGTGGGACTGTCTTAGCAGCATGGAATATTCTAGGGGCAACGCATGGCAGGAAGGAGGCAGGGAAAGGAAGGCTGCTGGGAAGCACAGAGAGAGGTCCCTGGAGGAGAGGGGCCAAGAGGAGACTGGACAGCAATGCGTAGCTCGTGGGGTCCCCAGAGTCTGGGGTGGCTGGCCGCGCCCCACCCTCGGTGAGCAAGGGAGCGCCTCCTGCAGGCCCACAGCGCAGCCGCGGCTTCACGGGGCCTGGGGCAGAGTCATCCCCGGACACAGAGGCCCCTGAGGTCCCTCGGGTCCCACACCTCCCTCCTGAAGTTCATGCTGCCCACGGGACCACTGCTTTGGCCCAGGGGCCGAGCTGGGTGCCAGGGATGGCAGGCACCGCCCCAGAGCCGGCCCAGGCCCTGCCAGCCTCTTGCACCCCACCCCCCCAGGAACCCAATATTCTGCCTTGAGCCACCTTCGGGCGGCCGTCCTCAGCAGGGAGGACAGAGGATGGAAGGCACTTGGGCTGGGACTCCTGCCTCGCCTCCTCCAAGGATAGTGGCATTTTGTGATTCCCAGGGTGTGTGGCTCAGCACCTGCCCCGCTGGCCTGGTGGGCTGTGGGCGCCCGGCTGTGCCTGGGGGGAGAGGCTGCAGACCTAGTCTTTGCCTGGCTGCAGTGTTCTCCCCTGCCCTCTGCGGACCTCCCAGCAGGACAACTGGCTGTCAGCTTATGCCCGCCACACCTGCTCCTCTGCCCTCTACTAGCTGGACGGCAAGGGGTGGCCAGCACCATCTACTCAGCCACTCAACCCGGGTCCTCAGGAGGGACGGTCAGGACGAGCCTTTGCTGTGCCCCACGAGACCCCAGCGCCTCAGAGCAGGTGGACGAGCCAGCCGCCCTTCACCTGCTGTGAGGCCTCCCCCACGACTGCCCCAACCTCCCCCAGCCCCTCCGGCCCCGAGACACGTGTCTATCCACAATGACACAGTGACTCAGGCTCAGAGATGTCCCACTAGGGGAGGACCTTGTCCCTGGCCCCCCATGCCCCCTGCCTCTGGAAAGAGACCCTCCACAGGGTTGTTGGGCGTCCGAGGCCACTCGCTCTGCGCACCCTTCACACTCCTCTGGGTCCGAACACGGAGCATCCGCGGGTCCTGCACTGAGGGCTGGAGCTCCCCTCGGCCACCACTCCTAGTCCTTCTCACCACCCGTGTTTATCCCACGACCAGCCAGCCAAAGCTCCCTGCTCCACGCCCTTCAGACAAACCCACTCACCCCGTGGATGAGATATGATGAGCCAGGATGCGCGGGGTCCAGAGGCAGGCCACTTCCACTTTCCCCAACCCTAAAGGAATCTCCAGAACATCGCTGGTCGCTGGGGACACGGGCACTAAAAATCAGCGGGGAAGCTGAGAGCATTGAGGGCATGGGAAGGCCGCACTGGTCACTTTTCTTTGTCATGTGGCTGAGAGGTGGCCGCAGGCGAACAGAACTTGCTGAGCCCTCGCTCCTCCCTGGGAAGGAAGGCAGACTCGAGCGGTGATTCGGGGTCCAGCCGCCTGGGCTGGAATTCAGGCTCTGTGGCTTTATGAGTTAGCATGTTCCCTAACCTCTCTGTGCCTCAGTTTCCTCAACTGTAAGATGTGCACATACAGTCAGCAGATTCTGGAACAAACATGAGCTGCCAGAGCGAAAACTGGGGAAGAACCCACAGAACTAACTGAGTTACGCCAGCAAAGGTGCTTTCAGCAGGAGGACGCACGGGCAGCTAGAGAGTGCCATCCTTGGTCCCCAAGAACTCCCGGGGGCGAGGGCTCCTAGACCAGGGGGGTCAATTTAGAATGAGCATCACGTGACCTCAACTGCTTGTCTAGTTATACTCTCCAAGTGATAGGATAATTTTTAGGATGTGGCTCTGGTCAACAGACCAGACCTCAACAGCACGTCCTTCTGAAGATGCGGATGGTGACAGGCGTCTGTTGTCTGCCTGCCCCTGCCACTGGCCGGGTGTACTCACATGCACATTATGTCACCAAGAGCAAGCCTGTCTCATCGGGGTTCCTGGAATCCCATCTCGGTGACACACCGATGCCCAGGAATGGAGACTGACACCCAGGCATCATAGAAGGTGTAAGGAGACGTGTTACCTCTGCTACAGTAATGCACTCTCATCAAGAATTCCTGTGATTAGCAGGGTTGCTACCCCAAAGAGACGATCACTAGTAAGAGCAGAACTTCCCAATGAATCTCAGGACAGAGCCGAGAATTCCCCGACATCCCCACCCAGGAGCCTTTGGGTTCCACGCCCCGAGGGAACGCCTTCTGCTATCAACCACTCCAAGGAGCAGCCCGCTTCACACCAGGAAGCTGGGTGGAAACCCCACCTCCTCCACGGAAACTTCCGGTGCCTGGCAATGTTGACAGCAGCTGAGGGACTGTGATCTCACCTTGATTAAGAACCTAAAGACAGAAGACCAACAGAGCTCAAAAGGCAGCCCTCAAAAGGGCCGCAGGTGCTCACATTCTCCAGGGTCCGGTCCCTCCATGCAAGCCAGCGCGGCCCCCTCCCCTCCATCGCCAACGCTCCTTTTTACAGAACTAAAGGCACTTAGATCTCTCTCCCCCAGAGCCATTTCCCGGCTTCGCAATCGGATGTAGCGATAAGAGTCTCTTTTATAGGACACTGCAGCTTAATAATAAGTAACTACTGTGACAAAATCCCATTCTGTGGGCATGGGGGTTTTTTTCTTCCCATCCCCTGCAACTTTCTTCTACTAGAGCCCAAACCAGGGCCTCATGGGGAGTCTTGCTGACATTCTGGATCTCCAAATGAGGTCCTTCTTGCTCTGAAAGGTGACCAGTCTCGGCCCCACCCCTCGCTGGCCGCAATGCACCAGGGACAGTTGCCTCCCTGCATCCCACCCCAGGATGCCTGTCAGGGGCCAGATGTGGGGGAGACCATGGCTCAAGGCTGCCCTGGGGGTAGCTGAAGGACTCACAGGGAGCCGGAGCCCCTGGGTGGGCTCCTGGTGGCGGGCTCGGCAGGGGGGAAAACCCAGCCTTGATTTCCTCACCTGCCCGGTCCCCGCAGGGGGGCACCCAGAGTGAGGCCCAGGGCCACTTGGGTGAGTTCTTAACAAACACCAGGGCCCAAACCACAGGTGCATTTCTCCCGTGGACAGTTAGAACTCTGGAAAATCTCAGCCCCTCCGAGAGGCTGGGAAGAGGGACGCCGGCAACAAGCTTCCCTAATTAATTACGTATAGAGCCGCTGTGTCTCAGAGGGGACGGGGCCCCTGCTCAGCACACTTGGGGTCCGGCCTGGGCAGCAGGAAAAGGCTGATGCTTTAGCAGACAGAATGGAATTCCATTGGTTGGGGTTTTATTTTCTAATTTCCAGTTCGAAAGATTCTACGTTTCAAAACCTTCCTGTTTAAATGCTGCATCTTAATGCGCCGCAAACTATGTCTCTTGTCTTGCTCGATTTCACGTCTTCTGCTCCTGCTCCTGTTATCAAACGTGCTGCTGAGACTGAACACACAGCCTACATATGGCACCAAGGCGCACTCATGCAGAAGACGTGCAACCCCTCGCTGGGAGCCTGCAGGAGAGGCAAGCTCTGATTCCGGAGAGCTGGCCACGCCACCCGGGTCCCTCCCATGTGGCCTCCACTTCCAGGGGACACGGGGGGCTCTGTCTCACTCAAAAGTGCTCTGGGACAACCTGGGTCTCGAAATGTCATTGTTTTGTATCGGCCCTGGACCACCAGAGCGGCGTGTGCTCCTATAAAAACGTGCCCCCCAAAATAGCCAGGAAATGGCTGCATTCTAGATCTTTCCAGCCCGCCGAGACCCGCAGACACCCCTGCAGACAACTGGGAGGGAAACTTCAGAGCCTGGCCCGGGGGGCATGCTCTGGCTCTCCCAGAAGCGACCCCACTCATGGCTGACATCCACTCGGGATGGGCACGGCTCACAGCCTTTTTGCCTTCCAGCTGCCTCTACAGAAAGCTCCAGTCCACTCTTCAGGGATGTGTCCACCCAGCCCTGGAGGAATCGGGGTGCCTTCCCCACGGGCCGTGTTGGTGCACTCACCCCAACTACGAACATTGGTCTGACGCCATCAAGACAGTGTCAGCGGAAGCTTGCTGTTACTTCATCTTAACTCAACCCTCCCATTCAGCCTGGGGGGACGGCATGCTTTCACCCTCTTTCTCAGAGGAAGAGCCTGAGGTTCAGAGAGGTGAACTGATTTGCTTAACACAGCCAATAAGCCCCAGATTAGCCTTCAATCCTGCATTCTCCTGTGGAAGCTGGGGCCTCTTCCTGCAGCGGAGGGCATGCCCTGCCCGGGAGGTGGGGGAGGTCTGGAGGAGGGGCAGATCCTTGCTACTTTGAGTGGTATGTCCCTGGACTTCACCTGGGAGCTTGTCAGGAATGCAGATTCCTGGACCCCCCTCCAGAGACCCCCAGGTAATTCCCGTGCTCATGGAAATAAGGCAGGTGCTAGAAAGCCGACCTGTGAGGTCCACCCTGACTGTCTGGGGGAACTTCGGGAGTCAGCCACAGCCTGGGTTTGGACACCTGCCGGCCTGTGGGTATGGGGTCCCCTCAACAGCTCTTGTTGCCCCTGAGCTGTGCCTAGGACTGCTCAGACTCACAGATGATCCTAGGGAGGGTGAGACCAAGGGCCAAAGGCCTTCTGGCTGTCCTCTGCCCCTGACCGTCATGTTCCCGACTTGTCCCTTCCTCTACAGTTGCTGACACGTTTGGCAACTCCTGCTGCCTGGATCCTTGTGAGGGGCCAACCCAAGGGCCGAGCAGCCTGGCTCAGCTCTGAGGGCCCCATCTTTGTCGGTCATCTCCACAGTTCCTCCTGAAGCCCCTGCGATGGCTCCTTCTTTCTTGGCTCCCTGGAGAGCCCAAAGGGCACAAAAAGACAAGAACCCACCATCCAAAGGTCCAGCCCCACCTGGAGTATCACTGTCTCCAAGAAACACACACTTCTGCCTTCTTCCCTTCCGAGGGATGCTCCAGGGGAGGCCATGAAGGGACATGGCCACTTAGCCCATTAGGCCTGGCCTGACCCTGATCATCAGCATTGGGGTGGCATCCCCTACCCTCTGCCTCCCATATCCACACCCAGCCCAGGGTGGAGAGCTGGTCCTATGGGAGCCCTCCTGCTGCATCCGGCAGGCCCCAGGACGGCAGCCTGAAGCTTTCCCGGCCTCCCTGCCTTCCCACTTCAAGCTCCAGGCCTCCCCAAGGAGCCGCCCCCACCCCTGCAGGCCTAAGCAGAGGTTGAGGGTGCTAAAGATAAAGAAGGCAGGTCCACGGCGCCGGGAGGGAGGGCAGGCCCAGAGGTGTGGGCACCCAGGGTGGGCGAGGCAGGGTACTGCAGCCCCCCGGCCGGCTCTGGCCAAGCTGGCACCTGGAACCGCAGCCCCAAGAGGCCAAGGGGCCTGGAGAAGGCGAGGGAGTCACCAAATCGTTCCCAGTGCAGGCCTGGGACCGCACTGATTCCGTAATGGATGGGATCGCAAGACCTCCCGCCCCCCACACCCTGGCCGGCTGGCGGGCAGGCGACAGCTATACTCTGCGCGCACCTCCCCGTGGAGCGTCCTGGGGATTTGGGGGCTCGGAGTCGCTTGGCTTCCTGCCCTCCTCGTCAGCACGAGCTTCCTGCGCAGCCCCGCAGATTGCAAAACTCTAGCCCCAGCCCCCTCCCGGGCCGGAGCTCCCAGGGCCTCCCTCGCCAGCTCCACCAGGCGGGTGGCCCGCCTCCCCCGAGGCCCGGCGCGCGGTCCCCAATGCAGCAGAGCTCGGCGCCCCCGCCCCCGCCGCCTCCGCGCGGTCGCCCGGCTTTCCCGACGAGGCCGGGGAGGGGCTCCGCTCCCCGCCCCCACGCCCCCCGCGGCCCGGCGCGAAGTTCCCCAAAGTGACCGGGGCGCCGAGAACCCCCGCCCCCTCCCCTCCGGCTTCCCCCGAGGCTCCGCCCGCCGCCCCCTCCCGCGCCTTTGGAAAAGTTGCGAGCGACGCCCCAAACTCCGGCCCCCCGCCCGGCGCCGCACGCGCCCCGGGCGACCCCGCGCTCGGCCGCCGCGCAGGGGCGCAGTTTCCCCCACCGGGCCCGGCGCCATGACGCGGGGAGCGCAGCGGGGCCCCAGCGGCGGCGCGGAGGCGGCCAAGTGCGGGTGTGGGCGGCGGCGCGGGGCGCACGTGCGCCGGGCTGGGGGCCGGGCCGGGCCGGGCCGGGGGCCGCTTACCTGTTGGAGGTAGAGGAAGGCGGGCGGGCAGGGCACCGAGTGCGGGAGCATGCTGCCGGAGTTGGACAGCAGGAGGCAGCCCGAGTTCGCCATGGAGCACAGCATGGGGCGGTAGGGGGGCGCCCGGCGGCCGGAGGCAGCTCTGCGCTCGCTGCGCGGCTCGCACCCTCCGCGCGTCCCTCGGTGTGTGCGCGCGCCCTGCCTCCCGGGCGCCCTCTCGGTCTCCTCCTCCTCCTTCTCCTCTTCCTCCTCCGGCCCTCCCCTCCCCCTCGTGGCGCTCTTTAAGAGGGAGGCATGGAAGGAAAGCGGCCCGCCTCTGCCCGGTGCTCCCCTGCCCGGGCGGGGATGCTGGAGAGAGCGCGCGCGAGAATATGGCAAGAGAGGATATACGCGCGAGAGAATGGATGAGGGGGAGCCGGGGAGAGGGAGTCAGTCACTTTGGAGCCACCGGAGCCCTGTCTGCAAAGAGTGGTGCGTGTGCGTGTGTGAGTGTGCGCGTGTGCGCGCGTGTGTAGCGGTGGGAGGGGGAGTCCCTGGCGTACTCCAACATCAAACAGCCCCGCGCGGAGGGAAGAGAATCCGGAACGACGGCACAACAGCTGATCCCACACTTAACCCCTCGCCCGCCGGCGCCGGGGCGGCCAGCCCTCGCACCCTCTCGCGGACCCCTCCGCTCCCCTCCTCCTCCCCGCATCCAGCAGCTGCCCCTCAGTTTGGGGTCTGGAGTCTCCCTTTGCACGGGCTCTGTCCGCCGGCCGCTGCGGACGAAGAGAAGGAGCGGCTCTGCGGGCTCCGCAGCCCGACCGGAAGGCGCTTCGTCCTGCTTGGCGTTCAGAGAAGCGCCTCTCCTACGGGAGGCCGGGAGGCCGACTCAGTGGCAGGGATGTCGGTGATGTAATGAGGGCATCTACGCAGAGGCTTCCTCGCTGGGGAACGCTTCTTCCGCTGCCCAGAGCTTGGAAACCCAGCTGGAGCCCCCCAGAGCCTCTCCTGCTCTCCCACAGGCCCCCAGGCCCTATTTACACCCCAAGCCTGCCACAGGCACATGGTCTTGTGGATACTTAATGTGGTGGGGGGGCAAGAAGCACTGGCCACAAATCATCCTCCCTTCCCCACACCCAAACACACCTGACTATGTGTGCACACATCACTGGGGCAGGAGTGCACAGTACCCACCCCCTGACCCCAGTGAGTGCTTGGCAGAGGTCTTGACTGTGTCCTTACACCACCACCGTGACAGGTGTGTGTGTGTGTTTACGTACACATACAGCTGCAGCTTCAGCAGCCAAACACACACACTCACAGCCCTGCCACACGTTGTCCCCCTGGCCAAGCTCATTCCACCAGGACAAGCCACAGGTGAGCTTGGCTGTCTGAGGGACAGTCTGACACTCGCCACTGTTAGACGTAGAGACAATAGGCGGACATGCCCAACCTCTTGTCCCACTTACGAATACTTCCTCTGGGAAAGGGGCGAACCCCAGATAGCCAGTAGCAATTCTAGACTCGCCTATCCAGCCCAAAGGCACCTGTGATTCCCCTCCTCTCACTGCGGAGAGGGAGCCCCACTCTGGAGGGAGGCAGAGCTGGGACCACCTGGTAGTGGGAAGACCAGCGGCCTGGGAGTCAAGTGGAGGCCCCCTCACTTGCTGTGTGATCTTAGGAAAGTGGCCTGTCCTCTCTGGGCTTCGGTTTCTGCACCCAACCTGAGAGGTTGGTTGGATGCTGTCTGGGATGTTCTGTTGCACTCGCTGCAGGTTGTGTTGATGAGGGTCACTTAGGACGAAGCAGCAAGGAGGCGAGAGGGATGGGTCACGGAAGGGCTTCCTCCAGGCACAGTCTGGGGACAAAGTCGGTTTGAACACGACAGGCAGGTGTGTGCCCCTTGGCTGCCCCTCTCTCAGGCATCTCATGTCCCCTGAACAAAGCAGCCTCCAGTTCATCTTCCTCTTAGACGGGTGGGGGGCAACATCTAGGGGGAGACAGATGGGAGAAGGGATGAGGGACAAGGGAGAGAATGCAGGGGAGGGCTGACCCACTGCCAGGTGGCCACACTGGCCTGACCTTTCTCCGGAATCCTGCGCTGTGATGCCTCAGGGGTGGTGCTGGCATGGAGTGGGGATGGCGATGCTTGACTGTGGCCTTTCAGAGTCTCCTGCCTTCAGGCCGGACCAGCTATTCACTTGGTCTCCCAGAAGAGGCTCCCTACCGTCTAAGATGGGTGGGGTGGCCGGCACTGAGGCCTGGTGCATGTGGAGCAAGAGCACAAGCTGGATATGGCATTTGCAGCAGGGATCTTGCAGAGGGCTCTCCTGTGGAGTGTGGTACCGTGGAGTGGCCCTGGTCACAAGAGCAGGGGCAGCCCTGCTGGCCTCCTGCCTCCCAGGTCCTGCTGCTCTGCCCTCCTCTTCCAGAAACCTTCCCTCCCCTTCTGTCGCTGCCCCGGCTGCTCCCTCCCTGGAGGACACTCAGGAATTTGAGGCAGCTACATAGCGTTCACCCTCGGCCCTGGGCTCTGAATCCCCCGTTGGAGAATTGTTTACTCATTAATTCTGCTGTGATTGAGCATCTCCGAGATCAAGGCTTTATCCCTCTCAGATGAGGATTTGGTAGCATATCCTAAACGGTGCCTATCACAGAGCAGACACCCTTTGAGTCAACTCTCCTGCCTTTCCTTATTGAGAACCCACTGTGTGCAGGCACTGCACCGGTGCTGGAGCTGTAGGAACAAAGTTCTCTGCCCTGGAGTGAGTACACCGTCTGGTGGGGAAACCAAACCGGCAAACCAAGACTGCAGCCTACTGTGCTGAGAGCTAAGACAGCCCAGGATAGTGGGAGCTCGGATCTGGGGTGAGCTTAGACCTGGGGTTCGGTCAGGGAAGATTTCCTAGGGGGACCCCTGAGCTGTCTTGTTGGTGCCGTGAAAGCCAGGGTGGTCGCTGACGCCAGCTTTCATACTGGTGTCGCTTCCAGTAGCCTTGCACCTGGCAGTCCGTGGGCCTCTCAGCCCAGCCACCTGCCTTCAAGCCTCACTTCCAGAGAGTGTCAGGCCCAGGGAGCATGTCTAGACACCTGCTTCCATCAGCCAGCTAATCACACCCGGGCTCCAGAGAGACTAAGAACAGCAAAAGAGAATTAAAAGAAAACCTCCAGAAAAAGGATTTGAACAAGGCGTGTGTCTGGCTTATTTCTCAGGACAGGGACTGCATGCCCACTGCCTCCCCTGCTGTGCCCTGATGTTGTGACTTCCACTATGAGCCGATTACTAAATGGCAAATTGAGGGGGGCCTCGGTCCACTGGGGGTTGTCTTTGGGGTGTCAGGCCAATGGAACAGCTAAACACTACAGTCCATCTGGTCCCCTCTCAGTCTCCCCTTCGAGGGTCGGAGGGTCAGGAAGACAGGGAACTTGCTGGCTGGTCCACAGCATCATCCTGATGGCTGGAATAACACCTGGCAGGGAGGAGTGTGGTCGCCCTGGCCCTGCCCCCACCCCGAGGCTCGTCCTGACAGTGAGGTGGCCCTGTTGCTCCAGGGTCCGGGAAACACAGGCGCTGAGAGGGCTGGGCAAGCTTCGGCAGAAAGACCAGTGCCCCGGGTGGATGTGCCAACTTCCTGGGTGTCAGGACCATCCCTTCTCTTGGCTTGGAGGAGAAAGAAGAAACGTACCCCGTGCTCCTCCAGTAGTGCTCCCGTGAGCGCTCTAGTGTGCGGACCACGTCTTCTGTGATCGTTTCTGAGTCTGTGTCTTTCTTGCTGTAGGAACCTTGCTCTCCTCACCAAGGGCCTCCAGTGCGTGGCGTGCGGGTGGCGCGTTAGACTGTGGGGTACAACCTTCTTCAGATCACTCGGACCCCTCGCAGCCCTCAGGAGCCCCTGGTGCCTCCTGGGCCAAGGTGGGTGGCCCTGAGTGGTGGGTGGGGGAAGCCCGGGGCCCCGCTGTTCTGCTGCCCCCGCTTCTGGGGCGAAGGGAGGCTGTGAGCTGGGAAGAGCTGTCAATCCAGTGCTAATATTCACTACTTAAAAAAAGAGCCAAGGAAAAAATATCCCATGCGCCCTGAATCTGAGAAGGGCCTTGTTAGGGAGGCAGGAACTGAGCTGTAATTATTTCTGCGCTCCTGGGCACCACTATAAATATCAGGCAGGGAGGCACCTCAAAAGGTCCGGATGGTTCCACAGCTTTGGAGATCTCCTGGCTCCTTCCTGCCTCCACCCTGTGTCACCTTCCCCACGGGAGCCTCTCCTGGGTGCAGACGCTGAGCCCCTCTCCCCCTGCAGGGCAGGGTCTGCCTCTCCCACCCTCCCCGGGTGAGCCTGCCTGGGAGACCCAGGCCCACGTAGCTTTGCAAACACCCTCCGCCTCTTTGGTGTGTACCTCTGTGAAGTGGGGACACGGAGTCTCCCTGGGAAAGCTTGTGCCAAAAAGTATTCAAGGTGGCCTGTGTGTTTAACTAAAGGTGAGCAGTTCTGGAGCCGAATGATTTGGGGGAGTGTTGCCTAGGACCACACCCCCAGCCCCCATCCTTTGGAAGTTCCCAAGGCTGCACGCTGGCGTATCTCAGCAGAAAACAGACAGCCCTGCGGGCCCTGTAGGGGAGGTTGGGTGGGGGTGAGTCACTCATGGCCTGCCCCTCTCCCCTTCCGAGTGCCCGAGCTGGTGTCCTCAGGCTTCACCCGTGCAGGGAGGACGGTGTGGAGCTTGGCAAAGGCGCCGCAGGACAAGGGCTTAGCTCACTGTCTCCGGCTGCAGCTGGGCCATAATCCTCAGAGACAGCGTGCTCCGTTCTTCCGGCCAAGCCAGATCTCTCTGCCCAGCTCCAGGGTGTTTGACCTAGGCTTGGGTGTGAGTGCTGGGGGCGCTAAGGAGGCGGGAGATGCAGAACTGTATGTGGCATCTCCACGTGGGGTGGGTTAGGGTGGGCAAGGCTTGGGGGGCGGGTGTGTGTTTATGTGTATGGGGGAGGTGGGGGACCCAAGAAGCCTCTTTTCTGTGAACCAACCAGACGCCCACATCACTAACTGAACACTCTCCCAGGGGAATTCATGCCCCAATTCCACAGCTAAGGGAACAGGAGTGGAGTCAGGGAAAGCCCCAAGCTCAGGGCTGCTCGGGGTGCCCCCAACAGACACCAAGGGGAAATGTCAGGTCAAGGACAGGCGGCTTTGGCCTTCTTGTAAAATGTAGGAACTCCTCAGATTCCCGAAGGTGGCAGCTTCCATATCTTGGGAGTGGGGCTCTGTTTCTGCTTTGTCCTGCTTTCCCAATCTCCTGGAAGGGCAGAAAAGTTGGCAGAGGAGCCCCTGCCAGGAGGAGAGTTGCGACGACAGGATGGAAGTGAGCCACCCTGGCTGCCCAGGCCACGCTGGAGGCGTCCAGCAGAGGGCCCACTCATACCAGCCAGAGCCTCCCCTTCGTGGTCAGGCCTGTGAAGAGGGGATGCTGGAGTGCTCCCTGTCCCTGGGCCCCTCTGCATCCTTGAGCCACCAAGTGCTCAGCAACGCAGAGGGAGAGTGGGGCCTGGCCCAAGCTACCATGGCCAGCACCCTCCTTCCAGCTCGGGCCCCCCACCCCCAACCAGCACTGTCCCCCTGGCCCCAGCAGAGACTGCAGCAAAAGTAAAAATCGGCGTGCAAAGGAAGTTTATTTATCTGTTTAATTAAGAGGCATTTGCCAGCCACATTCGGGTCCATCCGTCTCACTTACAACCATGTCCCAGCAAAATTAAACATAATAAATATAGGGAGACTGAAAGCAAAGGGCACAGTCGAGATATATGGGCAAAGTCAGAAGTTGCACAGGGTTGCAGTTATAAGCACATCTTCCTTTGGCAAGTTCCTCTCCCCTCGGGGCCTGGGAGCCAAAGGAATGCTCTCGGAGAAGGGGCTATGGGTGCCGTTCCACTCTGCTTTTTCCACTCAGCACTGTTGCCAAGCTTTATTTATTTTAAATGAACCCCCAGGACTTCTCCCTTCTCCTCTTCTGGAGAGGGGGAGAGAGCTGAGCACAGAGCGAAAAGAACATCTGAAATCAGCCAGTGCTGTGATGTTCCACCCTGGGGCTTGGTGGGTAAGAGGCCTCGGCAGCTGCAGCCCTGGAAAGCTCTTTGCAGGCTCCCGCTGCATCTGGGCCGTGAGCGCCTGGCAAGGAGGCAGCACGGGCTGCGAGAGTCTTGGAGAAACAGATCTGCACTCTACGGTGCCAGGTGTGGCTAAGCCACCATTCAGGATACTGGCCCCAATATTCTGAGGCCAGAGGAAGAAGGGGGACAGAATTTTTATTTCTATCTCTGATCTAAAGCTTCAAGGACCTGGCTGTTTGCTTAAACTTCCAAGGAAGTTAAGTACAAAGGGAAAAAATGGTGATTTATTATCATTATTGATTGCTAACTGTAAGAATACCTTGCATTTGCTCAGTGCTTTCCCAGCCTTTTCAATCTGACTTAACGTGTCTGATCTCACAAGGTAGATAGGGAAGGTAGAATGATGCCCATGTGGTATATGATGACACTTCTAGGATCGCAGATGTGGCCCAAAGTCACATAACTAGTTAGAGGCAGAGTTTGGGCTGGAAAACAAGCTTTCTGGCTCACACACTCGCTCAAGCCTTTTGCTTCCCTTCTACGACCGTGCTTGGCTCACGTACTTCTGTGAGCATCCTCATCCTTAGCCCTTGGTGCTCTCTCTCCTAACAGGATCAACCCCAAACCAAATCTGTTAATGTAATCGTCCTTTGCAATAGCTTGGGCATTTACTAATCACACCACTGCCTGGTCTGTGCAGCAATTGTCTTGAATTTGCTCTTTCTCATTAGGCAGGAGGTCACAAGAACTCAGTAGGGTTGCTGAACTCAATGATGAGGCCAAGGAGAGAAGCTGCCATTGGACTGAGGAAGCCCTTCTATGGGGTTCCTAGCTGATCTGCCACAAGATGCTGCATTTCCTGGATCCTCATCCCACAATCTGAGCTGCCCCACGACCAGGAGCTCTCCTGTTGCACCTAACCCTGTGCATGTCTACTTGGCACCCTGTGCTGACACCGTGAATGACCACAGAAAAGAGAGTCTTGAGAGGTACAAGAAGTCTGTATATGTGCTTGAAGATGAAGATTCCAGTTCTGACTGGCTCATCAATGAAATGCCCTTGGATGGCCAGGTCCCCACTGCAGACACGACTGAAGAAAGCCTCCAATCAGGCCAGGACAGGGCTCATGTTACGGGTTTATCACTGTCAGAGGCTCTGGGGCTAAGGAAAACCTACATAACTCACTGCTCCACCCAGCCCACCCAGGGTGGCCCTCCTGGGCACTGAAATTGCCCTTGGCTCCACTATGTGCTGCCCTTCAGCACCAGAGACAGCTCTAGACTCTTTCCTCAGGTCACCCTTCCTTCCCCAGCAGTGAGAAACAGTCCCTGGAAGGGACAGGAATGCTCATAGGCACAGGTGATGGCGCTGGAAGGGAATCTGGGATCATAGTGTCCAGTCCTCTGCCTTCTAGCTAGCGGTCACTGAAACCTTCAGGGACAGGCACTGTCTTTTTTTTCCCCTTGAAGTACTCCACTGAGGGAGACCCTGACATCTCTCTGGGGAGCCCATTCAGATTTTTATCCCCTACCTGTCAAGAAATTCTGCCTTGTGTCTCACACAAACTTTTCCCACCTTAATTTTATTCAAAGGGGAAAAGCCTTGAAGGAGTGCCAAGGGGGAGCTTGGACCAGCTGCTGAAGCCACTGTGACCTCCTCTAACTCCCAGGAGGGGCCAGAGGTGACCCACCAGAACTTGTAGAACAAGACTGTGTGCTCCAGGGGAGGGTTCAACAGCAACAGTGCATGCTTCACGGTGTCCAAAAGGGGAGACCGGACCCATGACGTGGCCGGCAGTTTGGGACTCTCCTATTGCTGTGACCAGCACGGATTTATGTGAAGTTCAGTTAGCAGTGAACTGAGGAAGCAAGTCATTCAGAGGCTATAAGCAGAGCCATGGGAAGGGGTCAAAGCTTGTTCTTTCATTCACAGTGGAGGGATCTGAGCAGCAAAAGCCCATCCTTGTGTTCCCTGTGTCTTCATAAAGACAGCAATTGAAATAGCTGGCCTCTTCACTTTGCCATCAGTTACAATAAATCTTACCTAAAAGAGAAGCCAATGTCCCTTCCTTTAGCCTTGGGTGAGGAGAAGTCATAATGGGAGAGACCCAGTGAAGCCCCATAGAGAGGGAGTGATGGCCAGAGGGTAGCCTAGGCCCCAGGACTGTGAAAGTTGGTCCTCCAAACTCTGAACAAATCCGAAACACTCTGGATCAGGCATCTGCCTACAGCCCCGGCCCAGCACTCATTTGGTTACAAAGCAACCTTAAGGCCTCAGGAAGTAGAATGTGAGGGGGCTGGCATGTTGCTCTTCTTTTGCCCCTTTGTGTCCCCTAAAGTCAAAGCATCAGCTCATTAAAAGCTCATTAGGAGCCTGAGGCAACAAAGACCCAGAGAGGCAGCACTGTCCTGGCAGAGCGCACGGCCCTGGGGAGGCGGGTGCACTGTGTTAGGTGGCCAGTGCCAAGCTGCAGGCAGGAGCTGAGCAACGGAGCAGGGAGGTGGCCAGCGGTGGTCATGGGGGGTGGGGCATGGGAGGCTCTTCCAAGGAAGCCTCATGGGAGCTGAGCTTGTCCTAAGATGCACAGGGCTGGGGACAAGGCTGTCTGCCAGGAAGCGAGGGAACAGACACATTTACCTGCAGTTTTCCCTCCCTGCACCCCCAGGTGTGACAGAGGCTAAATACAAGCTCCTCTCTCAGGTTTTGAGGGGAGTGAAACAGGGAAAGGAGGAGGGAGGGGTAGGAAGGACCCTGGCTAGCATCAACCTTGCCTGGCAGCTCAAAACACCCCAGGGAAGTTGTGAATTGCTGCCACTGTGAGTACAATGGAGCAGAGAAAGAGGCAGTGGCTGCGGCTGTGTTTCTTTACTCTCCCTAAGGATTGCCGACAGTGGTGGGACATCTCTGGTGGAAGTGTGGGGGACTTAGTGGAAGACTATTCTGGGCCCCCACCCCTGCTGGCCCCCATCCTTCTACTCTCTCTCACTCCTGGGGGGAGGAGCCCTTCTCTTACCTAATCTACCATAGCATTGGGGTCCAGCACAGTTTTGGCACCAACACACCTCTCCAGTTCCAAGGCATGAGGTTTCTGAGAATTCACTGGCAAGGAGGTTTGGGGAAAGTTGGCAGCCAGCTGAGGGCCCTGTGCTGCTCTTAGCAGCTCCCAGCCTTTCCTCCTGCTGAGAGTTGCTGCATTAGGATGGGGGGAGCCGTCTGTTCCTTTTCTTACTTCCTTAGGATGCTGTGACTTTTGATTCCTGCTTGATTAATATACAGCCAGCAGAGACTGTATTTAAGGCAGCTTTAATTCTCTCAGGTCACCAAACTCCGGAGCAGTAAAGCTGCAAGGAGCCAGCCCTGCAATAGATCAAACACCAGGACCTTCAAATCGCTCCGTGGCCCAATTTCTCATCACTGCCGCTGCCTGATAACCCTCCCAGCCTGAAGCCAATATCTCCCTTTTCCAGGGATGTGGACAGGGACTGGACGCGGATGTCCATAGCTGAACCCTCCTGGCAGCCAGGAGCGAGAGCTGGAAAGACTGAACCCCTCAGAACCAGGGACAGCTCCAGCCAGCCCCTGGGGCGTCCAGCACTGGTTACAAGCCTTCCTGAGCCAAAACACAGATGGGTGTAAATGACCTCACTGTTCTGCCAGAGATGACCAGTGGCTATCCCTGTTGATGCCTGCCTTCCACCAAAATATCCTCGCCAGCCAAATGAATTTTCTGCACCCCTTTGAGACCCTGCACACTCTCACTGCACGGTCTCCCTTTAGGCTTTCTCAAGATCCAGGTTTCTCATTCTCTGACCACCTGAGACCTCCCCAAAGAGAAGCAGGCTCCTCTTAGGACTACCTGGCCTGTCTCCCTTCTAGTCCCTGGTGCCCATGGCTTCTGTCGGTCCCACAATTTCCTTTCTGGTTCAACCTCATCCCCTCCCAACTTGCCTCATTAGCATCTCCTGAAAGGCAGGCTAATTTCTCTGCTTGGCACCTGGGTGTTCACTTGCTTGGGAGGAGGGGTGGAGGGGGGCAATGCCTGTGTGGCTGCCATTTCCTCTGAAGCATCTTTTATAGACCTGGTCCATGTTGCAATTCGGGGAGGCACCGTGGAGCAGTACAATGTGAGAAGATTACGCTCGGAAGCTGGGCTTGTAAATTACCTCCCAGTGGGGGCAGGGAATGCGCCTGTTAACGGAGAACCCAGTGCGCAAAGCCATTCTCATTTAAGAGCAGGATCTTCCTGGATCAGACTCTGATCAATCCTTGCTGCCACCAGCACGCCATATATTAGGAAGAAATGTTTGCATTGAAGTTGAAGGAAGCCCCAGCCTCGCCTTCTCATGCTTGCCCCTACTGCTGTCTTATTAAGATTTTCTTTAGACCTAGCTCCTGCTGGATTTATTCCCCCCATTCTGCCTCTATCCACTTAAAAATATCGTCTATAGATTTTCAAATTATTGCTACACTTTCTAAGAGAAGGATGCAGTGGTTAAAAATTAACAGCAAATTTATAGGAATTCTATATGGCAATTACAGAATTATAATGAAGTGGCTGCCACTTGGCCGAGTGTGGGTAATTGGAAATCCACGCTGGGAGACTAGAATCTTTACTGTATTGGAATTGTATTTTTGAGAGTAAATGCCGTGGAGAGGGTCAGTGGAGCCTTGAGCTGGCCGAGTTCTTCCCTGGAGGAAGGAGTGACTGGTGCACTGCCTGTTCAGAGGCAGTTGAAAAGGAGAATCACCTAAACTGGCACACAAGCGAGTGGCCGGACACCAAGGGGGTAGGTAGGTGTTCTCGGCCCAGGGAGCAGCCCTGATGTCTCCCAGCCTGGTCTGGAGAAGGCAGGAAAGACTGTGAAGGAAGGACTGTCATGACTAGCAGAGCAAAAGGGATCATTGGGAGGGAGACGGACAGACGGAAGCACTGGAAAAACCTGTTCTCCCTGTCTGCTGTTTTTGGTGTTGCAAAAAATTTGGTTAAAAAAATTGGATAGATCACTTTCTCATGAATACAACAACTTTGTCCGTATTTCACAGGGTACAGCCTGCATTCCCGTACCTGCTGGGGCAGAAATGGACTTGGGCTGCTTTCTCCTGTTTGCTTCTCTTTAGGATCTGGTCACCCAGATGGTCCAAGGGGGCTTGTAATAAGGAAACTCTGATTCTAAGAAAGGGTGTTCCTCAGGAACTTAGGTACAGACCACCTCCTGGTTCTTCAAGAGGTTTCTCTAGAGCTGGCGCTGTCCAGCACAGGAGCCGCCAGCTCCCATGTGTGCGAAATACAAGCTGGGTTTTGAAGACTTGGTACAGTAAAAAGAATGAAAAATAATTTGTGGATCTGATTACACATTGAAATGATAATATTTTGGATATATTGGGTTAAATAAAGTAAATTGTTAAAATTAATCTCCTTGGTTTCTTTTTAAAGTGGCAACTGGAAAGTTACACATGGACAAGTGTGGTTTGCATTATACTCCCACTGGGCAGCACCGGTCTGGAGCAGGGGCGTGAAGTCTTCACGCTCATTGTCCGACAGCACCTGGCCTGTTGTGGGATGCAGAAGGAGCAGCCAGCTGGGTCTCCCCTTGTGGCAGGGCCCAGAGAACGTAAGCCTGCTGCAGGGAGGACACCCAATTCCCCCACCCCAAACACAGACATCCAGCAATGGGGTTTGCTCTATTTAGATCTGCATCACCTGCTTTCCGTTTGCTCCATCCTGATGTCTAGGACTGGAGTCATCGTTATGTCCTGCCAGTGCAACTGCACAAGCCCAGAGGCCAACGGTGGTGCGGGCTGGGTTCCTCCTTGCTCTCCCCTCCTGTCCAGGACAGGACGAGGAAACAGCACTCTGAGCACTAGTCTGCTTTTGGGGCTTAGCTCATGGCTGGCACTTCTGCCTCCTGATCTGCACTTGGGGAAAGCGGTCCCAGCAGCCAACTCTCATGTGGCTGAACTTGTTTGCATTTGGCTCCTGGGTGAGCGTATTGATTTTCCTCTCCAGTACAGAGTGAGAGGCCTCGGAAATTCCATTCCAGTGATATAGAGCACAGTATAATTATCATCATCCACGATAGAGCTTGAACAGATCAGATCTCAGGCACTCAGAGTACCCTCAGCCTCGTTCTACACCCCAGCCCCCTGGAAGGCAGGGAGGAGGAAGTAGGAATGCGCATACCATCCTTCCCTTTTCATCAGATGGAGAAAATGAAACAAGGAGAGCAGAGGAGCATCCCAGGGCACAAAGTGGACACTCAAGACTTGGAGTCTGAGTCATTGGCCCCTGCGACTTGACCAGAAGCAGAGCTGAGCTTGCAAGTGGGCTGTAATCCCACGTCTCCTGCCTTCCACTGCACACCCAGCCTCTGCGTTTCCAGAAGCTCCACCAGCAGGAAGCGATGCACACTTGGGCTTGAGAGTCACCCTGACCTGGAGGCAAGCCCATTTCTGCCCTGACCCCCCGTGGGACTTGGGGCAAGTGGTTCAACATCTGGAGCTTTACTTTCTGCATCTAGAAGAATGGGAAAGCAATACCTCCCTCAAGGGTTGTGGCAATTCAAAGACCTTCTGTATACAGAGGAGCTGGCGCACAGTAGATGCTCAATGAATCATGTTAATTAATTCAACAAATATCTATTGAGTGCCTCCAAATGCCAGGCTTTATTCTAGGTCCCTTCTGTCTGCAATGGCCAAATGAGACAGCCAGTGAAGTTTCCTTTCTCTCCACCTAGATGAACTGAATTTGCCCCGATCATCTCCCAGGCCTTGGTACAGAAAGTACAGTTAACTCTCAATTATCTATGCAAATGGAGTGGAACGTTCCACTAATAATTCAGAAAGAGCAGAGAGTCCACAAATAATTCTTGTTTGAATTTGAAATGCATTGTGCTTATTTTTGCATCAGATTTACCTTCCTAATTACTGTTTGTTCTGGCTTATGCTCAAACTTGTTTGCATTCCAAGAACTCACACTGGTTGGTGGTGAGGGACATGCCTTAGAAGTATGCTGGGACCACCAGGTGGAAACCAGCCACAGACAAGCCCTGGGGATGGACTGATAGCTGCCCTACTTCTTGATATCTTGATATCTGCCCATGAGGAATGATGGAGGACATCTTAATTCCTGCTTCAAGGGTTCTGCCTATGTGGGGGGCTGGGCATGCGTGGGCAACATGGAGGCCCGGGGGCCACACTGGATCCCACAAGCTGGATCTTCTTTACTGGGGAGGCAGAGATGAGATGCATACCCAGGTGCAGCTCCCTTGAGGGCTTCCATATTTGGTTCTGTGTCTCTTTCTGGGCTTCTCTCTGTGTCTCTCCTCCATGTCCTTCTGCCTTTGTATGTGTGTCTCTCCATCACTCTCCGCATCTTCCTCCACTGGTGCTATTTTGAGCACTCTTCTCCGTGGGGCAAATCAGGAAACAGATATTGCTGTCAACAGACACATCTTCCATGCAGTTGGGGTGGGGTGACCCATCTTTCCTCTTGAATTGTGAGCTTTGCTGGCCAAGGGGGTTGTATCTAACTGGACCCCCACATTTCTCTTTGTAGGTCAGGGAGGGAAGGAGAAAACACAATGAATCCATCTTTCTGAGTCCTCTTTTTTCCCCAAGGTCTCCCACATAGAGATCTCCAGGGATGGAAGTGGGGGGTCCTGCCCCTACACTAGGCAACCAAGATGACAGGTATCCATGACTTTGGCTTGGCTCTGATTTTCTCAGCATGCTGAGTAATTTCACCATCTGAGGGCCTCGTTCTGTGTCAGAGATTGTGGGGGAGGCTGTCATCCTGCAAGTGCGATGGGTGGAGCACTTGGCCATTCTCTACGCTGGACCAGACCAGAAAGCAAGCTCCCTGAGTGATGCTGTTCCCTGAAAGCCTTCTGCCCTGGCCCCGCCTGCCTCCTCTCATCCACACAGGACGATGCTTTAGGCCCAGGTGCACCGGGGTGTGATTCGGGATGGCTTTCCTGCTCTCAGGGGCCACACTACTAAGGCCACAGGGAAACACTGCCATTTGTGTCCTGCATGCCAGCTCATGGAGCATGTTCACACACATCACCTCAACCTGTCTCACACGACCCTGTGAGACAGACAGGTACAACGAAGCTAGACCGAGGCTCAGAGGAGTTAAGGGACACACCAGAACCCATTGTCCAGGCCTCTGGCCACTCTGCCATGATTTGGGGGAATCCAGAAGCCCCCTCCCTGCCTTGGAGCTTTCTGAAGCCTAATGTGCTACCGTTTCCCAGTAATAATATAGAAACCCACTCCCACAAAGATGCTGAGCACGTGAAGATGAAAATCGCATCCAGCTCATTGTGAGACTGTCAACTGAGAGCAGGTTCTCAGGGAGAGAAGGAGGAGATCTGGAAGACACTGGGCCAGTAGGAAGCAAGTGGGGGCTGTCTCTTTGGAGTGAAAACTGCATAGAAAAGGGTGCAGCTATGGTAATAGCGTGGCAGATGGGAAGACACCCTCTGACTCTGGCCACTCACCCTATCTCCTCTGAAGCCAAAGGCAGGGTGGCAAGAGGTTATCAGAAAAGGAAACTAGTGACCACTGCGGCAGCCAAGCGCCAGCTACTCTGGGGGCAGGGGGCACTCTGCGAGGTGCCACCTCGCAAGCTGGTGGCAAGCAGGTCACGCCCCTCAGGTAGGCTTCACACCTCCTCTGCCACCCCCTCACTCTCACTGGAACCCATTCCTCCCATAGCTCTCACTTATCTGTCCTCCCCTTAGCAAGTGTGGAAAGCAGAATCAGGGCAGGGGGTGTGCTTGGGGCCGGCTCCCCTGCCCCTCACCACTGCATGCTGAGCTGCAGATCTTGGCATTCCCTGCAGGGAGGGGAATTAGCCGAGGTGAGAGTTAAGGAAGAGGATAAGGCCAGACATCTGGAGTCCAACAGTAGACTTTGAAATGCCAATGACCTCTGTGGTGGGAACAGGTGACCCAGAACAGCCTGGTTTGGTCCCAGTTCCAAAAGTAATTAGATGCTCTTAAGTAAGTTTCTAAAGCTTCAATTAAAGTTAAAATGAAACTCCAGTCCTCCACTGCACTACCACATTTCAAGTGCTTAATGGTCACATGTAGCTAGTGGTTACTGTATTCAATGCAGATATAAAACATTTCCATGGTTGCAGAGAGTTCTATTGCACAGTCCTGCTCTAAAGCTTTCCAGGTCTCAGTTTCCTTATGTGTAAAAAGGGGAGAAAAGTGCCCCAATTGTTGCCCAAGTCTCAGTGAGATGGCAGATGGCCAAAGCGTAGTGTGCAAATCGTAAACAAAGTGGCCTCATGGTTTGTGCCCGAGCTGTCAGTCTGTTGGGGATGGAGAGAGGCAATGGAAGACCCATGGAGAGTGGGCAGCCTGTAGGACACGTGCTCTTTGACATGTTCAATCCCAGGGGGTCAGGGATGAGGTTCCAGGAGAGATCCAAAGGCCCCGTATCAATTGGCAGATATGGTGGGCACCAGCCAGGTAACTCGTGCTGCCCCTTAGGCTTATAGCAAATATAAGAAGAGGAAACATGCCAAACAGATAGAGCTACAAGACAGGGGTGGCTTCAGCACAGAGATGAGAGGGGCAGAGGTGCACCTGGGGCGAGGGGTGGCAGTGAGGGAGAAGAGCCCTGTGGCTCCACACCATCTGGCTCCTTGTGCCACCAGAGAGGGGGCTGTGGGAGGAATGCCGTGGCTGTCTGGGCCATGGGGTTTCACAGAGCATGTCCATGGGGAATCGCTGAAGCCAACAAAGCTTTGCCAGGCTGGCAGAAACACACACATCAACTCAATAATAAAAAACAAAAGGGAACTTTGCACAGGGAGCAAACCTTTGCTGAGGAAGGGGACAAAACTAAAAATACTGACCTGGTGGATGGGTCTGAGATACCTGAGCCCCCACCTGAAGCAGAGACTAGTCCCAGAGTTCCCTTCCTCAGGCCACGTGGGGGAAGCCAAGGCAAAAGAAACCCTTGCATCTTTGGGCATCTCTGGAAGTGGGCACCTGGGCCAGCCACGTCCTGGTTCCCTCAGGATGAACCCATCCCTACTCCCCAGTTCTTCAATGTCCTTGGCCCCTTTCTCATCCACTCCCACGCACCTCTGTTCTCCCTGAGACCCCTCTTCTCCTCTCATTATTTTGTTTTGTTTTTAAACATCACCTTGGTTTCCCATAAAACAAAAACAAAACATGATCTGTAAAACCATCCTGATCCAATTCAGCAGTAAGCTGAGCAACGGAGGTGGCCCGCATCACCCTAACAAGGAGCCCTTCCTTCCCACCTGGGGTGCTCTCTCCAGTTATCCAAGTTGGAACAGATCTGCCCTTTTTGGCTCCAAAGTTAACGGGCTGTGAGAAGGAATTCTGGATACTGTTAAAGGGGATGTGGGGGAGGTGTATGGAGTGGGAGGGGTGGAAACAGGGAAATCAGGGAATGTCTTGCTTCCTGCAACACTAACGACAGCAAACTCTGCCAGGATGGGGAAAACCAAGCTTCCTACCATGAGCGCAAGTGGGATTTTCAGGGGCTTGCGTCAAACAGGGGCATCTCAAGACTGCCCGGGCTGCTGTCCCTGGTCCTGAACCTGCCTATTGGCGTGCAGGCTCTTCTAACTTTGAGGATGCTGGGGATTTCTGTCTATCCTCTCAGGAGAGCTTCATCATTTCTCTTTCTCTCTCTTTTTCGGTATTTTCTAGAACAGATAAAATGCTTCTGTAAGTCTATCACATATTTTATAATTATAAACCCCTCCCGCCCCTTGGAGAGGATGGAGGTGGAACCCCTGTCCCTCCACGCTCCCCCAGGGCTGTGCTCATCTCTCTGCCTCCTCACCCCTCCCCTGGTGCTTCCTTTACTCCATATTCTCCAGACTCCACTGGAGGCTGGGGGAGACTGACAAAGAGCCCGGGGCAGACACCGGCAAACTTCCTTAAAAGTTGCCTTCAACTTTCAGGCCTCCTCTCTCTGTGCCTCCTCCCCTGCCACCGCCAACCCAAATGCTCAGCTTCAAACTGACACCACCTCCTCTCTACAGCAGCTGTCTCCTCCTCCTCCTGCTTCACTCAGAGCTGTCACAATCCTGGAGTGATGACACACGTCTCTGTAATATCAGCAGTCATTACTGAGAGAGTGCCCTCGGTCCCCTGGGCGTTCTCAGAGGCACTGACAAGGCTTCCCTGGCATGGGGGTGGAGTGGGGCAGGGCCCAGGCAAGGGAGGACTCTGGAGGGAGAAGCACAAACCCTGGGGTGCGTCTGAGATGGATGGTAATCCCTCCTGCTCTATAATCTACAGGGACCTCTTGTCCAAGCAGAAAGGGAGAACCTGGGGATTGGAGCACTACTGCAAGGAGGGGACCCCCAGGAAAACCTTGGGGCTGTGTCCAAGGTGCCACCTTCATGCACAGTAACTGCAAAGCCCTTACACGAGGGCAGAGCTCTACAGCTTACAAAGCTTTCACCAATACTATCTCATGTGATCCTCACACCCCCTGGCAGAGTGGTTATTGATACTCCAGTGCTACACACAGGGAGAGTGAGGCCCAGGCAGGAGACCTGCCCAGGTTCTTCCAACTTGAACCCAGGCATCAGACTGAGCCCCACCTCCCATCCACCTTTCACTCTAGCCCTCATCACATGGCTGTAATCTAACAGTCCCTCCCCTGAGCTCACTGCGCATCTTTCACTGTCTGCCCTGAGGCTTTCCTGCTGCAGTCGTGTGGGACACCTGTGGGAGCCCGCTCTGCCATTCTGATGCCCAGGCCAACCTGGATGTGTGAAGAGATTAATGCCATGTGGAGCAATCCTTGACCAGAGGGAGGAAGGACCTGGAGGGCAGGGCTCCTTCTCCCATCCCTGAGGTGGACTCATCCAAGGCTCCTCCTAGGCTCCCTTGTGGGACTAAGCTCCAGTCGCCCACAGTGGTGATCAGCTCAATGACACACTCTTGGACTGGTTTGCCCTCTTTCCCTATTTTATTCTCCCCAGTGCCCCTCAATCTTGTGCACTTACCAAAACTCTGCCTCGAGCCCTTCTCAGGGCCCAGTGTCCAGGGGGAATCCAAGTAAAGGCAGCCCCTCAGGACGGGATTCTGGATGGGATTCTGTGTGATCACCATCAGACACTTCTAAGGACCTCATTGCTGGTACCAATAGGCTTGTGACAACCCACGGCATGTAGGAGCATCATGATTATGGATTCTCACTGGTGGAGGATTTGGAAGAGGTGCAGGTGGAATGTGGAGCATTTGGTTATGCAGTAGTTGTGGCAATGGTCGGGGCAAGAGTAATTATAAGGACTATGGAATTGGTTGGCTTTAGAAACCTTGGAAAAAAGAAAATGAGTCTTAGCCGAGCTATCGACTCAAGGGACATTGGCCTCCATGGAAGTATTTAAATCGACCTTATCTCCTAAAGCCCCAGGACTTACTTACAAGGGCAGCAGAGTTACAAAGGAGCCTGAAAACATAGACGTGGAACATCTCCTTTGCCAAAATCAGAGCCCTGATAGGAAAGAGTGGGACCCAGGACTGGAAGGCTTCTGGGGATGATCCTGAGGGTCCTGCACCCCCTGAATTTCCTGAACTCTACGGGCTGGCAGAAGGAGCCCTTTCCCCCTTGAGAAAAGAGAGTTGGCTCTCCTTACCCGGAGAACAAGCAAAGATCTCCCTTGAGGAGGTTTCTCACAAGATAATTCTTGTCCCATCAAAAGCTGCCCCTATCGTCTCTCACTTTCAGAAGACCAGTAGCTGGAGTCAGGATATAGCAGAGGCCAGCTAGGGGACAGCTCCAACTCCAGGAGGAAATCACCTACACACTCAAAGATTGCAGACCCAGCTGCTCTGTACCAGCAGGAACCGGGCAGCAGGACGCGGAGTAGACCTTGAAGGAGTCGGATCAGGGTGGGCAGAATATAAGTCTGGATGGGGGAGAAATCATTGACACGAAAGTAGCCTCCCACGACTCAGGCAAGGACGTCTGAGCTGTCCAATAACCAGCTCCTTGAAGCACAGACGTGTTGATGGTCTTCAGTAAGCGAGGTAGAGACACTGAAACTACTCTGGCAGAGTACTGAAGAAGGGGCCCGGGTGGCGTGACCAGAGAAGCCACCAGCTGACTGTGATGCCCAGGAGGACCCAGGAAATACTCTCTACACAAAGGCAATAAGAAATGCTTTGTGGGGGGTGGGGGAGGGCATCAGCGTCTGTGGAAAGCTCAGTGGTTGCTGCCTTCTGCAGGCCAGGTTTTCATTAGGAGATATTGCCACTAACTGACTCTTTAGTATCAATGAGGAGGAGAAGATTCCAGAATAGTAGAGGCCAGGTGGCCACACTTAACCATCAGAGGCAAGGTGGATGTAAATACCATCATGGCCAGCAAGGCTTGGTAGCAAGCAGGGCGCCTTGAACTGCAGAGATCTGTGGCCAACAGACCATGGTGTCCCTGGGGATGAGACAAACAGGCAGTCAGCTAAGGTGTTGCTGAACTTGTCTAACCAGAAAGAAATCAAGAGCTGGTGAGCAGAAGACTGTCCTGGGCCATCACAACGGGAACACGCAGTACTTCACCCGGTTCTAGGTCTAAGGCGGTTCTAGATCAGAGCCCACTGACTGGAGGGAGACGAGGTAGGGCTTTGCAACGCCACTGCGGCAAATACAGTGAGAGTCCCCAACCTTCCCCGGGGGGACCTGTGACATTTGCCAGAGAGCCTGTACTTGGGAAAGGGGAAGATATCCAGACTCTGAAGGCTGTAGGATATGTGGGCAGGGCTGACACAGATACTAGTGAAATTGAAACACAATCATAGTCCCCCGGTTAGAGGGGAGTTTGTGGAAATCCAGAGATACATGACATCCTGACCCAAGTCCATCTTACAGCAGGTCCAATGGGTTCACAGACCCACCCTGCAATTTGTTCTCTCATCTCCAAACATATCATTTGGATGAAAAGACTTAACATCTGGCATAACTGTCATATTGGTTCTCTGACCTGGAAGGGCCCATGAAACTTCCCCCAGCCCAGCCGAGATAGCAAATCAGAAAAAATAACACCATCCCCCCAGGAAAATTGCAGAGACTGGATCCAGCATCAAGGATTTAAAGGAAGCAAGGGCGGAGGCCCCCATCCTATCCATGTTCAATTCACCTGTAAGGACCGGAGGAGTCGTGTGGATGGTTGTGGACTACTGTGAACTTAGCCAAGCCTCTAAGTGCAGAGAGCGGTGCTTTATTTCCTGGAACCAATCAGTGCAGCCTCTATTACTTGGTACATGGGCATCGAAATGGAAAATGTGTTCTTTCCCATCCTTGTTGATAAAGATGGTTAAAAGCTCTTTGCTTCTATACAGGAAGGATAGCAATACATATTTACTGTCTTGCCCCTGGCTATAATTATTCTCTTGCTCTTTATCACCATATCTGCAGGATCTATGGTCATTTTGACATTCCAGAGAACATCATGCTCATCCGCTATGTTGAGGCCCGGATGGGCAGGAAGACGTGAGTACATCAAATGCCCTAGTAGGACCTGTGTGTCAGAGGGTGAGAGATGGACCCCAGGAAGATCCATGGTTTGCCATATCAATGAAGTATTTAGAGACTGGGGCATTCTGGAGCCTGCCCTTGAAGTTTATGTAACGGCAAGTTGTGCCCTATACCCCTTCACCAAGAAGGGAGCACAGAGCTTAGTGGCCTCTTCGGATTTGAAGGCGGCATATATTAATGTCTCCAGAGCGACCAGTTTTGCGTACGACCCAGAGCAAGAGACGGCTCGGCGGCAGGTCCAAGATGCAGCACAGATGTTCCAGTGGTACTGGACGCATACTGTGGTGGACAGTCCCTGGCACGTCTCAATCAGAGACACAGTGCTGACTCCCGGGGCAGGGGTGGAGGCTGGCCGCCACCTGGAAGGCTCTGTGACGGGCTGGATATAATATGGGGCTGCAAGAGGTGGACCTCGCCTCCTCTCAGCTCTTCTGTCTACTTCAGCCTTTGCTGTGGTCCACAGTGGTCCACAGCTGCATCCTGGCCGCCCCTCGCCTTAGCTGAACTGCATCACTTTGTCTCCCCCAGGCCACCGCCGTGTGCAGCGCCTGCAGGAAGCAACACAGGAGCAAACCTGGAGGCACCTGCAAGTTAGTACCCCCCGGCACACCCCTCCCGATGGGCTGGGGAGCTGGTAGCCCCGTGGCATGGAAGCCCTCTCCCATCCCTCTGGTGGGCAGTTTGCAGGTGCATTCGGAGAAGCTGCAGGCTCCTCAGAGGAGGCTCGTGGGCCTGAGCTTCCGTTGCTGAGCTCATCGACTCGGTAAGGCGCCCGCCCTGGCTTCCCTCCTTCTGCGCCCCGCTCTTCCCAGCCCCTTTCCTTCGAGTTCCCAAAATGAACTCCTGCGTACAAGCCCCAGTCTCAAGCTCTGCTTTTGGGGGAAAAATCTAGACTAAGACAGCTGACGTTTGAAATCCAGAGTTTCTCATCCCAAGAAAAAAGAGTCACACGACTTTTTTCTCCTCTCCAGGTTCCCTAAGAGTATCAATTGTTTTCAAATATTTGTTGGGTTAAAAGTACTTCTTAATATTATAATTAGTAGGTTTTTTTAAGTTTAGAAAACAGAGCAAAGTATGAAGAAGATTTTCACCTGCGATCTAACGGTCTTAGTGGACCTCAGGTTGGCAGTTAACAGGAACAGCACGGTCCTTTGCCCTTGTCGCAGTGGCAGGCACAGAGTTGAAACCTTTCTCCTCGTGTCCCTAGGATCCTTGCTGGATCTGAGACCTCAAGGGCCTCTCGACTCACCCTCTGCTCAGGGCCTGAGGCCAGAGTCAGGGAGCTCTGGTCAGACAGAGATGCCCCTTCCTGACATTGACCTCTGGGAGGCCGGCTCCCTCCATGGAGCCCATGTCCCTTGCAAGCTCAGCTGGGAGGCTTCCCACGCTGTTCCCGGGGACCAGGCTAGACTCTGGGCCAATGGGCTGTGATGTCTGTGGGCTTTCTAGGGACATCCTCTAGGAGCAGGACATTCTGGAAGAAGGCCTCCTCTTCCGGGCCCGCCTGCTGTCTCTCCCTTCCAGCCCCAGGTCCTGAGCTAGACACCCCCTTTCTAGGGGGACATCTGTCCAGTCTCAGTGCTTCCCTCTAGGGAGCATCTGCCATCATGGAACTTTCTCCTGGGCCTCTGGGAGATCCCAGTGTGGACCCAGGCCCCCCAGGGGCCCCCCAGTGTGGGTCACTCCCTCTCTTGCTCTCATCCTCTTCCCTCTCTTATCTTCAGCTCCTTCAAATCTAGCCAGTTTTGCCCCCGAATTGAGGAAACTATTTCTTTAGGTACACAATTAATCGCCATCTTGCCTCTCTCTTTTAAAACAACACAGCTACACCTCAGAGGTGGTGGGAGCCCGGCCGGCGGGGGTTGGACGTTGCAGAAGATGGCTTGTCTCTTTCCAGGTCTTGGCATCCCTCTCTCTCTGTTCTCACCCTCTCCTCTCTCTCCGCTTCCTTCCTGCAGCTCTAGGGGAAGCCTTATTTACAGTCACTGCAGAAACGCTCCCTCTAACCTCCGTTGGTATAACCGTAACCAAGTGGATACGGAGGAGCTGGGACACGGCGTGGCAGGCCCGGCTCTCCAGCTGTCGGCCCTGCTCTGCGGCTCTGAGATGGGACTCAGGCACAGAGCCAAGGCTCTTGGTCCTTTCTGCAGTCCAGTGTCTCCATCACGTCCACATGAGTCAAGACCATCTCAGCCACCTGACCCTGAGGTCCTGACCCTCAGGCTCAGGGGCAGTCGGGGAATGGGGGAGGGGCTGGCTGGTGGTCTGGAAGGGGAAGAGAAGGAGGCACTGGCTTCCTTTCTGTTGGGGTCTCCACCCACTCGCTGACTTCTCCTCTCTGTGGACAATTTCCAGCTTCTGGCTGGTTCCCCCATGTGGTATCTTTGTCTAAAAAAAAAAAACAGTCAGCTGTTGGCCTTCTCATGGAATGTTTGTCCCAGAGAAGCAGAACTGAGTAGCCTTGAGTGAAGGATGCCTGGCTGATGGATGCCCCTTCCTGGTGCCTGAGCAAGAACTGTTCCAGGCCACGTTCCATCCTTGGGGTTGCTCATGCTCCCTTTGACCTGGCTCCCACCCTGTCAACTAGGGAGCCGGCTCTCCGTATCTCGGCTTGGGCTGCCCTCTCTCCACGCATGCTCTTTCTTCTGCTCAGGCCACCCATCTGAGGTGTGGTTCATGATGCCCTCAGGATTCCCTCCTGCAGGGACCGCTCTGTGAGACCCTTCCCACCCAGGGGCGGGGGTGCCCTCCCACTGCGTTTTTGCACCTTGCACCTGTGTGCGTAGGAATGGGTCTCGTCCGTATTCCCAATGTCCAGCACAAGTGTCTGCACATAGTATTTGCTCAATAAAAATCAACAAAAGGATATTGCCTGTGCGTACACAGCGGGAGGCGGAGCATGTGGGGCTTACATTTGCCATAAGGACGGCGTTTCCATGTGTGCACAGAGGGCCCTTTAGGGAGTGCTAAGGAACAATAGGACAGGCAGACATGGCTCCTCCGTGGCTAAGATAACCCCAAAGCACACGGGGCTGGTATCTCGGAGGGAGACTATCCTTTTGTTAAGTTTTATTTATTTCTTCGAATTTTTTTCAGCGCTAGATGCCCAGCCTCTTCATCTTAACACTGCCATCCCCATTTCTCTGTGGCCTCATCTGCTCTTTATATATAGGTAATTGTAGCTTTCACCTAGTTGTAATCAGGTGTGCCACTTTTTCACTTAAAGATATTTCAAAGACGCCTTCCCTGTCTTGAGTCTTTAGGGTTAAAGGCTGCATAACATCCCATCGAGTGGTTGCCGCATCATTCACATAACTCCTATCTGACCGCCGGACAGGTAGGATGCAGCTGGTGGGGCTTCGGCCGCAGCTATAAATATCTTGGTACTTTGAACTTTTTTCTTCTTTTGAATTCCTTCCTGAGCACACGGTCCCAGGAGTGGGATTATGGAGTCCAGGGGTCGGGATGGCTCTAGTTACGGTCTGCCAGGTTGCCCTTCGGGAAGCTGGGGCCGGGGTAGGTGAGGCGTGAGTCTCCACCTGCTTCGTCTCCTGCGCATCTTGTGCCT
The DNA here is from genome assembly GCF_041296235.1 of Equus asinus. Lineage (NCBI taxonomy): Eukaryota > Metazoa > Chordata > Mammalia > Perissodactyla > Equidae > Equus > Equus asinus. The sequence goes on from NC_091802.1 coordinate 58,786,570, forward strand.
GGCTGGGGTGTGTGGGGATGGAGAAAGGATAGAGCACACACCTTGGGCTTCTGGACACCATTGAGGGGGCCGATTTTTGGAGGTTACCCCGCCCTCCTCCAGGTCCCGTGGTCTCATACTGGCCGAGTGTCCAGTGCCATGGAGCGGATGGCAGGACTTGAGGGGAGGTGGCTCCAGCAGGCAGGGTGAAATGCAAAATGGGGGTGTGTTGTCCCCTGGCAGGGGGCGGTGCCTTCAGCTGTGGGGAAGGGACACGGCCGAATCAGGACGGCCGAATCAGGATGCTCATCTCAACACGTTGCAGCCCCCACTTCTGAGCCTGCCAGAGCTGGCCTTTGTCGCGTCTCCCTGCTCATCCTCTGGAGCCATGAGCAGGATGCTCCAAATCCCACTGCTGACAGGCCTCGGCCGGAGGAAGACAAATGGAAGGGTCTTTAATCCCAGCTTCTTTCCATGATGAAGTTTTGAAATCGCAATTAGCTGAACCCTGGTTTCAGCTGAGCAGATGGGCTCGGCTCCAGGTGGACGCTGGCGGGCAGCCCTGGGGACGGGGGTCGGGGGGCCGCCGGCCCTGCCAACAGCTCAGGAGACCCCTCCTCTGCCCACCACCCAGCCAGGGGCTTCCTAGAGTCAGACCCCAGGGGCTGAGGGACACCACAGGCAGCCGCAGATGCCCTGAGGTGGGTCCCCAGCCTCTGGCAGGACTGCACCTGGTCGGTCTCCAGTTCTGACTCCCTGTTCTCAATATTTACTTCCCACTATTGGGCGGAGAACCTCAAAAGGCCAGAACCAGGAGCAGCTCAGACTGCCAAGCTCTCCTTGAAATCACTACAGTGCTTGCCTGGTGCTCTGGTGAAATCCAACATCCACTTGTTCCCTCACTCAGCACATGTGTAGGGCGCCCACTTTGTCCCAGGCTCACAGCCAGGCCAGGGTTAGAGGACAGGGCTCTCCTGCCAGGCCCAGGAGGGCCTGGGTGTGCCAAGCTCCCTCAAGCTCCCGTCCCCTGGGGTCTTTGGAGATGACCAGCCAGCATCCCTACCTTCTCGAGTCCTGTTGTATTTTGGGAATTGGCAAACACCAAAGGGCACGGCCCCATCTCAGAATCCTCGACCACACCAGAGACATGACAGCAGAAAAATGGCCCCAGGGTGGAGGGCCAGGGTCTCTGTTGCCCATTCTCTGGGAGATTTCAAGGCTCTAGACCCCGCCCTCCCGCTCCAGTTCTTCAAGTCTAGAGCAAGGATGCTGTCTCTCCCGATGTACGTTTCTCCTCACCCTCCCTCCTCTCTGTCCACTCAGCCCCCGGCAGAGGGATCTGTGCCCCAAAACCTTGTCTGCTCTCCGCCCTCTCCTGCCAAGCCCCCTAACTGCTCCTCCCTTTGCTCCTGCAGCCTGGCTTCTGTTCCCAATTTCTCCTTCCTGTAGGATCCTGCCTCTGTCACCCCACTTTTGGAGGTCAGGTCTTGCCTCCTGCCCACCCCCTGAGACCCCCTCCTGTTCCCTGTTCTACACTCGTCCACCCAACCCCTCATTCTTTTGTGTTTTTTTGGTGAGGAAGATTGGCCCTGAGCTAACATCTGTGCCAGTCTTCCTCTATTTTGTATGTGGGCTGTAGCCACAGCATGGCTGATGAGTGGCGTGGGTCTGCACCCGGGATCCAAACCCACAAACCCAGGACTGAAGTAGAGCGTGCCGAACTTAACCACTACGCCACAGGCCAGCCCTGAGCCCCCATTCTTCCTCAGCTCTGAAGGTCAGATTCACGGCAGCCTGCTTCTTCCACAAGATCCCGAAACCCTCCTCCTTCCTGGCCCTGGAGCGCCTCAGCCACAATTTCCATCCTCACTTTCTCTGCCCTTTCAGAATCACAAGTGTCCCCAACTGTCCCCAAATTCTGAGTTCAGTTGGGGGGTGCTGTGAAGGGTGAGAATATGACAAGCCCCAGCCTGGGCTCCCTGACACTTTCCTGGCACCTGGACCTGGGCCACCTCAGCTACGACCTGGACAGGAACATTTTAATAATAATGCAAAAGGGATAAAATTCCCCATTTCTCCTGTGACCACATTAGGCCATGGGAGCAGGTGAGGGCATGCCCCCCGCCTCGTACATACTCTCACAGGAAAGGAGCAGGATGCGGGCCGGGGCAAGTCCACTGTTCACATCCGTCAGACTGGACCGCCCGGGTGTCCTTGCCTCCATCCGGCAGTTCAGGTCCTTCCTGAGTGGTGCCAAGTCTTAATTTCTTTTCCATGTAACTCCTCCCACAGCCTCGTGTCTAGCGACTCCCAAACTGGGCAGGACGAAAAGATGGTGGAAGCCAAGGGCTGGGCTGTCCCCGGGACCCTCCGGTCAGCCGGGTCATGTGGTTCCTCCGCAGGGTCAGCCCCGCTTAGAGGCACCTGCTCTTCTCCCTCCTTGTTTATTCACGTGCTTGTTGGTTTTTTTTTTTCCTTAGGAAGATTAGCCCTGAGCTAACACCTGCTGCCAATCCTCCTCTTTTTGCTGAGGAAGACTGGCCCTGAGCTAACATCCATGCCCATCTTCCTCTACTTTATATGTGGGATGCCTACCACAGCATGGCTTGCCGAGCGGTGCCATGTCTGCACCTGGGATCTGAACTGGCAAACCCCAGGCCGCCGAAGCAGAACGTGCGCACTTAACCGCTGTGCCACCGGGCCGGCCCCTATGCTTGTTGTTTCATAGGGGCCCAAGGCCTTCCGCTGCGCATGCTCTGAGCCTTCACGGGGACGGCTGGCCCCTTGAGCCACCTCGCACCTGGGCCACTGTACTAGCCGAGCCTGGCCAGCAGGCGTTGATGGGCTGTGGCAAGATCTCTCCTCCTGTCTCGACCCCACCAGTCACAACTTTGGGAACATTTGTGCCCCAAGGGCATGAGGGCTGCAGGAGTTGCAGCCTGACTGCAGCCAGCCATACCCGACGCACCAGCCCAGGCGCCGTCTACCTCACCCTTCTGCAGCCTGCCGTGCCCGGGGTGGGGAATCGCAGGCGTGGAGAAAGCTGCCCGGGTCACGTGTGCACGAGCACGTGAAACGCCGCAGCTGCCAGACCCGGTTCTATTTCTGAAGGTGGCACTGGCTGTTGGATGGACGAGTGTCCTGAAGACCCTCCACGGAGGACAGACGCCCAGAGCCGACCTGCGCGGCCCACTCAGCCCTGGCGCAGAGTAGGCGCTCAAGTGGAGCTGGATTTCTTCCCTGATGACGGAGCTGCCCTTTGGGAGCTGCTCCTCACCAGAACCGAGGTTTAGGACCTGATGGGGTCACTCACGGGGATGCATGAGGCGACCCCTACAGCACTCTCCCAACGCGCAAACGATTATGCGGTGGCTGCCAGCATGAACGAACGCTTTGCTTAATGGTTTTCAATAAAAGCAGACATCGTCCTTAGTGCCTCACTGAGGAACCTCACCCTCTCCTTAATTAGACAGCTGTCCCGCTGACCGCGGGGCTCTTGGCCTTGACAAAATGGGCCGAAGGTGGCAAGGTCTGGAGAAAAGAGATTCTGACCAAGAGAAGGCGCTGGAGGGAATGAAGAAGGAGGGGAGAAGGGAATAAGGAAGGAGAAGCTCTGTGTGTGTGGGGGGGGAGGGGACGGGGGACCCAGGGGACCTGGAGGCCTGTGTGTGGCCAGCAGGACGGGCCCCATCTACCTGGGGAGAGATGGGTGGGGTGAGGCTGGTCGCACCAGCTGAGGTGGGTTTTCAGACTCTTGGGGGCCCCCATCCTGAGATGCTCCCTTCGGGGAGAGGAGGCTGGAGACCCAGGGCCCAGACACCGGGAAGCAAAGACCCCAAATCCTCATTATAAGGCTTTTTAAATGCACAGGCAGGATATTAGGGTTTAAACAGCTTCTATTACTCCAGGGCAAACTTTAAAAAACGCAATATTTATAGAAAACCTCACTCAGCTCGCCTGTTTGCTCTTCATTTCTCCTGCAATTACTGCTAATTTGGAGAGGTTTTGCTTTGGCATCTCTGTCTGGTGCCAGTCATTATGAAGCCACCCACTGGCCTCCCCACCCCCCAGCCTCTCCTGCCACCCAACCGGAGGCTGCAGGACTGACATGAGCCCTGTCCGTTCCCTGTCCTTCTGCTTTGTGGATGGAGCAAATGCCCAGGCCACCCCTCCAGGCACTCACACACCCCAGCCAGGGCCCTTCCCCCTAGGCTGTCGGTCTGACCTGTCCATCTGTAAGTGGAGCCATTTCCCAGGTCCCTCTCTGGGGGAGGTGGGGAGGGAGTGGTCGCCCCTGCAGGGCTCCTGGACCCTGGCCTTGCACCTGTCTGCCCTGTGCACCTCTGAGCGGAGCCCAGCAATGCTGGGCCCGGGAGGAGAGGCCGGTGGTGGGTCCTGTCTGCTCTGGGCTCAGCCCCATTGACCGGGGAGTCGCATGGCACCTCTGGCCCTGTGCCTGTGACATCGGCAGGAGGTGGCCCTGGAAAGTCCCCCTATTCACACTCAGACACACGGCTGCTGCTCTGCTCCCCAAGGTCGTGTCACCACCAGCAACCTCCCTCCCGCCCTTCTTCCTTCCTCCCTCCGTCCATCCTGCAAGTATTTGTCAAGTTCCTCCCCGTCCAGGGCACAGCTGGACCGGTGGCTCTGACACAGCTCCTGCGCACACGGCGTTCCCAGGCTGAGGGTGCCGTGCGTGAGCGAGGACGGAAGGCAGGGATTAGGGAAGACCATGTGGGCTCCACTGCATGCACAGGGCTGGATGTCAGCACGGACGGGGCAGAGGTGGGGGGAGACGCAACGTGAGCACGTGCCCTGAGGCCCTTGGGGCTCCAGTTAGAGAGCTGGCTCTGCCACGGGGCAGCTGGGGACGCTGGCACAACCTTTCAGCCTGAGTTCCCTCCTTGCCCAATGGCACCCACACATCCTGCAGGGCGTGGGGAGGACAGCACTGTGGACTCGGGCGGCCGACAGCACAGGCCCAGCAGCTGGTGTGGGCTTCCTGCCACAGCAGTGGGGCAAGAAGAGGCTTCGGGTGAAGGGGAGATGTGGCCATGAGCAGAGTGGGTGAGAAAACAAGATGTCACCCCATCCCTGTCACCCTGTCCCACTGCTTAATACCCCTTCTCCGGCTGTGCTGGGCACGGAACACGTGAACCATCTCTGATTCTCATTTGTCTTGCGCAATGGCGTGGTGATCTATTCTACAGACGACCTCTGGGGCTCAGAGAGGTTTGGCGACTCACTGAGGTCACACAGCTGCTGATTGGCAGAGCAGGATCCCAGGCCAGGCTTGAGGGATGCAAAGCCCCTGCCCCTGGCATTGGGCCCACCGCCCAGACCCGGCGGCCCTTCCACCCCAGGCCCCTCTGTCTCCTGTCCTCGGTGGCAGCCCTCCTCCAGGTGGAGTCCCCAGGCAGACTGTCCAAAGACAGAGGTGCCCCCAAAGCAGGCAGGGGTCCTCTCTCACAGAGCACATGGTCAACTGGGTGACCAGCCGGGGATGGACAGGAGGGCCAGCTGGACTGGAGTGGGGAGCCCCATGGGGTTGCTGCTTCAGGCCAGATGGTAAAGAACTTTTTGCTCCAGGCTAGGGAAGTTAGACAGGACCTGTGCTGGGGGCCGGGCCTGGGGGAGAGAGGAAGGGGGCCTAGAGAAATGGAGGAGGCCAGTGTGTGCTGGGAGCTGGGGTCGGCGAGAGTTGGGGTGACTCCGAGAGTTTGGGTGGGTGGGGGACCCTCCCGTGATCCGCAGGACTAGGAAGCAAATCTGGTCAGAGGAGCAATGACAGTTTTCAACGCGCTGAGTCTGACGAGCTCGTGGACGGTAGGGGACACCAGGTGGAGGGTGCAGGAGGGGCTGCTGACTTGGGAGTTGGCAGTTTGGGGTGAGTGACGTGGCTCAGGGAGGAGACCCAGGAGAGGAGACGCAGAGAAGGGATCTGCCTGCCGTGTTCCTGTCCTTTCTACGGCTGCCAATCCCCGCCTGAAAGCCGGAGCCGCGGCCCGGAAAGACGAGACGAGGAGACTGTCCCGATCAGGTTCCACCTCTGTCCTAAGATGACCTCAGAGGTTCAGCGAGGGAGCACTCTGGCACGTCCCCCAGGGCCTCACTGGGAGTGTGGGCAAGGACAGACAGAGGCCTGGTGGGGGAAGGGGTCCCAGGAGGCAAGACCCCCAGAGGAGCCAGCAGCCCCCTGAGAAGCAAAATGCCCCCGCAGGAAGAGCCCCTCCTCCACCCCCACCTAGCCACCCGGGGGCATCTCCTGGGGACCAGCCCCAGACCAGAGAGAAGCCTCGCCAGGCTCTGAGGGGACTCCCGGGCCACAGGAGGAACTGGGGGGCCGGTTTGCAAACGCCAGGCTGTTGCTGCTGGGAGTCAAGTACAGAGAGGAATCTGCTCCACCTCTGGGCTCAGGGGGAGTGTCCCTGGGGCCATGGCCCCTGAGGCTGGCCTTGAAGAACGGGGAAGAATTTGCAGAGCAGACAAAGGCTTGGACACCAGGGGGACAGCCAAGGTGTCTTGGCAGAGCTGACTGCTTTGCAAAGGAGGCCTGGAGCATCCAGGCACATGCTGACCCTAATCCTGCCCTGGGTGGGAGCGGGGTCAGCAGGGCTCAGCAGAGCTTGGCCTGCGACCACAGCCGGGAGGCTGAGCACGGCCGTCCCGACTCTCCATGGCCACTGGTCTCTCCTCTGTGGCTCTCTCTGCCTCTCCAGCTGACTCCCTGCCTGGCCCTTGGTCCAGCAGCCCAGGGTGGGCCCCACAGGTAACTGCTCCCAGGACAGCCCCTCCCAGCGGGGCCCCAGGGCCCTTGAGAGCATCCCCTGGAGGCGGGGCGCAGTTGTGGCCCTGGAGGAGATGCTGCAGGGCAGGCTGCGCCTGGGCCTGGGAGGGTGGCCTGGGAGAAGCCCCTCGATGTGGGGAAGCCCACGGCCTGCAGGTACCTGGACTGAAGCCACTGGGCCCGCCCCAGGGGGGAGATCCCCCTACGAGGAAAGCACAAGAATCCACATAGATTCCCAAACCACCTTGGCACCCCCGCCCCTTTCTTTTGCTCGCTGTCATTTCCTAGAAGAGTAGGGGCTGGCAGGGGGAGGAGGGGAGGGCCGCAGATTGGAGGTCTTCCTCTCCCCAGGGCCACTGCATGCTTCCCGGTTTCTGGGCTCAGAGTTCTGGGGCTGTTGGCTCAGGGCTCACATTTACGTTTGCCGTGATTCTTTCCCCATCCAGTTTCTCTGCATGATTTCGTAGCTCAGAGAGGAGGGGAGGGAGGAGGGAGCAGATAAGACGCAGGTCTGGGCTGGTGGGCAGGAGGTCTGGGAGCCGCCTGAAGTTTGCGCTGGGGGTTTGCACATTTGCCCCAAGGCCAGGCAGAGGGAGCGGCAAGGTGACTGGATAGCACACCCCATGCAGGACATTCCAGCCCCATCCCATCAAGGCCACTGAGGGGAGTCATGCCCCGCAGGCAAGCAGGCAGCGCTTCGCGTCTGGGGACACCCCTGACCCCAGCACCCTGAGGGATGGGCCGTGAGGGAAGGTGGTCAGACCTGAGACAGAGAGGTGTGGAGGCGGCACTTTCAGGGTCTGGGGGTGGGCACACTGCGCTTTCTCAACATCTCAACCCCACATCTGCCCAAAGCCTGAAAAGCAAGTCGGCAGTCCACGCTTGGTACATACCCAAAAATACATCATCATTTTGGAACTGCGGCTCCACGGCAGGCTCTGGGAGGCGGGAGGAGACCCGGGGGCAGTGGTGGGCGGCAGGTTGGAGGGTGGGGGCTGCGGTCTCCAGCCTGTGCTCAGTTTGGCCCGCACTTGCGGTTGTCTTAAGAAGTGCCGCTCTCCTCTGTGCCTCCCTCTCGCTCCTGCTCGCAGTGTCCTCTCCCGCCGCCCTCCCGCCGCCGTGTCTCTCTTTCTCTCTCTCTCTCTCTCTCTCTCTCTCTCTCAGGTTATTTCCCGAGTTGTTCAGCTCAGCGCCTGCTCACCCATCTGCTGGGGTCCTGCCCAGCACTGCCCCGTCCGGGCGCTCCTGCTGCCCAGCTCTCTGCTCAGAGTTGAGCATCGCATCCTGATGCCTGGCACTCCCACGCAGGGGCCGGGGGAGGCTCCCATGGTGTGTGTGGGAGGGAATGGCGTGGGGGGAGGCCAAACCTTGCAGCCTAAGAGATCTCACAGATGCTAGATGGCAAGGGGAGACTTTCCCTGAGCTCAGAGAAATCGAGAGAGTGGGAGAAAAGAAAAGGACCACCCTTGGGAGAGGAGCAAAGGGCAGCTGTCCTGTTCTTGAAAGGTCCCTGTTGGCTTCAGAGGGTGGGAAGATGGGAAATGGGAGGGACAGAGCGGTGAGACCCCAGCCTCAATTCCGGGAGGCAGCAGGGATGGAGGAGGAGCGACTCCCGCTGCAGAGGTGTGGGAGCAGCCGGCTCTCGGGCACTGGAGCAGGGCCAAGCAGAGATGAGGTGCCGGTCTGGCCAGGCTGGAAGCTGAGCATTATGTTGGGGTGCAGTGGAGGCAAGAGGGTAGGGGTGCCAGGGAGGCAGGGGTGAGCCAGTGTGCAAGTGTCTGTATCCCACACCTGTCCTGCATCAGTGTTTTCCAGACTGTTCCATCAGTGAGGGAATCGTGGCCTCAGTGGGGAGCACCCCATCCATGCTCCAGCACCCTCACCCCAAGGGGACTTGGCCGAGCTGGGAGGAGGGCTGGATGGGGAAGGAGGAGGTGGGTACCCTGGCTCCCGTTCGAGGCCCAGCCTGTGACTCCTTGGCTGGGCGAGCCCAGGGGAGGCACAGGGATGGAGGGAGTGGAATGCTGGTGGGCTCAGTGAAGGATGGGGGTGAGGGGGGAGGGGCTCAGAGGGCAGGGGTGTGACACAGTTTCCTCTGGATATGTCCAGAGAGCTCCGGGGAGCCAGGCTTTGGGCTCAGTAAGCTCACAGGGACCTCAGTCCCCACCACAGACGGTCTTAAGTGCCCCGTTCTTACTTTCCGCAGCATCCAGCCCATTCAGGTGGCCTCACCATTATGCTCAGACTTGCCATCTCCACCCTGGGCTGACGGGCAGCTCCTGGAGGTCAGGGCTCAGCCATGCCTGTCAGAGCCAGGGCAGCCTACGTGGTGCTGGGCACATGGCTGATGCCTGTAAATGTCGGCCATGGAGCTGCAGACAGAGCTGGGGGGCTGCTGAGCATGGCTGGGCCTCCTCTCAGGGAGGGCAGCGGGCACCTCCCCGTGGAGGGAAGGAAGCAGTTTCCTCAGTGGTCTGGGTCTCTGTTGACCAGCCAAGTGTGCAATGGGCTCAGATCGGGAGGGTTCGGGGCTCCCGTGGTGAGCTTCACACCACACCTCTGGGGTGTGGGTGGGGGGGTCTGTCTGTCTAGCCCTTTTCACTGCTCACTCCTTCCTGCACGCTTCTCTGCCCCCCAGGGACCTGCCGCTGCCATCAGCAGCTTCTGCAAAGAAGGTGCCTGCCTCCTGGAATCCTCTAAATTCTGGGGTGGCCACACCATCACCCTCTCTAGTAGGACTGGCTCAGGTGGCCACGTCTCAGCGGCAGGGCCTGCGTTGAATTAAGCTCTGGGGTGTCTGCTGTAAAAGTCCACGCCTGAGCGCACGCACGTGGAAGTGCAGGAGCCCACACGCACCTAGCTGCATGCGGATCTGCATGCACGCACATGCACACATGCACAGGTCCCTCCCTGCACACGCGCAATGGCACATGCATGCACACACTCGCACATACACACCCACATCTACATGCCAACCCTGCCCCCATAAACGTACCAATGTGGCACACACATCAGGGCAACCCCTAGTTGGCAGGTCTTCATTTGGCCAGCTGTGGGGGGACATCCCAGGGCCCCAACATGGAGACTCGGCTCTGCCCCTGGGCCAGGCAGTGACACCTGCCACAAACTCAATGCACAGCCTTCCAGGCTAGTGGCGAGATACGTGGAGAGGATGCAGCATCCTCTGGTCAGAACGCCAGCAGGTATGAATAAATCATGGTGAGGGAGAAGGCAGCGGGAAGGGGCTGGGAGCAGCACCCTGCACCCAGCGGGGCTGGAGAGGGATCTAAGGGCCCCATTGACTCTCCTGGACCGTAGACACATTCCCGGATCAGCTGCTCTGCGGCAGCCTCCCTCCAGCACAGCAATAAAGCAGACAACACTTTCAATAATTCAGCAGCAGGAGAGGGGGCTGAGAAAGGGAAAACCCACCTCAGCACCGAGAGAGGGGGCAGGAGGAGCAGGCAGAGCGGGGGAGAGCAGAGGGAAGTGGCGAGGGCGAAGGGACCGGGCTGGAATTCAGCCTCCCGCACACCTGGCTGGCTCTCTCTCGTGTCCTGATTTAAGAGGTGTTCCATGATCCTTCATTCTGTGCAGTGACATATGGTGGCCACCGAGCACTGCCTCCCACTCAGAGCCGGAGGAGTCACCTGGCCCTCCCCTCCTGACCCAGGAGACTCCTCTGCAGCCGCCAAGGACATGGAGGGAAGTCAGGCAGCCCGCCCACCCCGGCCAGCCATCACCGGCAGAAAGTTCTTCCTTTAGGCAGCCCCTGAAACCTGCCCCCTAGATTCCCCTCGGTGATCTTGGTTGATCCGAGGCCCTGTGGAGCGAGCATCTTTGTCTTCTGAGGGCCACCTTTCAAACGCTCTGAGGCCGACCACCTGGCTGCCCATCTTTCCTCGGCTGCAGACAGCTCTCATCCCTACACCATTTCCCTGGGGACGTCCCATGAAACGTCCCCTGGCTCAAACGGGTACCTCGAAAGGGAACCCAACCTCTGGGATTGGCTCAACCGGCTCCTACCTTCCGTGACCAGGAATGCGCCAGCACTCATGCGATCCAGGGCAGCCGCTCGTCTTTAGGGGGACCCCTCCCCTCCAGCTCGCCTGGAACACTGCTGGCTTACACGTCACGAGTAACAGGCCCCCAGCTTGGAGGAGAAGTTATGCGGTCACCGTTACAGACTGACTGCGTGCCCCTCGTATTCATGCATTGAAGCCCCGGTCCCCAGTGTGATGGCGTTTGGAGGTGGGGCTGCGAGATGCCTGGGGTGAGATGAGGTCGTGAGGGTGGGGCCCCGAGATGGATCAGTGCCCTCACAGGAGTCACCGGAGAGCTCGCTCCTGGCCTCTGCTTCCTGCCATGCGAGGACACAGTGAGAAACGGAGCTGTGTCCCCGGAGGAGGGCGCTCAGCAGAACCCGGCCACGGGGCAGCCCGACCTCGGCCTCCAGCCTCCAGAACTCTGAGAAGTGGCTGTCTGCTGTTTAGAGGCCCCCAGGCTGTGGTGCTCTGTTACAGCACCCCGAACGGACTGAGACGTCACCCTAATGATACTGAGCTCATGTCAGTTGAAACCCCTACATCTTCTTCCTCTTATATTCACCCGTTTAATATTTTTGGACCAAGAGTGAGATTTTACATTTATTCTTACTCTGTTTAGTTAAATTTCATCTATGGTCCCCGTCAGCAGGCCAGGCAAACTATTGGTTAGTCTCCTCAGTTCAGATTAACCAGACTTTGATCAGCACGCCTGCTCCTTGGCCATATAAGTCATTGATAAAAACCACGACTAGGACAGGGGAGAGAGCAGAGCCCTGTGGCACCCCACTAGGGCAGGAGCCAGTACTCTTTGGAGACAGTCATTCAGAGAATTCTGAACACACCTAACCGGACCCTGTCGTCCAGTCCTCGATTAGAAGACAGGGTGGTCAGGGTGGGCCTGATTGAAGAGGTGACATTTAGGCCAGTCTGGAGGAGCCAAGGGAAGGAGCCCTGAGGCTCTCTGGGAGAATGTTCCAGCAGTGGGAGCACCCCAGGCAAAGGCCCTATCATGGGATGTGCCTGGCTCTTCAGAGAACGGGCAAGGTAGCCCATGGGCTGGAGTCACAAGAGTGAGGAGGAGCACTGGGAGAGGTGGTCAGAGGAATAATGGGGCCAGATCACATGAGGTCTTACATGGGAGGGTATTGTGAAGACTTTGGCCTTTCTCCAAGAGACCTGGGAGTCATAGGATGATTTGCACAGACGAGGGGCATGGTCTGACTTAGGCTTCATCTCCCCTGCTAGCACATTCTTTAAAAAGGGGAGGACCAACTGTCTAAGGAGGAAGACCTCAAGACCATCTCCACTCACTCAGAGCCAGCACCCACTGAGGAGCAGGGACGGCTTCTTGGCCTGATCAGCAGTCCTCTCCTATCCTTCCAACCTTGACCAAGAGAACAAGTGGTGTCTTTGATGGCACCAGGCGCTTCCTGAGAGTCAGCCTGCTGGGGCGGGAGGAGCCTACAGTTTGGCAGCACTCAGATCTGGGCTCAAATTCCAGTTCAGTTCCTGCCTTGATGTGTGGCTTTGAGCAATGACTTAACCTCTCTGAGCCCCAAGTTCCTTTCTGGCAAAGTGAGGATGGCATCATGGCATCATTTACCTTCCTGGATGGTTATGGGGTCTAGAAGTCACCAAGGGGAAGGGCCTGGCACACAGGCAGTGTTTGATAAATGATCACCTTTATGGACTCAATCAAGGGGATTTGCAGGTCCTTGAATCAGGAGAGAAGCAGGTGTGAAAGTGGGGAGGCGGAGGCAAGTGAATTCATCCTCCGAGAAACTGGAGAAGGAAAAACTCCAACTCGGCTAAGATTCCTGGGAGGCTCTGGGACCTGGCTGGCCACAGGGACCCACTCAGCTTTCTGGGCAGTGACCTCTTGGCCTCGCCTGCACAGCAGCCGCTGCGGGAGTAGCCAAGGGCTGCGGCTCCTCTGGCTGCCTCGCCAGCTCCCGGCCTCGTCCCTGTCTTCTTCCCTCTCCCTCCAGCTCATCTGCCAGTGCCAGGGAGTTGGGAGGCCGGACACCCAGCAAGGAAACCGTGGTGAGTTCTTGCTGGTTTTGGCTGAGACCACCGGTTCCATGTGCTGAGTCCCGGAAGGCTAATTCCGGCAGAGGAAGAACACAGCAAGTCCCGAGAGACCGAGGCCGCAAGATCCAAGCCAGAGGGCATCTACCTGCCGAGGCAACTGGGCCTTGCTTTTCTGAGTAGTTTTCTGTTTGTTCCCATAGACTGGCTGGAGGTGACCCCAGCGATGTCAGAGACCAAGTGCCCCTGGAGGAGAAGGCGATGACATGGAATATCAGCTCTTACTTGGTTCACCATGGCACCTGAGCACCTAGCACTGCACCCAGCACACAGTAGGTGCACACAGCACACAGTAGGTGTTCCCGACATGTGCGTTGACTAGGTCATTGGTGCTGCGCAGGGATGCCTGCCTTCACAGGAGGATTCAGGGCAAGAGTGGGGCTCTGCTCCTTGTCTGCTGGCTGGGGGGCGAGGGGCAGGGTGGCGTGGAGAAGTTGACTTGTGGACAGTACTTACTGTTATGTAATTCATGACTTTTCAGAAAAAACGTTGTTGCTTAAAGCGAGCGTGCTGTTGCTCCAGGCTCGGGGGTCCGGTGTCCGCCGGCAGCAGCAGGAGGGGGATCATGGCTGTGATGGCTGAGACAACAGAAGCGAAGTGCCCAGGAAGACCCTGACTGGCGGAAGGATGAGGGGGGCGGCCCTGGTGCTCAGACGAGGGTGGCAGGACCCAGAGGCAGAAGAGGAGCGGCCGGGTCCTCTGTGTTGGTTTTTCCCCTCCAGCCATCTCGCCAGAGCCAGGAAGACCCCCCGTATAATCACCATATCACAAGGGACCTCCACTTTGCTGAGTGGTGAGCAGACAGGTGACCCTGCTTTTGAGCCAGGAGTAGGGATAAAACCTGCCTTCATCATGGGCCTCCCCAGTGCATCCCAGAGAGCCCCGGCCCTTCCCTCACCTCCATGAAAGGCCTGCAGGATGCAAAGGAACCGGGTGTGGGCAGCCAGGCTGGCTGGTGCTCACGTCTTCCTGCCCTTCCATCCGACAGGGAGAAGTCTACGTGAGGCTGGCCCGTGTCTCCTTCTGAGCCGCTCACACAGGCCTTTCCCATCACGGGTTCTATCTTATGTGGATTGTGTCAAGGCCTCACGACCCCCACCCCCACCCCTGGCTGCTGCCTGCGAGCTTCTGTGCTCCCTCGGCACCAGCCTCGGGCAGGGCTGTCCACCGCGGAGCAGGTGGGGCGGCTGTGAAGTCAGAGAGAGAGATGTGTGTCTTGCTCTCTGCACCGTGACCCGCCTCCCGCTCCCTGAAACCGGATGATAAATTACTCTGCCCAAGCGGAACACGCCCGGACAAGCCTCCTCTCCAACTGTAATTAATACTCTGGGGAAAACACAGACTCCGGGTTTTTCTACTTTCGAAAAACATGTGCATGCACATAGACTCTTCTTTCTGTTATCCTCCGATCCTATCTCAAATGTTTAGTGTCCTGCTTCCTTTGTGGGCAGCACAAGACCACCCAGCTAGACACAACCTGAAAGCCAAGGGAGGCATTGGGGACACTTTTTAGTCCTTGTGACGCAGAACTTGACAGTTTGGGGACTGATTTTCGGTAAGCAGTGCCCACGTTGCTGGTGCATGGGGTTTTGGCCTTAGCAGAAACAGCCATGGGTTTGGGTGAATCCCTATGGTCAACATTTTTTGGCATCTCCCCACATCCTTTTTTTCCCACCGTGATAGCCTAACTAATGCACTAGTGCAAACACATGGGTGCATGTATATCAGACAGTTCCTGACATCTGATACTCCTACAATGAGCTCTACAATGAGTCTGGAGCCTTGCAGTCTCGTGAAGCCGGGCAGCCAACAACCCTGACAATGGAAGTGCTTTCTCAAAGGACCAGAGAGCCTAATGGGCCAGGAGGACTCCAGTGCACTGTGTCCCACGCTGGTCAGTTAGCTCCTTTGGTGAGGCAGGTGGAGGCATGGACGGGAAGGGCTCAGAAGCTCACGCTCAAGAAATCTGTGCTCTCCTACCCAGAGCATTGACTGTGCTCCAAGGAAATTCTCAGTGTGAAAGCAGCCTGGACAAGCAGGACTGTGATCTTGGCTCGGCCGCCTGCAGCGTGAGCCTGGGCGAATCATTCACCCATCCTAAGCCTCAGTTTGCCCATCTGTAAGATGGACCTGCTGTGAGGGTCAAACAGGACAACACGTTGAATGTGCTGACTGCTGTCCAGGCCCCTCATAAGCTGGGAAATGCCGTGCATGGATAAAGGATCAGAGAGCAGCTCCCGCTGTGCCCGGCTCGCGGAGGGGCCGCGGGGGCTGCGATTTGGAAGACTGAGCGGCCTTCCCTCTGACAGCCCTCCTCCTCGCCCTGCCACTCTTGTTGGGGACAGGAGGATGCTGCCCCCCAGACTCTGTGACGCGCTTAAACAGTGAAGCATTCGGGCTGCTGGGGGTCTCTGGGTTCTCCTCTCCCACCACGGGGGTTTCGAGGGGCTTGGAGGTATTGTCCCCCTTATTCCTTACAATTAAAATTTTCCCAATGGGGCTGCCCTGGTGGTGTAGTGGTTAAGTTTGCATGCTCCAATTTGGTGGCCTGGGGTTGGCAGGTTCGGATCCTGGGCACAGACCTATACACTGCTCATCAAGCCATGCTTTTGTGGCATCCCACATACAAAATGTAGGAGGATTGGCACAGGTGTTAGCTCAGTGACAATTTTCCTCAAGTAAAAAGAGGAAGATTGGCAATAGATGTTAGCTCAGGGTCAATCTTCCTCACCAAAAAAAAAAAAATTAAAATCCCAAGGAGAGATTCTGCCAAGAGCCCTTTGCAACCATCTTCCAAGAGCTAAGCTCTGCTACTGCAGATTCCTCTTAATTGAGGAGAGGGAGGCCGATCCCAAGGCAAAGGAAACTAAGGTGTTTGTCTTTATCCTTGGACCGCACGTCCCCAGGCCCACAGCAAGGACCTCAGTGACTCCTTCTCAGCTGCTCTCACTCTTTCCACCCTTGGGGCCTGAAGCTGGGGCTGACTGAGAAGGGGAACGGGGACGAGGGCCAGGAACGGGTCTGTGCATCCTCGGGGCCACCTGCGTGTGTGCAACAGAGTGCTCCAGACAGGCCGAGCAGTCACTGCACAGATGACAGGATCTGTGTTGAAAGAGGAGAAAGGTTCCCCTACCAGTCAAGATGGAGAAACAGGCACCGATTTGCCTCCCACCTGACACAGCAGCAAACAACCAAAGAACGATTTTCAGGACACTGGACACCAGACCACGAAGGACTGTGATCCCTGGGGGATGGGAGACCAGTGAGGGGAGCCACACAGCTTCCTGTCTGGAGAGTGTTTAGGCCAACATGCGGGGACCCCAAGTAGAGGCCGGTGTATTCCCCGAGCTGAGGAGTCCAGGGAGACCGACGTGGCTGGAGTTGCAAGACAGAGCACCATAGAGGAGAGAGCTGCAAGAGTGAGAGCCCTAGAGAGCTGAGGCCCTGGCCAGAACCCTGGTTCCCAGTGAGTATGCAGCTGACTACTGATCAGCACACGAATTTGAGGAAACGCCCTGAGGTTGGGGGAAAACCACCTGACGGGATTAGAGGAAACAGTGCTTGGCCCTCACACAGGGCTGGGAGCAGTACGTGTCCCCACCAGCCAGACTAGAACACTCAGGGCTCATGGAGCTACAGGTAGAGCTCTCAGAGGGTCTCGCCTTAGTGTGGGATCATTGGTCCTACACTAAACACAGGTCGGGTCTCATCTAACAAATCTTAAAAGCAAGAGCGAGAGGATCAAACTCTCCCCAAGTCACTTAACTGTGTCTCAGAACAGAGCTCAGGAACGTTTATAAGAGTAAAGTGATCCAGCACCCAGTAAAGCAAAATTTACCATGTCCAGCGTCCAATCAAAGATTACCAGGCATGCAAAGAAGCAGGAAAACATAACCCAAAATGAGAAGAAAAATCAATCATTTGAAACCGACCCAGAACCGGCACACGTTAGAATTAGAAGACAAGAACAGTAAGTTACTATAACTGTATTGCATATGTTCCAAAATTAAGTAGAGACACGTAAGATATAAAAAACGCACAAACTGAACTTGTAGAGATAAAAATGATGTCTGAGGTGAAAAAAATACATTGGACGAGATTAATGGCAGATGAAACATTGCAGAAGAAAGGATTAATGACCTTGAAGGCACAGCAATAGAAACTATCCAAAACGAAACACACAGAGAAAAAACGATTTAAAGATTTGAAAAGTGCATTGGTGAGCTGTGGGACAACTTCACGCACCAAATAAACATGCAGCTGGGGGTCCCTGAAAGGGTGGAGGGTGTAGAAGAAATATTTGAAAAAACAGTGAATGAAATCATTTCCAAATCTGATACAAACTCACAGATCCAAGAAGCTCGACAAACCTAAGCCCAAGAAACATGAAGAAGCGACACTTACACAAATCATAAGCAAGTTGCTCAAAACCAGTGATAAAGAGAAAGTCTTAGAAGCCGCCAGAGAAGAAAGACGCATTCTGCCCAGAGGAAGAAAGATAAGAACGCCTGCAGACGTTGAAACCACGTAAGCCAGAAGAGCCTGAAGCAACACGTTTAAAGGACTGAAGAGAAACCCTGTCAGTGTAGAATTCTACACCCAACAGTGATATCTTTCCAAAACAAAGTTGAAGGAAAGACTTTTCCAGACACACAAAAGCTGAAAGCGTTTATCACCAGTAGATTTGCACTATGAGAAATATTCAAGGAAGCCCTTCAGGTGGAGGAAAATGGTACCAGATGGAAATCTGGAGCCACACAAAGGAATGAAGACCGCCAGAAGTGTTAACTATGTGGACGAATAGACGGCTTGTTTCCTAATGACCTAAATCTTTAAAAAATATAATTCACTATTTTAACAAATATAATAGCAATGTATTGTAAAGTTTGTAATATATATTTAAGTAAAATGGATGATAACAATTTCCACCCGCCAGGGCGGGGAGGGGGTGAGTGGGAATGGAAGTATGGTTATCTCGTGAGTGAAGGGACTAGCATCACTTGAAGGCAGAGCATCGCTAGCTGAAGACACACACTGTAAACGCTAAAGAAAGCAACAAAATAGCAACACACGGAGCTCTGGCTGATAAGTCAAGAATGGAGATAACATGGCATAATAATAATTTAAAAAACCCAATCTGAAAGGAAGCAAAAAAGAGGAAAAAAGGAATAAAGGAAAAAAAAGGGAAAAACAAACAAGACAGTGAGATGATAGACTTATGCCTAACCCATATTGGGTTAAAGTCTGAAAATCAACCAGTGTAATTCATCAGATTAACAAACTAAGAAGGAAAGAGCACCTGATCGTTTCAAAAGACACAGGAAAATAATTTAACAAAATTTTGACATCCGTTCCTAACAAGAGCTCTCAGAAAACTAGCAACAGAAGGGAAGCAGGAACAGAAGAGAAGCTACGGAAAACCTACAGCCGATGTCATACTCAGTGCTGAAAGGCTTGCTTTCCGTCTAAGATCGGGAACAAAACAAGGATGTCCACTCTCACCGCTTTTATTCAACGTTGCACTGGAGGTTCAAGTCAGTGGAACAGGCAAGAGAAGGAAATAAAAGACATCCAGAGCGGAAAGGAGGAGTAAAACTATATTTATTTATAGACAACTCGATCATATATGTAGAAAATCTGCTGGAATCTACAGAAAAAGCTACTAGAGCTAGAAGGTAAGTTTAGCAAGGTTGCAGGATACAAGATCAATAACCAAAAAAGTAATTTTATTTCCATAACTAGCAATAGGCAATCCGAAAGTGAAAGAAAAATACCACTTAAAATAACATAAAAATATGAAATACTTAAGGGTAAATTTGGCAAATATGTGCGAGACCTTTACACTGAAAGCTACAGGCCATTGATGAGAGAAGTTTAAAAAGTCCTAAATGAGTGGAGAGACATACCTTGTTTATGAGTCAGAAGTCTCAATACTGTTAAGATGTCTTTGATCCCCCAAGTTGATCTATAGATTCAATGCAATCTTGATCAAAGTCCAGCAGGCATTTTTTTAAAAAAAATTCGCATGCCGATTCTAAAATTCATATGGAAACTTAAGGGGCCTGAAATAGCCAAAATGACTTTGAAAGAGAAGAACAAAGACGGAGGGCTAAGCTTACCTGATTTCAAGACACATTTAAAGCTACAATAATCATGGTATTGTATGGCATCAAGACAAACATGGATCAATGGAACCAAGTCTGGAAATGGTCCTACACACATGTGACCACTGATTTTTGACAAGGCTGCAAAGGCAATTCAAGGAGAAAGGATAGTCTTTTTAATAAGTAACATTGACGTCAATGGACAGATTCAGTTCAAACAAATGAACTTCAGTCCGTACCTTGTACCATTCACAAGGATGAACTCAAGATAGATCGTAGACCTGAATACAAAATCTATAAAACATCTGGAAGAAAGAATAGGAGAAAAACATCTTTGTGACCTTGGATCAGGCTAAGATTTCTTAGATACATCAGAAGTATGATCCATTAGGAATAAATTGATAAAGTGGAATTTATCAAAGTTAAAAACTTCAGCTCTTCAAAGGACATTGTTAAGAGAGAAAAGACAGACTGATTAGAAGAAAATATCTGCAAAGTATGTATCTGTAAAGGACTTGTATCCGTTGTATACAAAGAACTCCCAAAACTCAACAATTACAAACAAACACAAAATTAAAAAAGCAGGTAAAGATGTGAACAGACACTTCACCAAAGAAGATGTATGGATGTCAAACAACCACATGAAAAGTTGTCCAACCCCGTCAGTCATTAGGGAAATGCAAATTAAAATCACAATGAGATGCTCCTACACACCTATTAGAATGGCTAAAACTCTAAAAACGACAGCGCCAAGGTGAGGGTGCAGAGCTGTAATCACACGTGGCAGGTGGGAATGTGACATTTACAACCACCTTGGGAAACAATCTGGCATTTACTTAAAAAGTGAAACTTGCACTTACGGTGGGATCCAGCGATTTTAATTCTGGGTATATTATCCAAGAGAGAACAAACGATGTGTCTACACAAAGACTTGGGCAGGGGTTATTTGTTATTATTTGTATTAACCCCAAACTAGAGACAACCCAAATCTCCTTCGAGGAGTGAATGGATAAACGCTGGAACGTGCACAGCATGGAATACTACTGAGCAGTAAAAAAGGAATGAGCTCTTAATATACACCACAACCTGGACGAACCTCAAAATAATTATGCTGAGTGAATGATGCCAAGCAAAAAAGAGAGTACATTTGGTTTGATTCTATTTATATAAAACTCTCAGGAATACGAGCTATTCTATGGAGACGGCAAGCACGTCAGTGCTAGCCTGGGAAGTGATCACAGGGGCACAAGGAAACTTCGGGGGGGGATGGACATGTTCAGTATCTTGACTGCAGCATTGATGTCCTGGGTATAAACGTACGTCAAAATCGATCAAATTACACACTTTGAATATGCGAGGTTGATTAAATACGCATCGTACCTCACAAAGCTGCTTAAGAAAAGAAGTGTGCGGAAACCCCAGCTCGCTCCAGACAGTCCCCAGACCACCCCTTACAGCACAGAGGGACACTCTCCTGCAAACATTCACCTGAGGACTCCGTTGGCTGCTTCCCGGTAAAACAAGACTCAGTTTACAAAGACGGCCTCCGTGAGTGCTGCCGAGTGGAGCAAGACCCTCCTTGTGGTCGCTGTTTGGGGGAGGGCATGAGACCAAGGTCAGCTGCACTTGCTTGGTCTCCCTCATGGAGAACCGCGTGGAACACTGATGGAGACGGGGGGCCACTCGCTGGGGACCCTGTCCTGCATCGCCCGCAGCCACATCAAGAGGACCCCTGACCTCTGCCACCCTGTCGCCATCCTGACGGAAAGCCAGTGAGCAGGGCCCGAGCTGGCCACTCCACACAGCCCCGTGTGGCCCTGTGGCGACCGGCTTCCAGGACAGAAGCTCCCCGGCTGGGTCCAGCTCCATTCAGCCAATGTCTATTTCTGAGCCAAGGGTGGGCTCGGGGCAAAAACAGTACAAAAGAGATCGCCACGTGAAACTCCCAGCGTTTGGCTCGGGAAGACGTCAGCCTCCTCCCACCCCGACGGCTTTTCTCTCTATTTCTGATCTGTGGAAAACGCTCTGCCGTCCTGTGCACGCGTGGCCCGAAACCCGGGAGCCCGCCAGGAGAAGCCCGTGGGGGCCCAGGGTTGCAAATATGTGGTGAATCTGCATTTTCTAATTCTGTTCACGACAAACATACATTACTTTTATAATGATTTTTTCCCCCCGAGTAAAACTCTGCAAGTGACTCTACAAAGGACAGCCCAGTTGCAGGTTATGATGGAGAGCTGGCTGCAAGGAGCACGCGGCCCAAGGGCTCCGGTCAGAAGTGTCCAGTCCCCTCTCGAGGGTCATCACTGCACCCTGAGCCAATTTCTGCAGCCCCCTCCCAGAGGAGACCAGGCCATCGAGGGGAGTTGGACCACCCTGGGCCAGGGAGCTGAGGCCGCCCTTGGGTTCCAAAGGCCTTGCAGTCCAGGGGGTGCACGGCTGTGCACTGAGGACCTGGGTGGGGGGCAATGGTGCAAAGTGGAGAGGGCTGGGAGAGGAGGAGGGAAGGACCAGGAAGGAGTTGATACTGCTTCTCTGGCCAGTAGGAGTTGCTAAGCAGTGTTGCCTGTAAACAAACTCCTGTCCCCTCACTTCCTTCTCGCTCCTCTGGCCTCCCAGTGCCATGACATTTGGAGCTGGCCCATTGGGGACGACAAAGGAGATGTCCTGGGACATGCTAGACAAGCCAAACCCAGCCCCCCAAACCCTCCCTCCCTCCCTCCCTCCAGCAAAGAGGAAACCCCAGAACCGCTGGCATTCATTGTCAGCAGCTCACAAGATGTTCAACATGTTCATATCTGTCAAGAACTATTCAGGGAGAAAAAAAGAGAAAGTCTTTATACCTTTTATTCAGCCAATTTTTCCCGAGGCAC
This sequence comes from Equus asinus, assembly GCF_041296235.1. NCBI lineage: Eukaryota > Metazoa > Chordata > Mammalia > Perissodactyla > Equidae > Equus > Equus asinus. Next base: position 58,808,444 of record NC_091802.1, read on the forward strand.
TGGGGGCTCTCTAAGAAAAGAAAAAGAGAGAAAGGAGAGAGAATTACAATCAATGTCGCCATCGCGCATCTGGCTGCTATTTGCTCATTGACTAGGAGTCTGGAGGAGGAAGCGTTATCTCCCTGGGGGGCCCAGGACACCTGCCCAGGTGAAGCCCGTCCGTCCGCTGTCTGCGCCGCCAGCCGGCTGGCGGTCCGCCTATGATTTAACGGGCAGAGACAAAGGAAAACAGAGCGCCGCCGGCCTGTCATCCGGATTGTCCAAGCTCGTTTTCTCTGGAACTCAGGATATTCTTTTGTGTTTTCTCCCTTTCTTCCCTTCGCCCCAAACTCGGATGTCCCTTTCCTCTTTTTCCCACCCCCCCTTCTGGTTTTGAGGTTCACAAAGTGGGGACTCGGCTAGTTGAGGATGGTGGCGATTGTTGCCACCTCCCCAGGCTCACCCTGTGTGGGGTCGTGGCGTGCAAATCTATTTTAATATCAGTCAAAGGACAGCAGGAACACAGGTGGACGGGCTGCTGTCGCTTAAAGAGAAATGAGAGAATTCTCATTCCTGGAATGTATTCTCACTCCTGCATGTAATGCCAAACAACACATGTGCGGCTTCCAGGAGCTTCCATGAGCAGCAGCAGCTCAGAGCTGAGGCCAGACCAGCAGGGGCCAAGTCTTTACTCATTTTATAATGCAGGGACCCCAGGGCCAGAGAGATCAAGGCACCTGCCTAAAGTCACAAAGCGGATTCACGGGGCACTGGGGGCCTACGCACGTGTGTCTGGATTCCTAGTCCTGCCCTTTTCTCTTAGGGCGCTTTGGAGATTAGAAATGAGGGTGTGTGTGTGTGTGTGTGTGTGTGTGTGTGTGTGTGTATCATGTGCCTTTTCTGGACTTAAATTTTCCTTCTTTCTTTTAGTAAGGTTTCGTCATTTTATGCGTACATACCTTACACATCTTTTTTAGTTGTGGTAAAATACTCATAACATAAAATTTACCATTTTAACTATTTCAAAGTGTACAGTTTGGTGGCATTAAGTACATTCACAATGTTGAGGAACTGCCACCACTATCTGGTTCCAGAACCTTTTCATCACCCCGAAAGGAAACCACACACCCATTAAGCCGTCACCCCTCACCCCGTTCCCCTCCACCCTCCGCCACCGACTGTATATTTTTTCTAACTTAGCATAAACAAGAGAAAAGCTTCTGGAATCAAAAGGCAGCCAGGCTGGGCCTCTTTCTCGGGCTGTAGAGAAATCACCACCACAATCATCAACATCGCCATAAAGCACGGGCAGCTGCTATCATTCACTGTGCGCATTTTACGTGCCAGGTGCTTGACATTCAGCCCTCACAACCCTAAGGGGCAGGCACGGTTCTCGCCATCCCCATTTTTCAGATGAAAAAGTTGAGGTGCAAATTGGTCAAGCCACGGCACCACCGGTGACTGGGACAGCTGGATTTCCCCAGGCGGGTTCCCGTGGGCTGCCCTCCCTCGCGCCCACAGGTGGAAAGAAGCACCCTTCTCAGTGGGAAGTGAGAATGAAAAATGGAAGCAGAACATTTAACTGCATAGAGCTTGCTTGGCATGCGGCTAGAGTTTGTGCAAATCAAGATGGCTCTATCCGTGGGCAATTCCCCCGGTGCCCCCGGCCGGAGCAGGGAGGGCTGTGGGCCACGGTGCGGCTGAACTTGAACCACACAGGGGGATGCTCACACAAAGAGGCCCGGCTGCAGCCTCTGTTTGTTGATTGACATTTTCCCTCCCCAGCAAAACACCAAAAACCACTTCTGGCACATTTCCACGCATAGCTCGTAAAGTGGCTCTGAGGAGGGGCCGACGCTGGAAGCACCGCCAGGGGAAGGCATCGTTACAAAACGAGATGGATCGAATCAATCAACTTGCATCAACCCGCCCTCAGTTGATTTGCGGGATTTTCTTATTGTTGACTTTTTTCTTGGTTTCTTTTCTTAAAGTGAGTTTTCCTCCCAATGCAATTCAATTTCGTCCCATTTAATTCACTCCATCCAGCCCCGGTGAGCAAACACAGCGCTGGAGTGTGGCTCTGGAGCTGGCTGGGAGGAGCCTGCTCTGCCGGGCTGGCAGAAGGGAGAGCCCCGGGCCATCGGGGACTTGGGCCATAGGGGACTTGGGGTGGAGCACTTCCTCATTCCCTCTTCTTGTCTCCCCTCCACCCAAACAGCCCCCTCATTTAGCCTCTATTCTCCAGGCTCTAGGCCCAGCCTGAAGATTTCCTCTAAGTGCCAGGGAAGCTTCTGGCCCGGAAATCCCAATCTTTGGGCAGCATCTCCACAGATCAGAGTTGGCAGAACATCCCCGTCCCCGCCCTGCCTCTCCCAGCCTACATCTGGAGTCAGTCCTTATGCCCCGTGAGTTCTCCTAAATGTTTCTCATTGTCACTAGTGTCCTTATTTGGTCAAAGCAAAAATATTGGGTATGAAGACAGGGGTTACCCCTGCTCAGTGCATGTCAGGAGACTCAGAGGTTGGGACCCATGTCCATCTCCAAAGGGCCTCTGTGTTTTGAAAAACCCAAAACCAGAGGGTCGGTCAGGACAGCTGTTGAGCCTAATGCCACCACCATTCGTGGTACACGAGGGTCCAGCCTCTTTTCCTGGTGTTTCAGACCAGGAGTTCCTCGGCCCTTCCTTGTCCTCCGTCTCGGTACAGAATCTCCAGGATAATGAAGTTCTTCCCTGTGCCTCCCTAGAGGCCTTTGCTGGGTGGAAAGGAAGTCGGCCCCCGCGTGGACCCACTGCCACTGTGCTTTCCGCATGTGGGCCAGAGGAGGATGGGCCGACCTGGAAGGAGCCTGGCCTTGTGCTTCTGAGATGAACATTGGCTTCTCCCTTCCTCCTCAACCACCTCAGCATCTCCCATCTTCCTAGCCTCCTCCCTCTACTCTCCCACCTGGCCCACCCTGCCCACAGCCCATCGCGGGGAGGGGAGGCAGGACGGAGGGGCCTGGGGCTCAGCCACCCCACAGGCCTTGCTGACGACATCTAACCACGGGAATGCTTTTGGGTCAGGAAACACGGAGCTGATTCTCAGCCTCACTGTTAGCAAACAGCGCTCTCAGCTGCTCAGTGGGACGATCACTTGTGGTGATTTTTGCCTCCGTGAATCAGGTTCGTGGAGGAGCACAGCTTGGCAGGCCAGGGCTGCTGACCTCCCCATGTGCATCTGTGGGAAGACCCTTCCGCAGAGTCCAAACAGAGCAAGACGCATTCACCAAGCTCAGAGGGTCTGTGCCCAGCCCGCCCCCACTGCGCGGCCTCCAGGTGAAGCCTGCCGAGCTGGTGCCTGCAAACTCTGCCCAGGGAGCCTCGGTGGGAAGGAGTCGTCGGGGCAGAGCCGCTCTCCATCGCTGGGGTGGGAACTCCCCACCATGTAGCGCTTGCTTGCCTCCCCCCCTAGACTGCGAGCCCTCATGGGCAGGGGCCATATCTTAGAGGCCCCACAGCCCCAGAGCCTGGCGTAGGGCCATACAGGCGGGTACACGTTCGCCAAACAGATAACCAGCCAGGAAGGGTTTTCCTCATGGGACTGGACCTGGCTTACTGTTTTGAACACAAGGATTGGGTCCTTTTAGAGTGATCTTTTCTCCTGGGATCCCCGGCATGGAGAGAGAGTCATCCTCTCCAGGGGCCCCTTTCCCACCACCTCCCTCGCTGCTCAGTTCTCCTTTGCACCCTGGACTCCGCCAGCTCACAGCCCACCCGCTGCCCTCACTCTAGTCCCCCTGCCACGCAGATTCTGCTCAGGTTTCTCTGCCGTCCTCCTCCTCAAGAGCACCTGTTTCTGCCTTTATTCCACTCCATCCGTGTGACGGAGGCCTCCTTCTTTGACCCTGATCTCTTCCGTCCACAGAACATTCTGTTCTTCAGAAATTAAACTGCCACTTGCTGGTGTCACCCTTGGAGTGAAAAGAACATGGGACTCTGAAGAACACCCGTTCTTGGAGTGGGTCATGCACGGCAATCTGCCAAAAACCTCCCCTAACGTTGCAACCCAGACCCCTCCTTCTCACGGGTGTCTCCTCCCTTTGCCATCTCCCATGGCATCCTGGACCTTCTCCCTCCCTCCCCAGGCAGGTGCCGAGTTACTCGGTTATGGGGCAGGAATAGAAGGGTGTGGAGAAAGCAGAACACGTGCTTATGACCGGCTGAGTCTCCAACTATTTTCTAAAGCCAGCTTCCTGGTAGTCGCCATCCTGGCTCTTACTCGTTGAGCGTCTGTTATCTGCCAGATGCTGAATATACACTATAAGCCTCCAATCTGCCCACGAGGGAGGCGTCATGGCCCCCGGTTTCCGGGTGAGAAAAGGGATGCTCAGATGCTCTTCCTGGCCCCTCTCCCTTTCAGTCCCAGCCGCCTGCACAACGCCCCTCCTGCACTTCAGGGTGAGAGGTATTTGGACAACCCATGGTATAGGGCCACCTGTGCGTCTTCTCAGCTCCACAGGCAAGAATCATAGAGTCGACCACAGAGCCCTCTGTTCCAGGACCAAGAGAAAGTGGCCTGTCCCAGCAAGGCGTTCAGGACAGGAAGTGCTGGCCACTGCTGAAGCTGCTGAAGAGGCTGACGGTGACGACATGGACCCCTTTGTGCAGGAGGAAACTCAGACGTCCGAGGCAGGGAGACGAGTCTTCCTGAGGAAACACGGTGTCCTCGTCTGCTCAGTGCCAGAGGAAATGCCACCGCCTGGTGGCTCAAACAGCCCCCCAGGTTGGGAGGTCTGAGATGGAGGAGAGAGCTCCCCGGCATCTCTTCTTAATAGGGCCCCAATCCCATCACTGGGGCCCCACCCTCTGACCTCATCTCACCCTAGTCACCCCTCAAAGGCCCCTGCCTCCAAATATGTTCACAGTGGGGGTCATGGCATCAACATGCACATTTTGGGGGGACACAAATGGTCCGTCTCTGGCACACGGTTTCCCGGTATTTACTCTTCTCTTTGCTTTTTTCTGTCTGCGTTTTTCCGAATGTGCAGCTGTGACGCCGGGCTGTCCTTTATGATCAGAGCAGATTTATTTGGCATCACATAAGTTGCTGCAATGCAGTCGCCAGGGCCAGGAAGCATCTCGGGGGCCCCTCGCCCACCTTGGCCATGCTGCTCCTCAGGGGGCCTGGTGCCCCCAGCCCTTCTATGGGGCAAGGCCATGTGGAGGCTACTTAGGCAGCTTTAAAAAGCCTGCCTTCCACTGCTACTCTTGTGTGTTACTTTGGGTTTTATTAAATGATCCATTTTGTGCACACTCTAAGGGGAATTGGAGGTGAAGGGCGCAATTTTATAAATAAAAAATTAACTGTGGGTGGCTTAAACACGACTTTTGATGACGGTGATCATGACGGCAGAGCCACTTCAATGTAAAGGTTCTTTCTTTCCTTCCTCTGAAAAGAAATTCACCATTGGAGAGGAGTGGAGAGGAGGGGAGGAGAGAGGAGGAGATAGGAGGGAAGGGGAGGGAAGAGGAGAGGAGGGCGGCTGGCTCATGGCTCAGGGACCCCGAGCCACTGCCTGGGAGGCTGGGGAGTTCTAGCAGGTTCTGGCCGTCAGAGTGGTTGCAGGGGCCTTGGGTTCTGTGCACCTGCCCACACTGAGGCCTGAGGGGAGTGCCACCCCTGATGGGCCTCCACAGGGCGGCAGGGCAGGAGTGCCGTTACTCTGTGCTCGGAGTAGCCCAGACCCCTCTCCCAGGAAGCCCAGGCAGGGCTCAGAGCTCAGCCAGGCCTCTAGTCCTACTCCAGTGGGAGGCAGGGGGCACCTCGGGCCCTCCTCACCCTCTGCCTGCGGGGGCCCTGTAAGAATGACAGCACAGCCGACGCTTGCCGAGTGCGTGCCACGCCACAAGCGAGGGACTGGGCTTCTGCGGGGCTATGTCACTGATGACGTCATTTGACCACCTCCACCACCCCGTGGCATGGGTACTATGATCATTTCCAGTTTCCAGATGACAAATCTGAGGCTTCGAGAAGTGAAGCAACTTGCCCTCGCAGGTGTGAGTTGGAGCTGGGGTGTGAAAGCAGACGGCCTGACCACAGGCTTGTCCTGAGCAGTTTATTCTGACCTTGGCCCAGCACGCCAGGCTGAGGCACAAAGCATCGGTGCGGGAGGGAGCAGGCCGACTAGGTCCCAGGAGCAAAGCCCCTGCGAGTGTCCTGCTCTCGAGTGGGCCCGCTGGCCCCCCGACTGGAGCACCCTCAGCATCCTGTGTCTGCCTAGCCCACCTATCTGGTCGTGATCTCCTGGGCCGTCCCTTTCTCTGACCTCCGTGGCCAGCTGGCTCTTCCAGCCTCGTTGGACTTCACAAATCCTGCTCTGCCTAGGCTCTGCCCGACCTTCTGGGACCCCACTCGGCCTGGCCCTGTGGCCGCCGTGCTGCCCCGGCGCAGAGCCCAGCAAGGTCTACATGCCTTTTGTCCCGTGCGCTGTCAATCATACTATATGAGAGGCTCTGTCTGGTGGGATGAGGTCTGAAGGCGCCTGGCCTGCCTCAGGGTGAAGGGCCACGGGGACGGTGCTCCTTCGCATCAGCACAGAACTCGGCACAGACCTGTGAACTGAACTGAGCTCACTGGTCACGGGACAGGTGGATGGCGCACAGCGCAGCAGCATTTACAGCATCTGAGCTGTGCCACCAGCACTATTGTGTTTCACCCTCCCACCCCCGGGTCGGCCAGGCGTGGAAACTAAAGCCCAGAGAGGGAATTTTCCCAAGGTTGACACAGCCTGGAAAGAGCAGGGCCAGACAAGAATGTCCAGTACTGCCAAGCAGATGGCAGCTGAGAGGACTAGAGACGTCCTGGGGGCCCAGAGTCATGGAGGTGAGGTGGGATGGAGGGCAGGCGGGTCGTCTCCTCCTTGAAGAGCTTTCAATAGGCAACTCCTATTGCCCAGAGCCTGGCCTGGGGTTGTTTCAACCAGTCCACAGCAGCCCATTTGGCCTTCAGCCCGTGGACTAGACGCTGGTCGTACTGGGCAGAACGGTATCCCCCGGAAATGCGGGTCTGTCCTGAACCTCGGCAGGCAGTCTCCTTTGGAAATAGGGTCTTTGCAGATGTAGTCAGCTAAGGATCGAGATGGGATCATCCCGGATTTGGGCAGCCCTGAGTCCAGGGAGAGTGTCCCTGTGAAAGCCAGAAAACGAGAAGACACAGAGGCACAGGTGAGAATGGTGGCAGAGCCGGAAGTGAGGCTCCCACCAGCCAAGCAAGGTCGCGGCCCCCAGAAGCTGAAGAGGCGGGAAGGGGCCTCCCTGGGGCCTGTGGAGGGAGCGTAGCCCCGTTGACTCTCGGTTTCAGGCTTCTGGCCTCCAGAACTGGGAGAGAGTAATTTCAGTTGTTTTAAGGCCCCAGTTTGCAGTAATTTGTCATGGCGGCCCCGGGACACTAAGCCACTTGCCTTCTCCAAGCACCTTTGCTGGGCCACGCCTTCGTCCCCGTCTCATCCTGGCCTCAGCAGCCCGGCTCCCACAGCCTGTCCTCCTGCTCACTGACCCTCCGTGCCCACGTTCCCCCCTGCCAGGCCCGCCTCTCTTGGTGCTGATCTTTCTCACGCGACCTGGAGGGACGGGGGGGTGGGCACAGTTGAGCTGTTTTCCCCGGGGCTGCACGTCATGCAAGTATCACACTGTCAGACTCTGAGAAACAGCTTCCAGAGTGAAGGACCCCAGGAAAACTACTGTTGCCTTCAGGGGTGTTTTGAATCCACTTTTTTAATTCATTTTGGGTTTTTCAGTTGTTTGAACTTTTTTTATTATGGTAAAATATATATAGCACAAAATTTACAATTTTAACCATTTTTAAGTGGCATTAAGCACATTCACATGGTTGTGCAACCATCACCGTCCATCTCCAGAACTCTTTCATCTTCCCAAACTGAAGCTCTGACCCCATTACACACTAGCCCCCCACGCCCCTTCCCGAGCCCCTGGTGGCCTCCATCCTACTTTCTGTCTCCATGAATTTGACTATGGGGACCTTGTATGAGTGGAATCACACAGCATTTGACTTTTTGTGACTGGCTGGTTTCACCAAGCAGAATGTCCTCAAAGGTCACCCACGCTGCAGCAGGTGTCGGATTTCCTTGCTTTTTAAGGCTGGATGAGAGCCCATTGTGTGGAGAGACCACATCTATTTATCCGTCATCTGTCCGTGAACGTTTGGGTTTTAGGCCACTTTTGAAGACAACAAGAATCAGACAGTTGGCCATGTTTCCCATTTCACCTTGGCTCCTAGAAAGTTGAGAAAAAAACATTGGGGCCCAACCTTGCTAGCTGTATTTCAGAGACGCCCCCCGAGCCGTATTTTTTCGTTCTCTTTTCCATTCTCTAATCTTGACTTCTGCCCATTGAAGGTTTCCATTTTATTTCACATAGTTATGAAAATGGATGCAAAACCATCTACAGAGCATGATGGGGATACAAGCCCGAACGACCCGCAGTCTTCCATTCTCCAGAGTCCTCGAGGCCACACCAGGTTGGCACCTCCCGACGAGAGCAATCAGCTTCACATCTCCCTTGGCTCAGAGTTCATTCATTCATTCATTCCTTCACTGAGACCAGGCAGGAGGGGCACAATGACGCATGAGACAGATGCTGTCCCCCACCACTGCACGCGTGGATGGCGCGCCATGAACGCTGACTGCCCGGCTTCCTGGTCACTGTCCCGAGCTGGAGTCTGATTACACTGAGGAAGCTGTTCTTCTCTCTAATGCAAACTAAAGGGCGCTGGAGGCCCCGGCTGAGCCGTTCCCTGGGGTGCCGGGCACTGCACGCCGTGTTCTCTTCAACACTCAGCTGAAATGGAGTTCAGTGACGGCGAGGTCTGGGCGGCCGTCCAGTCTCCACTTGGCTGCTGCAGCTTGGCTCCTGTTGGTTCTGTGTCTTTAATAGCTGGCTGCTCATGAGTACGGAGAGTCAGCCCAGGCTCTTTTCAAAGCCACAGTTGGGATGTGTCTCCTATGCCGGTGAGACCTCAAGACCCATCCAAAGTCTTCGCAGGGTACCCCTTAGAAACCCGAGGATGCTGCTGCCTCTCTGAGACGGCGCAGGTCTGGACTGGGAATGCGGACCCTCAGCAGAAGTGTGGGCGGGATGCTTGGGGGGGACACTGCCCAGTTGTATCTGTGAGCAGCACCCATGGGGGCGGGGAGGGTGGTGGAGACACAGCAGGGAGCAGAGTTAATACACGGGATAGACAGCGTCATTCTGCACGCAGACGGTCCGATATGCTGGCTTCTTAGATGAGCATGTTTTGCTATCAATAATTTAGACATGCCCTTTCTCCCTTGGTAGATGGGTAAAATCTCATTTCCTGAGGAAACCCCTAAGAAACCAGCCTGTCCATTCCTCTAAGATGTTCAGAAATCTGCCTCGATCAACCTACTTGCAAAATAAAAGTAGATAATCGGCTGAGAGGGCTGAGAGCTGGGTGCTAGGAAAGCCGTGTGCAAAGTGCACGAAACCTGCAGGCATCTACAAAATGTCCCAGGACGACATCGGGAAGCCAGGCAGCCCCATTTTCCTCCCTTAGTGGCTTCTTGTAAATACCATGAGGAAGACATACTGAGAACAGAACTGTACTGTTTGAATTAGTGCAACAACTCGATGACCATTTGTAGCAACATAGAAAAGCAATGCAGAGATGCCCATTTGGCGAAAAATTGCGGGGTGGGGTATCTGCAGCTTTTTGCAGCTCCCCCAGCAGGAAGAGATGCCCTTGGTTGGCTGGGTGCTCACATAAGGAGGTTAGCCACAGTCCAGTCTGGGCCTGGCACGGTCGGTAAACCTTAGGTGAGTTTTTGGCGAGGTGCCTTGGTTTACCCACCTGTGAAGTGGGGTGACAACAGGACCTACCTCTTGGTGCCCTTGTGAGGATTACAGGCCATCAGGCCTTCGAGTTGCACCCGGCCGATGACTGGGGAGGAAACAGCCAGCCAAGGACAGTATCAGTGGGACCTGCTCAGAGCCGCAGTGAACTCGCAGTGGACCCTGGGCGAGAGTTTCACCCACAACGGCGGAAAGGGTGGGTTTATCCCATGCCCCTGGGTGCAGGAGAGGGAGGGAAGTTTGCAACAAATGCCAAGGAGACCATTGCACCTCTTGGCCCCGAGGTGGTAAAGAGGCTGGCAGCTCCTGACAGTCAGCCACCCGTCTTTCCCTGGGAGGGTGGGGTCTTGGAGACTCCAGTGGGATTCGTTTGCACCAATGTGCCCCTCTGTTGGGAGAGAGACTCAAACCCACACCAACGCACCACTTCCAGGAGAGAAACTGCGCTCCCAACCTCAGCGAGTTTACCTGGGACATATCGAGTTTTTAGACAGAACCAAGAGCGACCCCCGTCGAGCCTGTGCTGTGCTATTCTCTCTGTGGTTTAGAGAGCACACTGCACAAATCCTCACAAATCCTCCCTAAAGGCTGCCAGATGGGTGCCTTTGTCCCTGGGCGCAGTTGGGAAAGCTGAGGCTCCTCAAGGTGGCCTCTCCTATAGTGGCTGGTGGCCTCAGGTGGCGGAGGTGTCACTGTCACTTTCTTTGGGGAATGAGGATGGAAAGCCATGATGGGTGTTGATATGTAGAGCGCCTCAGCATCCGGCCTTGTTAATCGGCAAGACCCAGCTGTGCAGAGCTTCTCCAGGCTTGGAGCTCTGCAGGCTCGGCCGGCGGCCCAGGGGACGCGCCCACTGCCCTGTCTTCTGCAGGAGGAGGTCCCACCCGCCGGGTCCTTATTCTGACCTGGGACCTGCCACTGCCGGCTGCAGAAGGGTCTTCCTGCCTGGGCAAGGCCCCCCTCACCCGGATCAGCAACATCGCACGCCTCCCTCTTCCTGCAGCTGACAAAGGGCTCCCAGGACCGCTAAACCACCCAAGCCCTGCAAACCGTGTCTGGAAGCGCCGTGAAGCCTGGGCACTCGGGCACAGTCACCGCTGCCTGCTGGACCGCCAGCAGCCAAGGCACACTTAGGTCCCCAAAGCCACCCGTTTGTGCTCGGGCTGCAGGTTCAGGAGAGGAGGTGCTGAGCTGCGAACACAGGCAGAGCCCACTCTGAGCCAGCTCCCTGTGTTCAGCGTGTCCTGGGCGGCTCTGCTCCAGTCCTGCTGGGTAACCACACCTTTTATTTTCTGTACCGTGATGCTTTGACATCTGGGGCCCGGCCAACCTCTGGGGGACTGTCCCTCCAGGGCGGGCTCATTCCTAGGGATGGCAGACAACTCCCCAGGGAGCCCACCATTCCCATGCAAACAGCCAACCCTGAGCCTACACGCCAGCACCTCGTCTACTGGGGTCTCTCCCTCAGGGCCACTATCCACCTGCCCCAGTCCCCCCAGGGCCAGCAGCCAGACCACTCAGGACAGCCCCTCTGCCCCAAAGCCCCTGAAATTGCTCAAATCAGCTGGGCCGAAGCCTGCTTACCCTGACCTCCCGGTCCTTCCCACAGAGCCACGGTACAGATTCTCACCCACATGGTCCCCTCGGCCCCTCTGCCCCCCACCCAGCCCCAGTGTAGTCCCGTGTGGCCCTGCCTAGCACAACGCCATTTCTAGGAAACTGGGAGTATAACAGCTTCTCCCGTCATGATAATCGTGTCCGTGTCCGTGTGTCTTACCAGACCTGATTAAAACAAACCCTGGGTCCCCTTACATCACCTGCCAGCCTTGGCCTCCCAGCTGCCCCTGCTCGTCTCCCCCGCAGGGTCCTGGCTCTGGCAGGAGGGGTGCGTGTCCACGGATGACACCTGAGGGCTCCCCCAGGGACCGAAGTGAGTTAGCACCTGTGCAGCTTAGAGGCTGCTGGCTCAATCCAGTCCACCGCCAGAGGCGCCTCAGAGAGACCATTAGGGCTCAGCGGCCACCTTTCAGGATTAACGCGTCTCTGTTCACTTTATCAGTTTCCGAGTCTTCTACTGCAAAAAGCCTCAGAAGTAAAAAGCGAACACGGACTTCTATCACACCCGTGTCCCGGCGCCCGCCCGCCCGCCCACCGCTAACCCGCTCCAACAAGCCGCTAATTCTCGGATTGTGCCCATATCGACAGTTGGGTTTGCTTACTAATACACAGCTGCTGTCTCCTGCTCACGCCGAAAGTCTTTACTGGGACGGAAACATGATAAATTGTGAATATGTTTATGCCTACGTTCCTGAGGCCCTGAGGCGGGCAGTCGGGACTTTAAATAATAATAACAAAAATGGCTTTTGTTACAGGAGGAGTCCCTAATGAGGAGAGTTAGACCAGCACATAGCAAGTTGTGGGCAGACACGTCAGTGCAGACAGACGGGCTCCCGTCGTAGGTCAACGCTGGACGGATGTTCGCTTCAATGGATAAACGTGTTGGAGTGTGGTTCCTACACCGCGCCTCGGCCGGAGGACACCGGGTTTATAAACAATAGAGCAGAGCTGACGTGCCACTCTGGAATCCGCAGCAAGGATTCCCTGCGAGGCTCCTTGGACGGACACCGTTCTCCCCGGCCCTCGACGCTCCCCAACCGCTGACTCAGCCTCCTTCGCAGCTCCTCTGGGCTTCCCACCCCTCCACCCCTTCTCTTCCCAGCAACACACGCGAGGACCATCTTCTCTGCGCCCTGGCTCCATCCACCACGCGTCCTCCAAGAATTGCCGTATGGAGGTTTCCAGCCTCGTAGCTCCGGGTACCTTCAACGTGTGGCACCCAGAACTGATGCTGGTCCCTCCTGAGAAAGTCCTCAGTCCCTGCTCTTCCTAGTTCGGCCAGTGGTACTGATGTGGACCTAGCGCTCCAGACTCTGAACCTTTGGGCATACTCACTTGTGCCTGTTCCTCATGCCCGGTGTCGTACCCATATTTTCCCCGTGGATTCTATCCGTTTTCCCTCCTCAAACTCTTTGTGTCTGTTTGCTCCTCGCTACCCACAAGCCGCCTGGCTAAGGCCCCCTTCTCTCCGCAGAATTCTGTGCAGCCTCTGCACTTGCTCTTGGCCCAGAGACCCTCCAGGAGTCTGGCCTCAAGGCATGGCTAGCTGGGCCTTGTGGCATCGCAAACCTAACACCGTCACACGCTTTGACAATGGCCCACAAGCTCGGGGAAGGTTCAGACCCCTAAACCTGGTGCCTGAGGCCACTCACACCTGTGCCAACCCACCTTCCACCTCTCCCCGCCTTCAGCTCCCCATCACAGATCTAGTCTCCGGTCAAGGAGAAGTTCTTGTGGTTTCCTAATATACTTATTCATGTTTCTGGATCTTTCTTCTTCCTGCCTGAAAAGACCTATTCCTTTCTCTCCACCAACAAACTCTTACTCAACTGAATTACCAGGTGCCCTTCGTCAGCCTCATCTTTCTGGATCTCTCAGCAGAACGTGAGCCTGTTGACCGGGCCCTCATTCCTCTCTGAGCACTGGACTGGCCCCCCACCCTCCTGGTCTTCCTCCTGCTGCTCCGGCCCTTCCTTCTCCATCCCCTTTGCGGCTCCAGCCTCCTCTAGAGGGTGACTGAGTATCCTACTTCCTGACGGCTCTATCTCGGGGCCCCTTCCCTTCTCACCCTTTGCCTTCTCCCTGTGCGACTCCATTGACGCTCTGGCTCACCACCACCTGTGCGCCAAGGATGCCTGACTTGATGCCTCCAGCTGAGGTCCCACAGGGCTCAGGCCGACTCAAACCTGCATCTTCACTCGGGCGTCTCCCAGACTCCTCCAATCCAACACGTCTAAGGCTCTGGTCTTCTCCCAGAAACCTGGCCTATCTCAGTGGTCTCCATTTCAGTAAACAGAGCCATCATCCATCCAGGTGAGCAAGTCAGCTGGGGGCCGCCCTGACCCTCCCCCTATTCATGCCCCGTCATCAGTCCATCACCGATTCTGCTAATCTGACCTCCAGCATGCCTCTGGAGTCCATCCACTTCTCTGCCCCTCCACGCCACATGCCACTTCCTGGCTCAAGGACCATCACTTCTCAACTGGACCAACTCCCAGATGTTCTCCTGCATCCACTCCAGCTCCCCCCAGTCTGCTTTTCATTCATGAGCCAGGGTGACATTTTCACCATGCTAATCTGATCATGCCTCCTCCTTCCCATTAACACAGTTCCGTTGCTCCTCGGAGAGGTCAACCTGGCATACAGGTCCCTATGGTCTGGCCCTGCCCACCTCTGCTGCTGCTGTTGTCCCCTCCCCTCTGTGTGCTCCAGCCACATGTCTCTTGTCAGTTTCTTGACCACTCTGGGCTTCCCCCAGCCACAGGGACTTTGCACCTGCCTTCATCCTGCTTGCAGTACTCTCTGCTGCACCTTCCTCTCCCTGGCAGTGGTCCCTCCTCAGACGTCCACCAGCACCACCTCCAAGGAGCCCTCCCCAACCCAGAGAGGTCACACGCAGCGGGAACGCGAACACTCCTGAGTGAACGGGAAGGAGTTCTTTGTGAAGGGCTCTTCACTGGCACATCTCCCAGAATGTATATCCTCTCCGCGAACAGCTCCCACCCCAATCCCGGCTCTGGCCCCACATGGGCCCACTCAGGACTGCTTCTGCTTTAACAGCATCGTCAGCCCCAGGCCTTTGGACAGCCATGCTTCTTGACGACCTTTCCCCTAGTGAGGGAATCTTTGCTCCACTTGCTAATCGTGGCACCGGCTCACGTCAGGCAGTGTAAGATTAGAGCCCACAGACACTTGCGTGAAGTCATAATTCAGCTCCTCTGGCTCCAGTGGACTGAAGAGATACTCCAAGTTTACGTGCATTTTGGTGGGGGCTGCGATCGCAATAGTCTCTACCAAGGAATAAGAAGGGAGAGCCCCGGGGTCTGCAGGATGATGCCCCTCCCCCCGATTTCCCTTCGTCCTAGCCCTTGGGGCCTGTGAATAAGTTAAGTCACATGGCAAAGGGGCATGAAAGTTGCCAATGCAATTAAGATTCCTAATCAGCTGACCTGAAAATTGGGAGATTGTCCTAGATTCTCCAGGTATGCCCAGTGTCATCAGAGGGTCCTTAAAAATGGGGACAAGGGAGGCAGGAGAGGAGGTCGGAGTGATGTGATGTGAGCAAGACTCAACCCGCCATTGCTGGTTTCGAAGAAGCGGGAAGGGGCCGCGAGCCAAGGAATGTGGCAGCCTCTACAAGCTGGAAAGGCAGGAAAACGGATTCTCCCCGGAGCCTCCAGAAGGAAACGGCCCAGCCGACACCTTGATTTTGGCCCAGTGAGACCCAGGTCGGACTTCTGACCTCCGGAACTGTGAGAGAATGCAGCTGTGTCATTTTAGGTCCCGAGGTTTGGGTGTTACAGCAGCCACAGGAAGCTAAGACACTCCTCTGGGGAAAGGCCCAGAATCCCAGAATCCTGGCTCTGTCTACACTGCCAGCCAGTGTCTCATTCCACCTCCCCCCTTTCCAAGCGTCCATGTCCACAGAGAACAAGGTGAGCCTCCGCCCTCTCCACCTCGGCAAGATTCATGTTCACGGAGGAGAACTGAAGATCTCAAAGCCTGGCAGACCCCGCTTCCTCCCTCTCAAGGCTCCTCCCTCACAGAGGGAAGCGGGTCTCTAAGCCCCGGGTCTTGGGGCAGCAGCTGCGTGAGCCCATCCAGCTGTCTCACGTGGGGCCTCTCCCTGGAGCTGGGAGCGCGGCAAAGTGGCTGTCCCAGCGGCCTCTGCTCTCAGGACAGGACCTCAGGCTGCCGACTCTGCCTTGGGGGTGTTAGGAAGGGAGCCAGGAAATGTGAAAACCGAAGCCTCGACAGGCCCAGGCAGAGCCAGGTGGCCCACGGATGCCTCAGGAGGCACTGTGTCTGCCCCAACCCCGCACCCGAGGTCTCCCGAAGAGGTGCTCAAGCCGGGCGGGCCAGCTTTCTCCTCCCCGAAGCGCCCACCCCGCCCCGCCCCAGACAAAGTGGGAGGAGGGCGGACGAGGATTAATTTAACTTTTAATTACATTCACTTAACAAGATTATCCAGCTGAGGTTAAAAAAAGAAGTCTGCCTCCCAGATGAAAAAAGCCCTCTCTTTATCTATTTATATCCAATATATACATAACCAGAAAGGAATATTTCTTTATGGACCATTAAAGATTTAATGTCTAATTTATAGCCACTTTCTCTGGCGGGGTGTCCAGGCACAATGTCAACATTTTTAATTAAATGAATTTTTTTTTATCACAAAGAAAGATATATATATTTTAAAAGCCACATTTGAACCAGTCAGCGACAGCCCTGGTGTGCAGCTCTGGGAGGCGTTGCTGGGGGGAGAGGGTGCCCGGCAGAGGGCAGACGTCTCCGGAGTTCAGATCATGGGCGGGGCCATTGCTGTCCCGCTGGGAGGCAGCCACTTCCACAAAGGCCCGGCAATGCAGCTGAGCACGGAGGCTCCTGGCTGGTTGTGGAATACTACTATGTGCCAGGCACTATCTGGGATGGTTTACACACTCATACATCTTTAATTCTCCTAAAGATGGCACAGGAGGCGGGGGTGGAGCAGGGGCAGGATTATCATTGAGGAAGCTCAGAGAGGTTGAGCAGCCCATAAGAGGTCACACAGCAAAAAGTACAAGGATGAGGAGCCCATGTGCGGATCTAGATCAGATTCCCAAACCCATGCAGTCTGCTGAGTATGGGCTTGGGAATGAGCCTTCCTCCCATCGTGCATCAGGACTTCTTCCGAGTCATCAGTGACAAAAGGAAGCTGCCTGGATGCCGGGGCCTAGGCACGCAGCTGTGTAAGGGGCACCAGTTCACTGCTGGCTCCCTCACACCCGGGCCCAGTGGGCTCCCAGCAATTATTCGGTGAGTTGTAAAGTTCCTGAGAGTGAGCGTGACTTTCTGGAGAGGGCTCAGGTGTCCTGGTGTCCAGGAGTGGGGACCCTGAAGTCTGGAGGAGGCCAGCTGTGGCCCAGCGCTGTCCCCTCCTCGTTCACGGGTAAGGAATGCCCCCAGGAGCCCTCTGCCATAGCAGCCCCCTCCTCAATCTGGGATACATGGCTTCGGGACCCAGCCTCACCGCTGACTGGAGTGACTTATGCGGGCTGACTCGGGATGTAGACGGAGGAGGGACTCCTGGTTGCCGAGCCCATCCCTGGCCCCGTCTGAGGGTCCTAGGGACAGAGACGGAGCTTCAGGAATCTGGGCCCCTGAAGTGTCAGCAGTGCCCTGGGCTAGCTCTCAGGGCACCGGTCACCTGCCCTGTGGAGGACCCACAGCCTGGTCACTTCTGAGCCGTCTCAGCAGCACCTGGACTTGGGCCTGTGCAGTGTCAGTCCTGTCTGTGGGCAGCCACCCATTCCTGTGTGGGCTCCGTGTATGGACAAGGCCACTGCTGGCTGGGCCTGAGTGCCTGGATGTGCTGAATGGCCCAGGTGATGGCCACTCTGGGTCTCACCACGGGCTGGACTTTCTAGGGACAAAGTTGGACTTGCTGATGTGATGGATGGGGCAACACGGGCCCCCAGGCCCCACCCTTCCCTCTTCTAGCTCCAGCCAGGGCCTGGGTGAGACCTGTGTGCCCGGGGCCCTCTGCCCTCTGCAGGGACTGTCAGCCGGGCCAGAGGGCAATGGCCTTTCCTGTGGGACCAGAGTGGACTTTGCTGACTTCTCTGCCCCACGTGCTGTGTCTGCCTGACCCTCTCCTCCCCAGCTGATTGCTCTGAAACTTGACCTCTCTTCGGGTCTTTCCTGTGCGTCCTGCCCAGGCCCACTTCCCTCCCAGGCAGTCTGGTCCTGGTCCTGTCCTCAGGACAGGAAGTGGGCAGCCAGGTGGCCGTGTGGTCACGTGTGCATGCGTGTTGGAGGTGGGGCATGAGGAGGAGCACAGAGCAGCTTGAGGGGGAGTCTGGGGTGACGGTGATGGTGCCACAGACCAGCTACAGTGATGCCCTACTCACCCAGAGGCCAGACGATAATGACACGTGGTTAACACTTGTCACCCCAACATCTGTCCTGCTATAGCTGTTCAAAGAAGTAACCTCACGGGGCACAGTCGACGCTCCCGCATTCTTCACTGCGGAGTGCTGTCCCCGGCAGCTGTATTTAGGGGCAAGGCCGTGCTAATTCGAACCAAGGGTAGAAATTAGAGGCAGCCAGAAGCCGAGGCCAGCATAAGCCAACAGCCTTTAATGGGGTACTCCATCTTCCGCCAGCGGTCACATCTCCCGGGGAGGACTCGGGGAGATGCTGAGTCTGCACCTGGATGGGCAGGGGCCACCAGAGCTGCGCAGCCAGCACTTGGCTTGGCCTCCCGGGCCTGCTGGTTTCCATCCCTGGGGCCCCACGGCTCAGGGGCAGCATCTTGGGTTTCTCCCTCTCCTGTCCTGCAGCCTCCTCCCCAGAGGGCCCCCGGATAGGAAGACACTCCTGTGCATCCCAGACAGGGGTGCCGCTGGGCTGGCACCGAGTCCAACCAAGCTGCAAAGTTACATCTTCCACTTCGGGCCAGGGCTCCGACACCCTCTGCCTCCCGGAGCCAGGGGCGAGCTCAGCTGCCCTCAGGCTGTGCCCCCTGGGCTCTTCTCACCTGGGGGGCCAAGGCCCTGTCACCCCGCAAGCTCCCTGTCACAGTCCTCTGGGGATTTGGGGAGCTGCCTTTAAGTGCCACGAACTTAGATGGTCCAGAGGAGAGGGGGCTGCAGACGGACCAGCCCGGCATCCATTTTAACCCTTCCCCAGCCCCATGGGTGTCCCCACACCTTCCTCGACCTTCGCTAGCGACTGAGGTCAGAGGCTTATTAGCTGTGCACCTTCCTGCAGGGAGAAAGCGAGCTACCCCTGGAGCTTCTGTTCCCATCAGCCGACCATCCATTTCTCATGGGAATCCACTTTAATTACAAAGCTAAATAACGAGAAGGAAATATTAAAATTAAAAAAAAAATCCCACACAAAGCAAGTCTGCTTGTGCCGGCCACCGGCTCCGGGAGCCAAGGCACAGAGCACGGATGGCACCACGCCACTCACTAAAAGCATGAGTGTCATTAAATCAATAATTCATTTACTTTAATGAGATAAGTACTTTCAAAACTAATTGCAAACCCGCTCCATTTACTCCGACCCGTTATAGCCCTTAATGTAAGTCGCGGAACCATTGCTGTGGGAAGGAGAAAGTCTTGAGGTGGAAGACACCGCGTCATCTTCCAAGAGAGAGAAAGAAGAGCTCAGCGGGGGTGGGAGAAACGTGCAGAACCGATGAGTTCCACCCCTCCACACACCCAGCCAGCAGCGAGGCGGCAGGGCCGCCCCGACGCCACACCTCCAGCCAGAGTTGACTTGCGTCCTTCCACGGCAAGAGGGAATTATTGGAAACCAAAATGCAGCAACGCACGCTGAAGCGATGGTCAGCACCCGGAAGTGGCTGTCCTAGGGGCCCCGGGGACTTTGACGGTCTACGTGTGAGCCCTCAGCCAGTGGGCACTCTGAGCAGCTTTTCCCCGAAGCCCCACGCCTCAGGAGGAATGAGCAGTTTTGGAGAAACCCGCGGCGCAGGCCTGAGTCTCATTAGGAGAGTTTTCAGCTCACGCTTGGCAAGGGAAGTTGGGAAGCATCCTGAGTGTCGCAGTGGCTTCCGCTGCCTACAGGCTGGGGACCAGAAAGATGCTCCAACCACAGGTGCTGTGGAGTCAGCTAACAGCCTGTGCTGAGCTGCACACATCACCAGCAGAACCCTGAGGTTCATCCACAGGGGGGTTGGCTGAAGAGGCACAGAACCCACGGGGTCAGGAAAGGAGACCTATGCTCTCCTCACTGTCCTTTGCTATTGTTTTGGGCAAAGAAAAGTGAGGATGGCACATTTTTCAGCTTCTTATGCTGGGGGAGTCCCACATCCTTCTCTTTCTCTCTCTCTTTCTGTTTTCTCACCTTACTAGAAATAGATTCCAGTTCCTCAACGTAAGTCCAAGATTGCTTCTTGACGTTTTCAGGAAGAGCCCATATAGTTTAGAGAGTATGTCTCTAGATGTCTTGGAGAATGCAGAAGAACCGACTTTTGCTTTGTGGCTAGATGCTGGTCTGGTCCAGCTCTCAGCTGAGGTTCACGGAACGCTGCACCTTAGGCCAAGTCGAAGCCCTGGAGAGCAGCCTGCAGTGACACCCAGCTCAGGGGGGATGAATCTGACACTGTACCCTGGAGCCTCACACCCCACCCACCCCTCCTGTCCTGGGGCAAAAGCAGAGGATAGAATCTCCATCCACTCGAAACCGCCAGGTGCGCAGCTGTGGACCAGCATCATGGTTGCTGCTGTTTTGACCCTGCGTTGATGGGCCGCCAAGAACGTGGCCCACTGGGGTCACCGTGGGAATGGAACACAATTTCCCCAAGCTGGAATGGAGCCAGGGGCACGAATAACTCTCAGGGGCAGATCCTGGGCAGATTAGGAAGAGCTGTAAGTTCTGGCGGCCAAGGGGATGGGGTGGGAACTCTTCTCAGTTGTACCAAGGGACAGGCAGGTCTCTGGGAGGTGAGGGTGTGGCACCCCGGAGCTATGGAGGAGGACACTGTGGCTTCCCAGTGAAGGCCGACCCCTGGTGCAATTCCACCCGCTCCTCCTCCTGCTCTGCTCGTGCAGAGAAGGCACCAACACCGTGGTTACCCTGAGCCTGACTAGAACATCCTACCTTCAGGGGGGAGGGGAGTGCCGCTGCTCCACGTCACAGTCCCAGACACGGTCCCGGCAAGTGTGGCCCCAAAGACCCCATGTTCTCAGCACTGTGCTTGAGCAAAGGCTGCCCTTTCTAAGCGGTTGCAGCTGTTTTTGCAATTCCAGCTCTAAGTCACTGCTCAGAACTAGAAACGTCAAAATTCCCTTTCCCTTGTAAATTCTGCACATCAGGCTGAACTGTGTGTAGAGGCAGAGAGGGCGGGGGTGGCGGGCGCCAGATGTGTGTTTTCTGTAGGCGTACTTTTCTCCCCCCGGAACACTGACCCTGTACCCAGACCGGGCCAAAAGGGATGGCCTGACACCTGCAGACACTACCCCAGGGGCTGAGCCCTCCTCGGGTTGAGGAGGTGCAGGGGAGGGTGGGCGCAGCACCCATCCTGAGCCCGGCAGGACCTGCCATCTGTGTGGTGAGATGTTCTGGGAGCCCAGCCCCTCTGGGCTGGGCCAGCTACCTGGAACACAGAGACTAATGGGAAAGGTCATGGGGGGCCGTGCAGAGAGGGGTCACCGCCTAGAAAGAGCCACTCCTGTTTTTCTAAGAAGCAGACAAGCTGCAGATCAGTCCCGTGTGGGAAGCAGTGCACGGTGAGGGGAAGAGGGGAGCAGGACATTGTAGGGCCAAGGAGACACCGCTTTGCAAAGGAGGGGAATGTCGGCTGACACCGGGGGAGCTGGGAGGGTCGGGCAGGGACGTGTTAGCACACAGACACGTCTCCCTGTGCTGACTGGCAACAGCAGGATCCCCCGACCTCAAGCCTTTGGCTGAATCGTGAGTGTCAGAGGCTGGGGGACTTGAGCGAGCGGGTGAGACAGACCCATGGCCCATCCCGTCCCTGCCAGCACCCTGGGGCGGGGCTGCGTTCTGAAAAGTCCACTCGGACCCGAGAGCAGAGCCGCCCCTCCATGAGGCCTCTGGATAGAGCTCCAGAGCAGGAACCAGAAACCAGGGGCTCAAACCAAAGCCCGGCCACACGGGGCTGCAGGGCCCGGAAAAAGAGAGCCCCGCTGTGCCGGGCATCCCACCTGCGCACCAGGGCTACAGCGGCCACGCGGCCTCAGCACAGGCACTGCTCTGAGTGCTTTGCCGAGCTCTCCCTCACTCAGACCTCAGGGAGGCCCTAAGAGGCGGGTCTGAGCGTCACCCCCATCTTACAGACGACGAAACCAAGGCTTGGAATGTTGAGTTGACTGGAAGAACCAGGCGGATGTGAATCCGGGCAGGTGATGGGCGCCCAGACTCCGAACCCCTTCCTGCGGCTTCTCTCAGCGGCAGAGAGGACTGTGGGAGACACGGAGCGTGTGAGCCCTCGGTGCGGGGGAGCACCACGGGAACCTGCCCTGCTGTGGCTCACTGACGCTTACAGAGCCTCGTGGGGCCCCGGCCAAGCCATTAATTATCTTGTTGAACAGTCAGATTAAGTACATGCAGGGATGAGAGTCAGGGTGGGAACCTGCTTTGTCCCGACCGAATGCCCCCCACTGCCCAAAGTCAGTCCGGGGGGCGGGTCCCGCTCCTCTGCTAAGGCTCAGCTTCTCACTGGGGCCCCTCCCTACAAAGTGGCCCAATGTTCCTTGTGCCCCGCACCCCAACAGCAGGTCCACCGCAGTCTGAGGCCTCAGCTCCCACACACCCTGTACCCCAGATGGAACCCCCACGTGGGGTTCTGCTCTTCCCTGAGCCCCTCAGCACACCTTGGAGCTGGAACCTCTGGGAGGGAAGAATGTGGCCTGAGAAGAACCAGGAGGGTGCTCACAGTGGGGGCTTAACTGAGCAGGACGTGCCATGGGTGCCCCCAAGAGTGAGCGGGCAGCTGTCGGCCAGGCCTGAGACCCTGCTCCAAGGGGATGGCCCACAGCCCGCCAAGCCAAAGCCAGTGCCCGGGGGCCAGTCCTCTGCCCAGAGAGGCTTGGTCACTTGGGGCCTCTGGCTGAGGACACAGCCACGCTGCAGCATCTGGGCCTGAGGGCTGTGCCATGCACCCTCCACCAGGAAGAGGAGAAAGGGCCATCGGGGAGGCCAGCGAGTAGGGAAAATTAGGACATGAGAGAGGATTTTCAGTCCATATCACAGATTCACACTCAGAATAAACCTCAAAGTCCTTCCCCTGCTCTCAGGCCCCATGCACTCTGGTTTTACCCCCAGCCAGACCTCATCACCCTCCTGCTTCCTCCACAGCCAGCATGGTCCTTCTTGTTGGCCCTGGGGCTCTCCAGGCACACTCCACCCCAGGGTCTTTGCACTCGCTCCAGCCTTTCCCCTACCCCAGCCATTCCTCACTTCCCCTAGGTCTTTGCTCAAATACCTTATCTCACCTGGATTAAAATCGCAACCCACGCCCCCACATAACTCCTGTCCCCAGTCCATGGCACTCAGCTCCTGCAGGCCCCCTGCATCTTATTTATCTGTGTGTGCCACTGACTGTCCACCTCCCCCAGCACAATGGCAGCTCCATGAGAGATTCTGATCTGTTTGGTTCACTGATATGGACACTGGTGCATCTCTAGAGCCAAGGACAGGGCCTGCCTTAGAGTTGACAGTCTGTAAATACGTTTGAGTAACTGAGGGAGGAGTGTGAGGACCCATGAAATAATGTGCAAGTGATTCCTCCTTCCTTCCTTCCTTCCTTCCTTCCTTCCTTCCTTCCTTCCTTCCCTCCTTCCTTCCTTCCTCCCTTCCTTTCTCTCTCTTCCCCACCCCCCGGTAGAGTGGAGTCATAAAGAGCAGAGAGCAAAGTGGGGAAGGCCTGGAGGCCAGAGGAGGCAGGTGGTGATGGCTTTACCGGCTTCCAGAGGATTCAGGACTGTGCTGTTCAACCTCTTGGATGCACGTGTTTCTCTGGGGCATCTCTTAAAAGGGAGATTCGAATCAGCAGGTCTGGGGTGTGGTGGGGAGTGAGAGTCCGCACTTCGCACAAGGTCCCAGGTGAAGCGGATGCTGGAGCAGGGACCGCAGTTCTAGTCGGAGCTCACACACCAAGCAGAGGAGAGCAGAATTCCATTCTGTTCCAAATTGTTCTGTTCCACCTCATCCCCACAGCAACCTCGAGGTGAAGCGGGGAGCAAGGCCTGCACACCCCCAGACTTCCCCTGTTCGCGAAGAGGCCCCCAGAGCAGCTCCCCTCCTAGCGCCCCCGAGGTGGTCCTCCGCCTGCATCGGGTTTCAGATGCAGCCTGAAAAGGGGAGGGGAGGGTGCAGGGTGCTCGAGACCGCCCCAGAGACTTGTTGGTTGGTTTTTGCGGGACCTGGGGAGCACAGAGGCACAAAGACACCTGCATGTTGATGCAATATTGCTGGGGATTTGGGCCATTCAGAGCACTCAAAAACGTTGAGTTACTCTGAAATTTCTGTCTGCCCGGGCTGCTTTCTAAACCAAAATAAGCACTTTGGAAGGGCTTCTCATGGGTCATGGCATCGTACAAATTACGTGGTGAAGCGATGTCAGGCCAAGCCTAGAACGCAGTCACTCTGGACCTGAGGTCCACGGTGGAGGCCCCCAGGATCTGAGGCTGTTGAGCTCTCACCCCCGGGCTCTGCCAGGGACCGTGCCATGCACAGGAGCCCCAGACAGCGGCTGCTGGTGGGAGGCTGGAAAGGAAGGGTGGCTGGGGCCGGCCTGGGAGCCAGCACTGACCCTGCACCCCCAGACTCCCCCACCAAGGGCACATGGCCCCTTTTCTTGGTTGCAGGGGCAGACGAGTCCTTGCATATTTCTCTCTGACTCCCACCTCCACCACTCTCCTCTGAAGGAAAATCAATGGGAAGATCTCAATTAATCATACGGGGCAAATTAATTAGGATCCTAAATTAGGTCAGTGCCAGACTCTGCTCAGAGGGGAGGACCCCTTAATCAGTGTTCCATTCTTGAGAGGGGGCCATGGGCGATCACCGTGGGCTTGTCAGGAGTGCTATGGGGAGCAGCCCACAGGCAGCATCAGAGCTGTGGACTCTCTCCCCTCAACACTGGAACGTGTCCCTACAGGGGGCACAAGAGAGGCCAGGCCAAGGCTGGGACCATAGAATCAGTGTTTTCCCAGTGGATGAAACCAATGGACGAAACCAACTCGTATGCCTTCAACCACGAGGTGGGGTAGTCCAGCCAGGGAGACGGCCTTCCAGACCCTTGGCCGTGAAGCTTCTGCTCTGGCTGCTTTCTCTTCCTTTCATTTCAGGTGGCCTGGCTGGCAAAGCTGTGGGAGCACACCTGCTGGGCTGATGAGTTCCACAGGTAAGGCTGGTACAGGTGAGGCATCAGCCATCCTCCCAAGAATTTGCCCTCGGCTCTTCTGGATGGCTGCCACTTGCCTGAGTGGGCTCAAGCCTTCAGCTTAGGTAGGCTAACATATCCAGAGCGAATGAGGCATTCCGGAATCCCCAGGGCTCTGAGAAGCTCAGTGAGATTTCTCCCTCTCTGGCCCCAGTGCACGCTGGGGCTGTCCCCTGGCTGGGCTCCATCCTGCCGTGACCCCGCCGGGCTTTGGAAGGCTTAGAGCTCCGGAAATGTTCAGGCTGGAGTGAGAACCGCAGCGAAGGCGAACCTTTTTCATGATTTCTTTTCTATTCCTCTCTCCCAGCCTGGCATTTTGGAAGGCGGCCAGCACTTTTAAGGAGCAATCCAAACGAATGTTGGTATTTTATAGGCATTTCGTAAATTCTGTAGCACTTTGAATTTATGTTATTTGTTTGGAACCCTGGAAAGACACGCAGGCTTTCTGCTGACACCGCACCTTCCTTTCCCGGTCAGGTTTCACCTGTCCCGGCGGGGCCCCGTGGCCGGCCTGAGAATCCTGCACTTCTCTGCAGCAGCCCTGTGAGCGGCTGCCCGGAGAGGCGGGAGGCAGAAGGCTGCTCTGACTGGGCATGAGCTCCCCGTTCCTTCCTTCTTTCTGGGCTGGCCAGGTGAGTTTCACCTGGATGGCAGACCAAAGACGCCAGATGCCGGCACACGCCCTGCCAGGAACCAAAGCTCCACGAGATCTAGGACGTCCCTGGTTGTTGCCCAAATCTCCAGTGCCTGGCACGGTGCCTGGCACACAGTGGAAACTAGTAAGTGTTGGGTGATTCCTGCGTGCACACAGTAGTGGGTGAAATGTGTCCTCCGTACATCCAAGGCCTGAGCCCCAGAACCTGGGAGTGTGACCTTATTCTGGGAAAGGGTTGTTGCCGCTGTGATTAAGGATCTGGAGATGAGGTTAGGGCCCACCCTAAATCCAGTGACACCTGTCCTTATAAGAGAAAGTCAGAGGGAGGCTCTCAGCTCTGAGACGCCGGGAAGAAGCCCATGTGAAGATAGAGGGGCAGCCTGGAGGGGTGCAGCCACAAGCCAAGAACCCCTGGAGCCACTGGAAGCTGGAACAGGCAAGAAAGGACTCGTCCTACTGTTTACGGAGGGAATGCGGCCCTGCTGAGACCTTGATCTCAGACTTCTGGCCCCTAGAACGATGAGAGAATAAATTTCTCTCGCGTCAGGCCCCCTAGTTTGTGGTTCTTTGTTACAGCAGCTACAGGACACTCATATACACTCTGGCCTGGAGCTTAATCCTGGCAGGGGTGCCGTCTCCATGTACCCTTCCCAGTTCCCCCCGCCCCACCTCCCCCCCGACCCCGGTTCTTTCCGCCTCATTTCCCTGGCTACAGGTTCTCCAGTTGGCAAGTTATGTGCACACTTCTGGAGCGGTCAAGCTCTGAGGACAAGTAGGGGCTGCTACCTCCCCATGCTTCCTTCCTGGCCACTGGCCGCTTTGGAGGAATCTTCCTGGGGGAGGCACGGGTAGGTGCTGAGCATCAGCCATCTGGTTGTCACCGCTGCCCTAGGGGACCCTCGGTGCAGGAGAAGGCGGATTTGTGGCAATAAATAAAAACAGCACCCAAGGGTCCAGAAAGCAGCCCCCACAGCCTCCCTTCAGAGCTGACTTTCGACACCTCCTCCAGGTGCCGCACCCAGCCTGGGGCAGCGTGGGGAGCAGGCGGATGTGATCCTGGACCCATGGGTCCGAGGACCAAAAGTAGAAAGCAAACAGCTCCGTGGAACAAAGGTCCTCCTGCCCCTTTCTTGTAGGAACGCTCCCGAGGAAACTGGCCTTCAGGAGCCGGTGATTAAGGTGTTGAACTGGCTGGTGGTTTGGCCCCCAGGGCCGGCCCCGGGCATCCACAATTATCAGCTGTCTTCAGGCGGTTCTGGGGAGCCACTGGCCCCAGGACTCGGAGCTCTCCATTAACAGGGTTTAACCTGCCGCGACGCTTCGTCCTCTCTGCCTGGCCCCCTTCCCTAACCGTCTCTCGTGAAGGACTCACCAAAACCCTTTTGAAAACTCAGGTAAATTATGTCCACTGGGTTGCGGGCATGTCTGCCATTTTATTAACTTTTTAGAGCGCTCTGGTGCGTCCGAGAGCCCTGGTGCCTTTCAGGTCCGTGGAGCAGCTTGACCTCATTACCTCTGGGCACACAGGTCTGCAATTTCCAGAGTCTCCCCGGCTGATGTTAGTGACTTTCCAATTTCCAGAAAGGGCTTAGTTTCCGAATGCCTTTCAAGATCACCGCTATTTTACACTGTCTAATTCCATTAGGTGAGTCCGCTCCCATTCCGGAGATTTACTGGGCTGGGATTTCGCAGGTAAGCTTCTAAACTGCTTCCCAAGAGCTCCCGGCCGGGAAGGGCTGCCGACCCCGGGCAGGTCGTGTGCACCCGAGGCTCCAGATGACCTTGGAGAGGTGACTCAGAACTGACTTGGGGCACGGGCCTCCACAGGGCTCAAGACGAGAAGGTGCACGGCTCAGCATCCAGAGTGCTCAGGCAGCAGGAATTCAAATTCGTTTGTCATACAAACACTGAACAAATCCATTGGCACCATGACAGACTCACGCCAGACTGACTTTTCCAAGAGGGCGGCTCAGCCGTGCCCCGTAGGCGAGGCTGTCCGTGCGAACTTCGGCTGGGGTGACCATGCCCTCCCTCCTGCACCTTTGACTTTCATTTCGACAGTTCAGCCCATTGTCCTGGGGCAGAAACAGGCTTGACTGAAGTTAATGAGTCCCTGAGCGCTGCTGTCCTGGCCTCCGGCCCCCCAGTGATGCGGGAGTTGGACACGCTGGCTGCTCGCTTCTCTTGAAGACATTTCAGCCCTTTAAGGGAAGTGTCCTCACGGTCTCGGTCTGGCCGGCACCTCGGCTGGCTGTCCTCAGCTTCTGTTGACCTGCTCCCTTGGGCTCCTGCCCGCCTGCCTCATGCAGGCGATCTCTGTGTTTTGCTGGGATTGCCCTACGTTTGGCTACGTTCATGTTGCCTGTGACCGCTGACTTGACCTGAAGTGGGTACTTCTGGGCTGGGTTCCTGGTACAGAGCTTCAAAACCCTGGGAATTTCCTGAGTGATGGGAGACCCTTTGTTCTGCCAGTGAGATGACTCTTGATGGGCCCCTGGATGGCTTTAGGATGGGGGTTGGTCACCAACCTTCTGATTAGAGGGTTGGAACTTTGGACCAGGCCAACTTCTGGAGGGGGCTGGCGATCAAGTTCAATGAGTGGTCAATGATTTAATCATCTACGTCCACACAAGGAAACCCTGGTGAGAACTCTGGGCACCCAGGCTCAGGCTCACCAGGTTGGTGAGCACATGGACGGCCCCGGGCAGTGACATGCCTGTTTCCATAGGGACAGAGCATGGAAGCCCCACCCGGGCTCCCTCCCGGACCTTGCCCTGCGTGTATCCTTTTTAATGAAACTGTAATTGTACATACAGGGCTTTCTTGAGTCTGTGAGTCATTCTAGCAAACTATCGAAACTGAGGGGGTCACGGGAGCCCCTGAATTTATACCTGGTCATCAGTAGTGTGAGTGGCCTCCGAGATTTTCTGCTGGTGTCAGGAGTCCAGCGGTCTTGTGGAGGATGGGGGGTCTGATGCTAACTCTGGGTGGTTAGTGCCAGAATTGTCTTACGGTCCACCCATCGGGGTGGAAACGGGCATTGTGTCAGAGCCGTATCTCTGGGTCTGGGTCCCAGTCCCAGCTCTGTGGCCAGGGTGTCAGGCTCCTTGGCAAGTCCCCTAATCCTTTGGCCTTGTTGTCGCATCTTCAGGCTGATGGGCTGGGATGGGTCATCTCCAGGGGTTCTGCAGTTCTGAAATGCTGTGGCCCTGAGTCATTCCTCCTCCTTTCTGGAGGAAGTTGCCAGGGGCTCACGGTCTTGCTGTTCGGAACCCTGGCTGCCACCATTCCTGTGGGCGAGAGGACCCCTGAGCGCTGGAGAAGCCCAGGAAGGCCTAGGTGTGGAACCCGGGAGTACCACGTGGCAGGTGAGGAGGAGAATCTGAAATGGCCCAGCGCAGAGAAGGAAGCGGAAGAGAAGGCCCCGCTCCAGCTTCGGCTCTTGATGGCTCTGGGGCAAGCCCACGTGGATTTCTAACATTCTTTCCATTTTTCATCCCCCAATTAGAGAATTCCACCTGTCATGTCACAAACGCCTTCGGTCTCATTGCCAGTCTCCCTTTTCTCCAGGCAGTTTTTAACCTCCCTTCTCTCCTCCATCCCCATCATCCATTTTTCTCTCCCAGCTCTTGAAAAGCCCAGTAAAGCTATTTTCCGTCTGTGCATGAGTTACAATCAGATGAGCTCTCAGTTTCTCTACCCTGGCATCCCCTGCCGGGTGTGGACGCTCAGGGGCAGTGGGGTTTTATAGGTCGTCTAACCCAGCCCCCGGCTGACCCCCATATCACCTTTGCAATGACCCCCAGTTCTTTCCAGCACCTCACCTCCCATCCCAATCCTAGAAGCTTCCCTGATTAGAAAGTTCTTCTCCGAGAATGACCGAGATCTGCCTCCGATGATTTCCCCATTGGTCCGAGCTCTGCCCTCTGAACCACAAAGGTCAAGTTCAACCCCCTCCTCCAAGACAGACTTCTGGCCTCTCATCCAGCTCTGGCTGGCTGCTCATCCTCCCACGTCCCTGCCCTGCGGCGTCAGCAGGTGTGTCCGTCATCCTCCGAGCTCCCCACCCCGGCTTCCAGGCCAGACCTCCTCCACCTTCGTGGGAAAATGAAACCACCCTGCTCCTTTGTGACCCCGACTGTCTGGCTGTGCCCCATTCAACATCTGACCCCTTCCTGGGCACCAGGCCAACTCCAGCCACTGTGACTACCCATGTAATGGCCTTCCTCGCCCTCCCCCACTTCTTTGTTCCTTCGTTCCCCCATATCAGCCCGAGAACCTGTCCCCACATTGCTGCCTCCTGCTTCCTGTCGCACTCTGCCCTCTTCCCAGCATTCCCACTCCATTCCTCCCATGGAGGACCCCAATCTCGGACCTCATTAGGACAGCTTGTCCCTTGTCCCCTGAAATTTCTCCCTCTCCCTGTCTCCATGCCCTTCCTTGTCCAGCGTAGATGCTTTTCTGGGGTGAATGGCATCCCCCCAAAATTCGTGTCCACCTGGAACCTCAGCCTATGAGCTTATTTGGAAATAGGGTCTTCCAGATGTAATCAGTTAAGATGAGATCATACTGGACCAGGGCAGCCCTAATCCAACGACTGGGGTCCTTATAAGAAGGGGAGGTTTGTACAGAGATACAGGCACACAAACACACAGACACACGGCTGAGTGAGGAGGAGGCAGAGATCGGAGTGATGCAGCTACAAGTCAAGGAACACCAAGGATCACCAAGGATCTCCGAGGATCACTAAGGATCATCAAGGATCGCCAAGGATCACCAAGGATTGTTAAGGATCGCCAAGGATCGCCAGCAGCGCTAGAAGCTGGAAGAGGCAAGAAGGATTCTCCCCTGACCTTCAGTGGGAGCACAGCCCTGCTGACACCATGGTTTCAGATCTCTGGCCTCCAGAGCTGTGGGAGAATAAAATAAGCCACCTAGTTCACGGTACTTTGTTACAGCAGTGACAAGAAACCCACACAGATCCAGTGATTCAACCCTCTAAGGGTCACACTGTCCTTGACCCCTCTGCATGCAGTAAGTGCTTCGTAAATGTTTGCCCTCCCTCTACCTGCCTCCAAAAATTGCCCCCCCAGGACCACTGCCCTATAAATGCTCCATCTCTACTGTCACCTGCCTGGCGGCTCCTTCTCCTTGTCTCCAGGGGACCCTGTGACACCGTCTCTGTTCTCCCCAACCTCTGACCCCTGACTTGCCACAGATGACCTCACCTCCTGCTCCACCGGCCCCCTGCCTCCCGGCCTCTCTTCCCTCCTTGGGGGGTGCTCAGGAGCCTCCCCCCAGTCTGTCGCTCTCACTTCGTCCTGTCAACATTGCCTCTTTCCTTGTCACTCGCACTTAAATGCTGGACTCACTTCCATTTTAAAGAGAAAACAGAAAGGTCAGCAAGGTGACCCCGAGCCACTGCCCTCATCTCCTTCCCCCTCCCAGTCGCCCCTCCCCCAGCCTGCTCATGCCCTGAGTCTGAGAGTGGAGAGATGCCTCTGTCCTTCCACGCCTCTGCTCTCTGGGGCCACTGCTGCTTTCTCCGCGTGGACTCACTGGCGTCTGTCTGTCGTTGCCTCGGCCGCCCGGCCCCCTGGGAGTCGCTCCCTCTCCTCCACCTCGGCTTCTGTGGCACACTCCTGCTTTGCCTCCATCCTTTCGGTGGCTTCTCCTCCTCTCTTTGCCTCCTGCTCCTGTTCCCCCAGACATCGGAGTCCCTTGGAGGAGCATTCTAAGCTCTCCGTTTTCCAGCTTCACTCACAGGGCCTCCCTGTCGCAGTTTCGAGAGCTAGTCATATGCTGATCACCTCCACAGAGAAGGCTGCAGACCTCGCCTCTCTCCTGAGCTCAGAGCCTAGCTCCACGTGTGTTGGGGTCCCACAGATACCCCCAAACTCCAAGGCTGATCTCCCTGCCTCTCCTCAAACCCAGTCTCCACCTCTGCTCCTGTGCTCCCCATCTCAGGAGCTTACCCCACGCACCGCTGCATCACCCCAGCAGACACCGGCTCCCTCCTCTGTGCCCGGTTCTGTCTGCTTCACCCCGGGCTGTTCGTGGGCCCCTGCTCATCATTGCCTTCATTCACTGGGCCGGGGCGAGCACTGCGTTCCTCGCCGAGAGTCACCCAACGGTGTTCTGTGCCAGGACACAGCGCTCATGGGCACTTCCGGAGACATTCCCTCCCATGTGCAGGGGCTGGAGGAGGGCCCTGTAGGTGGGCACTGAGGAGGGGACCCAGCCTGCTGAGATGGCCCTAAGAGCCCCCCGGGTGCCCAACAAGGGTGGCACCTCTGCTACTCTGACCCACATCATCTGAGGTTAATCCACAAACTGAAGGCCTTCGTCCATTGCAGGGACCACGAGAGCTGCCCGCACGGGGCGTCCACTGTGCACCATCTTTATGCCCATTTTACCGGTAAGGAAATGGGTCTGAGAGGTCACGTAATTTGTCCAAGGTCATGCAACAAGCTGTCAGGGCTGGAATCAGACCTATTTTTTTCTGGCCTCCAAGCCCAGGACCGACTTAATTTGTGGGGCCCACTGCAGAATGAAATTGTGGCTCCTTGTTAAAAGAGTATTAAGACGGCGACAGCAGAGCGTGAAGCCAAGTTTGGGGCCCTGCTGGAGCTCGTGCTCATTAACCACAGACCACCCCTTCACGGGGATGGAGGGCGCTGGGCGGGGTCTCCCCCAGCCAAGTCCTTCTCCCAGCTGTCCACGCTCGACCCCATTCCAGCCAAAAGTCCTGAGTCTGCAGCAAACCACCAAACCTCTCTGGGCCCCTGTTTTCTCATTAAAAACAGTAAGGATGCATGTCAGGAAAGGGGGTTGGGCCACCATACAAAGTGTCACCTGTTGGATCAAAGAAAAGGGGCTGACCCCACTCCCGCAACTCCACAGGACGGCCAGGGCCTGGAGGCTCAGGAGCTCCACACACAGCCCCTCACACCCACAGTCCTATACACAGCCCCCCACAGCTCCACACGAGCGCTGAGCCCACAGCAGCCACCAGCTATGTGGACCTTGCTGCCTGCCAGGCGTCCGTCCGTTGGCCCTTCTCACGTAAATCTCCTTTTATCCTCAAAACAGCCCTCCAGGTGGCCGGTCAGGATTATCTCCTTTTTCTGGGTGAGACCACTGAGGCTGAGAAGAAGGAACCTGCTGGAGCCGCCTGGCCAGTGAAGGCAGGAGCAGGCGGGTTGGGGAGAGCGAGCACCAGCTTTGGGGGCACGCGGAGCTCCCCCGGAGAGAAAACCCAGCACGGTGTCTGTGAGTGGACCTGCAGGCCTTTGGCCTCGATGGGCAGCCACTTGTTAAACAGCCCCGTTTATCTGTAGGAAGCCTCAGGTGGGACCCTGGTGTCACGTCTGCGGGAGGATGTTGTCTGGGCCTGGTGATCCTGCCCCTAGTGACAGCCCCTGTTGCTCAGCTGAGTTGAGACCTGGATTCCCCTGGTGACACACTGGCAATACCATCACTTACTTGAAGCCACAAGATATTCGGAAAAATCATCAGCATTTTCTCCCAACAGGTATCCCTCTGCCCAGCGTCCTCCCGAGCAGCCGGCGGCAGGTGGAGCCGCAGGTCCCCTCTTCACGACCCCAGGCCCTTTCCTAGGAGAAACCCTCTCTTCCTCTGCTGAGCCCAAGAGCAGACCTCCCGTAGCAGAGGCTTCCTTACGGTCGGGGAATCGATTCCACTGGGGATCGTGCTCAGCTCGGCTCTGCTGCTGCAGCTGGTGTTGTCATCTGACTTGTTTCTGTGTAAAGCATCGCTGGGCTGTGGCGGAGGCGCCTGGCTGCAGGAAATCGGGGTTCACACCCATCCCCAGCTCTGCCTTTTCCCAACATCCTTCTCCAGAAGGATTGTCACTCTGAGAAGCTGGATTGCCCCTTCTGCCTGCCCCTGTGTGCCCTTCTCCAGACCCACCTGTACCAGCGTCCCCGAGGGCAGGGGCAGTGGAGGGGAGTCCTGACCCAGCTGAAGATGAAACGCACTCCCAGGTTTCAGGGTCTCTGCCTCGAGGGGGATGGAGGGAGCAGGACTGACTCCTCGTGGGGCTTTGGGCCCCAGAACAGAGAGGTGACAGATGGCAGCCGTCCATGGCAAGGTCCCCTGATTCTCTGGGGCTGGGATCTAGTCATCGGCTAGATGGGTGGGCAGGGCCTTCCCTGCCTCTGAGAGGGGGTCCAGAATGTATTCTGAGCCTCCTCTGCTGTGGTTTAGTTCAACCCTCCTACAGCCAGCCTGCAAAGCCAGTGGGAGGGACCAGGGGCTGAGGGCCACCCATAATTTTGTCCCTTGTCCTTGGTCATGGAAAAGGGGTGGGACCATGAGCAGTCTGTGCTCAGATCACTCTGCCTGAAACCTGGCAGCATGAGAATCTTCTAGAACGCTTGGGTTCTGGGGCTCTGAGAGGGTTAGAGAGCATTTTGGTGCTAGAGGAGGACGTGAAAAGGCCCGCACAGGGGAGGCTGCCTTGTGCTCCGGATCCTCAAGTCCCTTCCATCAGAACAGCCAAGCCGGGCTCAGTTTGGGGGTCAACTGGTACGTGGGTGTTGGCTGATAGGGCAGAGCAAGTCCTTGGGGAGCAGTGTGAGGATCAGTCCCAGTGGCCTGGGTCCGTGGCATGTGGTGGCCTGGGGACAGGCCGTGATACCCCGTGGCTCAGCCCCTTTGAGACTGATTTTGGAAAGGCACAGGTGCAGGGCAGCCAAGGTGAGTCCCAAGGCTAGGAGCGGGCTTCAGAGCAG
Source organism: Equus asinus (assembly GCF_041296235.1). NCBI lineage: Eukaryota > Metazoa > Chordata > Mammalia > Perissodactyla > Equidae > Equus > Equus asinus. The sequence continues at coordinate 58,842,736 of NC_091802.1, forward strand.
AAAGAGTTATGTGACAGGTCTAGAAGATGAGAAGAGCTGGGCTGCAGGGGACCATGGCCGCTGCGTGATGGGGCAGTGCTCAAAGTGGGGCACCTTCTGCCACGGAGGGGCCTCGCCCGGCCCCAGGGAGCTGACCCAGGTCTCCCGGCCGCACGACTTTCCTGCGGGCACATCTCTTCCTGCTGGTGACTCAGCACAGGTGTGCCCCAGATCAGCATCCTGCACCCCGTGGCCGCGCAAAGAGACGAGCAGGTGTCAGCAGGACCGCTGAGCCAGGGCAGCGGCGGGCGCTGACTCTGTACACACAGCTGGCTGAGTGAAGGCCCTCTGCCCGGGCCGTCCTCCCGCCATCAGCATCCATCTGTCTGGACACTGTTTCCCACCTATGGATCCTTCTCGAGTTGTGCCCTGCCTTTGCGGGGGGACCCAGGGCTCTGGGTATCAGAAAGCTGCGGAGGTTTACCGCCTGTGTGGCCAGGAGCAGGCATCTGGACCTTGCTGCCTCAGTTTGCTCATCTGTAAGATGTCGGAAAAGTTTCCACCCACCTCCTGGGGTGGGCTTGACGGTTAAGTGAGTGAGCACTTCCTGCCTATTCCTTGGGTTGGGCTGAAAGTGGATGATGCTGCCAGCTCAGGTTTTGTCTGCAGAATGGGGTGGGCAGCAGGAAGGGGGACACTGGGCAGACTGAGCCTCACATCCCACCAGGGACCGGAGGAAGCCCCGAGCGCCAGGCCAGGCTGCCCTGCCCTTCCAGACACAGCCTACCTCACTCCCGGGGCTGCTCGCAGCTCGAGGCCCCTGGGTTTGGGCTTGGCCCCTCCCCTGCCCCCACGGCGCACTGCCCAGCTCTGCCCAGATCCTTCAGCACCCTGAGGCTTCCAAGGGTTCCACATGGGGTGGGGGGACTGCCGCTCTTCCTGCACCTTGTACTGTAAATACAGATATAAGTATTACAGTTTAGTTTAATATTTAATATAATCGGTTAATACGCATTCCAAACTCCATAAATAATCATTAGCTGAGGGTTCTAATTGTGCTGGTGGGATCCGACTTCATGACTAATTTAAAGACCAGAAGACATTCTCATATTCAGCTCCCCGAAACACCATAAATCAGCCAGTAGCCCCATCTCTGTCGTTAGAATCAGTGGGATATGCCAAGGAGAGGACAGCCCGCGTGGGCCTCCGCCAAGCCTCCCGAAGTACACTGCCTGGCCGGGCGGACAGCTGGCAGGCTGCCTGCTGGGGTCCTCAGAAGCCCCACTGGTCAAGGGGCAAAGTGAGCTGCTGAGGGTTGCATCTCGGGAGGGGGCTGGCTGGCGTAGGGGGTGCGGGGAGGTAGCCAGAGAAATGAGCTGCTTGCAGAGGAAAGCGGGGGAGGGTGGGCAGGCCTGTTGGCAAAAGCGGTGGCCTCAGGGGATGCTGTGTACAGATCAAAAGCCCTGGCTCTGTCCACTCAGTGGCCTGTGGGCCCTGCTCACACGGGTTGGATGCTCGAGGAGATGAGATCTCAGCAGTGTTCCGGGTACAGCGGCCCATGTGGGCTCTGGGATTTCTGCCCCTGCAGAGGTGGGATCTGAAGGCACATTCTTCCTGACCCTGCCTCTCGGCTGCTGCAGGCTGGCAGGAGCCCCTGCCCAGAAGGAGCCCACCAGGAAGTTTCTTCCTGTAGAGAGGGGAGCCAGGGAGCGTGCTGGCCCATCCCGGCCGCGTGCTGCTGGCGCTCGACCCTGCACTGGCCGGCCCAGACCTCAGCCTGGAGCTCTGCCAACCATGCCCTCATGTGAAGATGCTGCTGAATTAACCCTCCTGTTTCTGCCCTGGACGAAGGTTGTGGTCACAGCCCTGGGGCAGGTGGTCCGCGTCTGTGTGGCTGGAGTAGCCAGGGTTCGTGATGCTGGAATGGGAGGAGACTTAGCAGTCACTGGGCCCAGCCCCTCCGGTGACAGATGAAGAAATGGAAGCCTGGAGAGGGCAGGGCTTGCACAGGCCACCTGACCAGTAAGCACAGGGCCAGCACCTGGACCCGCTCCGGACACTGTTACTTCCCAGAGGAAGTAACACCAACAACTGGTTGTGACCGAGTGCTTGCACGGTACCAGCTGCCTCCGCATTATCGTCTCATGCCTGTCTCACGGGCCTCTCTCACAGCTCTCTGAGGTGGGTGCCATTTATACGTCCGTTTGACAGATGAGGAAACTGAGGCCTCGAGAGCTTCGGTCACCCAATCATTAAGAGTCAGAGGCGGGACTAAAATCCTGGTCTGCCAGACGTAGACCCCACTGTGATGAGGAGGGGATGAGGGCTGAGGGGTGATGTAGGCATGGGAGGGGGGCCCGTTTCCTGGGAACCAGCAGGAAAAAAGACACAGAGTCAGATTAGCGGGACAGTGTCTCTGGTTGTCAAAGTTGGGCACTGTGGGGACATGGACAGCACACAGCAGGTGCTTGACAGTTACTGGCAGAGTCACACAGCACTCAGTTTGTATGCCTCCTAACATGACGTTTGCAGCAGTCTCTCCTCTAACTCAATGTGCTCTGGGACCTCCAACTCTGCAGAGGCGCCAGTAGGGGGCGAGCGCCCTGTCTCAATGCCCCTCCACAGACGGGCACAGGCTCGGTGCGCAGTGGGGCTCGGCAAATGTTGGGTGCCTCAATGAATGCGTGATGGCATGACACGGTTCAAATAACTCAAGAGCGTCACTTCTGGCCAGCTATTTCTTGCCACCTTTTTCCTTCCAGCTAGTATTTGCTCCATGAATGCAAACTCACTGCAGACCTTGCTGCCCACATCGCGCGAGGAGGATCGCTGCAAGAATACAGACCTTACCAAGGGGACCTCTGGGCTCTGCCGCCCGCCCTGGGAAGAGATCACATTCTCCGAAAAGGGGGTGCCGATTAGTGTCTGTCAGTGAGAAAATTAGCAACAAAAGGACCAGTGTCGATGGGGAGGAGCGATGGGAGGGTCTCAGCCACCCCAGGCACAAGAGATGAAAGTCGCTGGTCCAGGAGAGCTTGGTTAACTGGTGGTGGTGGGGGCGGGGCTAATGGGTGGTGGTGGTGGTGTGATCCAGAAAAAGGGTTGTGTCTCCCTGAATTCATATGGTGAAGCTGTAACCCCGACTGCATTTGGAGACAAGGGCTGTAGGGAGGGAATTAGGGTGAAACGAGGTCATCGGGGTGGGGCTCTGATCTGATGGGACCGGTATCCTTATGAAAAGAAGAAGACACAGCACTTCTGCCCCCAAGTACACTCAGAGAAGAGGCCACATGAGGACACGGCAAGAAGGCGGTCGTCTGCAAGCCAGGAAGAGAGATTTCAGCGGAAACCAACCCTGCCAGCACCTTGATGCTGGACTTGCAGCCTCCAGGACTGTGAGAAGATAACTGTGTGCTGTTTAAGCCCCGCAGCCTGTGGGACTGTGTTACGGCAGCCTGCCCTGGGCTCGTGCAGAGGCATGGCCGCCTCTGAAGAGGGGAGGGCTGGGCTTGGAGCATGTGGATGGAGTTGGGAATGTAAACATTTCCATTTACAAGTGCAGAAGAAAGTAAAGTGACGGATTTTACTGCCAAATTGCAAGAATGGTGCTTCTCCCGTGTTACGAGGCTGCAGATCTTAGACCCGACACCCAAGGGCCTGGGTGTAAGTGTGGCCGCCTGCTGCCTGGGACATGGGCTTCCAGGTGCCCAGGGCTGCGTGCAGCAAGCATGCCAGGCAGTTGCAGGACATGTCCCCTCAAGGATGCTCTCGTATCTGCATCATGAAGCTGGGTGGGCAAAAGAAGGGACCATGACACTGCTCCTTCCCCTCCTCTCCCACCACCTGCCAGCTCCCTTTGAACGCACGGCATGTGTTGGGAGTTAAAGCAGCAGGGTGCGTGTGTGTGTGTGTGTGTGTGTGATGAGTCCTTCCTAGAATCACCCAGAGCAGCAGTGGGTATCCAGAGGAAAGATCGCACGTCACTATTGAGACCATCGCCATGCCCATGTGGGAAGACCAAAGCAACAGCTACAGGCATAGATAGAAGTCACAAGCTAACACACACATGTGTACACAACTCTCTAAGGAAACCATGAGTCCATCAGAAAGGAAACACACAAGTCCTGCTGGGTGTACATGCATGCCTAGGTGACACATTGAAGAAGAGAGGTAGGTGGGGTGGCTCAGGAACCTGCAGGCTAGTTGGGCAGAGGACACACACACACACACAGTCAAGGAGTACAAGGCCTGGTGTGCTATCTTCAGGTGCCTCCCATTCCAGCTCGGCAACCATTCCAGAGGGCAGCTTCACACCTGCCCTGAGCAGCCGGGGGGCCTTTGAATAAGCTGATCCTCTCCAGGTGGACCTTTGGAGGGAACATGCTCCTTCAGACGGGTATGCGTTTAGAGAGTGAATTTAGATGAAGGGCATGGTTCCGTAAACAGGTTGAAGAGGCACGTGGGCGGGGGTCTCTGGAGGGCAAGATGAGATGCCCCGTGTGTGCACAGCCTCGTAGCAGAGCAGAATGAACCAAGATGTCAGGTTTACTTTGCCCTCCTGGGTACCCAGGCCCATATGTCATCTTGAGACCAGGGCAGCTGTCTGGGGGTGGGGTCCTCACGTTTCCGTTACAGGAAAGCTGTGGGCACCCGTTCTGTGGGGCAAGCCTCTGCCATCCATCATGTATTTCTTAGAACCTTCCATAAATCAGGAGCAAAGAGAAGAGCAGCGAAACAGGTGTGTGAGTGGGGTATGGGCCGCCCGAATGATGCCCGCCTGCCCTCCCCGGCCATGTGCACTGGCTTCTTAGCAGGTGGGGTAAAGGATTTAGCAAAAGCTTTGAAGTCAGACAGACCTGGGTTCCAGGCCCCGGCACAGACCAGCGTTTAGCCTTGGGGGCTCCCTATCATCTTCAGAGCTGGGCTTCTCCATCTGTGATGCAACAACAGCCTTGTAGCCTCGGGGGAGGGATGGGGGCTGGGATGGGAATACTCCAGGCGCCGGGGGCGTGGTCACTTTGGGATGGCTTACTGCCCTTTGGCTATGGCCCTGGCACTCCCAGCCCCAAGCGGCCAGCATGTCCAGCTCAGCTGCCACCCTACCCCGTGTCCACACTAGGGAAGCTTGCTGGGGTTCACACCCGATGGTGTATGGACTTAACTGCTGTCCTCTAGGGCTTTTAAAACATCAAAAGGTGTTAAAATCAGTAAGTGGCCCTGAGAGTTTTTTGTTCAGTAAATCAATGCGTCATCTTTCACTTGGTCCAGCTCACCCGTGCCGTGCTGGCACCCGGTGCTCAGAGGTCCCTTTGAAGGGACCGGTCGTCAGGGAAATAGCCGTTAGGCTGAAAACAGATGCCGCGACACAGGCACAACCCATTAATTAGAGCATTGTTGGGCTGGCCCGTGGACTTTGCTGAGACAAATATATCCGGACAGAAAACACTGCAGGGGGAGGGACGGCAGGAGAATGATGTGAATTCAGAGGCTGTCGGACTGGGTTGCAGTTTTATTCGCTTCTTGAGATAGTGCTGACCAAATGCCCTGCAGCTTATTATTGACCCGGGCGGTTCTGGCATGGGCTCGAGAGAGCAAAGGGACGGGGTCTGGGACGTGGGGCCGGGGACGGGGGGCTTTTCTGAAAATACAAATCACGGCAAAGAAGGTTGATTGAAAACCCAACGTGAGACAAGTGGGGGGTCCGGGGGGCGACGCTGAGAGGAGAGGGAGCCGCTGTGTGGGCTGAATGAAGTACAGGAAAACGTCCACGTCAAAACGGTCCCCCCAAGGGATGCGCCGATGCATTTCCTTTGTAGAAAAGGGTTCTTTTCTGCTCTAGGGAGCTTAATTTCATTCAGAATGAAAAATGAGGAGAGTGAATTGGACCAGCGGCTTGGACCCAGCCTGAACTGCTGGCTCAACGTACTTCATGTTCATTTAGCTGAAAGCAGGGGTGGGAAGTAGTTCCCCGGGCCAAAGCCGGGGAGAGAGGGGCATCGGGGCGCATGGGGATGGCCACTGCGTGGGTGTGTGGGTTCTGGGCTGGCTGCCGATTTGGATGGGGCCCTTGAGGGGCTGAGAGGGAGAGGCTGTCTCTGCTAGGGGCTTGTGCCGCACAAGCCCCCCTGGGCCAACGGGACCCCTCAGGATGTAACCACATGTGGCAGGCTGTCCTCACTCTTCAAGCATCCCCAGGACCTCGATCAGAACTCTCCTTCAAGCCCAGCAGTCGACTGTGCAAGTGGCACAGTGCGGGTCCAAGGTGCGAGGGCAGCCAGCCCACCGGTGGATGGGCCAGTCCTGGCCCCATGTGGGTGCAGGAGGAGGAAGTGGCTCTGACTGACCTCTGGAAAGCCAGGCAGAGCCTCAGCTCCACCTGGCACCCACTAGCACCAGCATCTTTGAAATTTAAGTAACCCGGCCAGTGGCTCTTGCTTTATTTTCCCTGTATGAGAAATAGAACCGAACTGAAAGAGAAGAAACAGCCAGCGTCACCTGCCATCCGAGTGACTCTGTTCAAAGCAGGTGTGGGAAGTTTGCATTTTCAGGAAAGAAATCAAGGTGGGACGGGAAGGAAACTCTTGCTTCGTCATTGACACTTTGCCGTCCGGACCGGAGGCAGCTGCCAGCGGTGGTTTCTGCTTTTCTTCGCTGTGTCATTTTCATAGCTTCTAGAATAAAGGAAGTAGGTGCAGGTTTTCCCGTGCTATAACCTTCCTACTGCTCACTTGTGAATGCGGTCTGGGTTTGGAGCTCACCAGATCCAGGTGAGGGGGGGATCATACATGCAGGACCCGGGAGAGGACCTGCAGAGACCGTGGGTGGGGAGGAGGTGCCGGCAGCGGGCTGCATTCCCGACCCGCCGAGGTCCCCACTTCTCACGCAGCAACGTGGCTCCAGCATCAGGCTGGTTGTGGCCTTGAATGTTGGCTCCAACTCCTAGAACTGTAGGATCATTTCAAAACGAATGTGTTTCCCTTTGTCCGTGAAATCGTGTGTATCCCTTTACGTACTTCTGAGCCTAGGAGTGGAATCTTCTTCTTCTTCTAGCCCTGGTTCAGGGGAAAGGAAGCAGTTGCAGAGAGCCCGGGCTTTGCAGACAGACAGTCATGGATTTGAACCCCTGCCCGGGAATTTCTGCTGTGTGACACCAGGGAAACGGTTCCACTCCCTGAGCCTGTTTTCTCATCTGCAAAATGGGAGTGGTGCTGCCTGCCCGGCAGGAGGTCGGAGGATTAGGGAGGTGATGCCTGAGAACACCTGCTCCGAGGCAGGCACTGTGAAGAGAGCCGAACTCTCCTATGGGGCTTCCACGCTCTCCGGCTCCTGCACTGAAAAGCTGGTGCCCCCCCTTTTTCTGTCCTAGCCAAGTGGATGACCAAGACAGTAAATGTGCCCATAGAACTCCCATGGCCCATTCCTGGTCCACGTGGATGGAAATGGTGCGAGTTCACACCCACGCAGCCCCGCTGGTTCGCGTGACGATCCCAGAGCCGCTTCATCTCCATTTTGACCGTCTTCAATTAGCAGTGGCTCCACATTCTCTAGCATAAAATTGTTTCTGCCCCAAAGCCACTACACAGAGTAGGTAATGATCTGTAAACAAATATTTAAATGCACCAGAGAAGCTAGACTCTGGAGGACCCCCGCTGTGAGACCTTGTGGTTTCCTGAAGACCCCTCCACGCTGCCCCAAACCGCTGGTTCCTGTGTCTCCTTCTGGAAAGCTGCACCGAGTTCTGTTCAGTGGGTGCCTCTGTCCTACACAGACAGCCAGTGGGCAGGGAGGCCACTGGCACTTGACGGGTCCAAAACAGGCCTCAGTATTGGACCACCTGGCACGGTGCCCTCCTGGAAGCTGGCTGCTGATGCAGAAGTCCATGGCTATTGCTGATAAATGGCCCTGTCTTTCCTCTCTGAGCACTTGCATGTACCCTCTGGTATCGCCTGTGGCTACATTGATTGGCGTTGTGGAGGCTGGTTGGCTCCTGTGCCATAATGGTCACCCGGAACTCTCTAGAACATCCTGCCTCTTAGGACCACCTACAGTCTCAGTTGCAGGGCTTGGACTCAGTTGACTGGGGCCCTGATCCCCTCTCACAGCTGTGTGCCCCCTGCCCCCAGCTGCCGTCTGCAACCCCTCCCCAAAAGGAGAGAGACCACCCTCCTGCGGCGCCCATATCCCGCCAGCTCTCCGCTCCTTCTGCAGCCTGTTGTTCCCAAAGGCTGGCAGAGCTGGTCAACAGAGTTAGCTGCACGGGAGGCCGTCACGCCGTGCTCCTGACACTCGCTGTGCTGGGAGAGCACACACATCGCTAGAGCGATGAGGATAAACCCAGGCTGTGTGGAAGCTGGAGAGAGAAGCCCAACCCTGGGGGAGCTGGAGGTGCCCAGTGCAGGGGGAGTCCCTGGGGATGCCCCTTGCTCCTTGTCCCTCCTCAGGCATTAGCGGAAGGCTGGTCAAGAGTCATGGGCATTGTGGAGACGGTGGTCCCTGCTAATCCCACAGATACACATCTACCCTCTTCCTTGGACGGAGAAAGGAGCACGCGGATGAGGAAAGGAGCTAGGGGCAAGCTTCCCCTCCCCATAGAAGCCCTGACTGGCTTGTGGCTCGGGCGCGGGCACTGGGATGAGTAGAAGAGATACATGTGATTGAGGACAACTCATTGTTGGGCGACCTCTGGTGCTGCCTGTTGAAGAACAAGGGATGCTTTTCCCCAGGCGAGCATCGGTCTCCGTGCCCCCGGTACACTGGACGTGCTAAGGCAGACAGGTCCCTGCCTTTGGGCTCCCAGGAAGGAGGACTGACAAGGGACACTTCCACCTAGAAAGTACCCAGCTCCCCCAAAACCCCGAACAAAATCCCCCCAACTCACAGGGGACCCTGGAGTGTGGCGCGTCTGTGCAAAGAGGGAAGGAAATTGGGTTTCAATCGATTCATGTTTCCTCTAGATTAGGTTTGCATTGAGTGGGGGTGAAGGGAGGGAGACGGACCAGCAGGGGCACCCGGGACGCCCTCGCATTCCAGCTCAGCAGTCTCCCTCTCTGCTCTCTGGGGGCCCCATGACATGCTCGGCAAAACCCACAGTGTGAGAGCCTCCACCCAGGACCCTGGGCAAGGCCAGTCGCACTGACAGGAGACCCGGTCACCAGCAGGTGCCTGGGCCAGGCCAGGTCACCAGGGGTCCCTTCCTACCCTGAAATTCAGGGATTCTCAGGTGGGCTCCACTCTCTGTGCCGGCACTGCCGGGGGTGGGGGGGTGGCGGGGAAGCACAAAACAAAGAGGAAACAGCCTTTGATGGAGGGGCAGGTCCCACAGTGATCCCGGGAAGAGCAGACTCCCCTCTCAGAAGCTGCCTGGTGTCAGGGGTCACGCTGACCGCTGCTACCTCCCCGTTCACTGACTGTAAGCTTCTGGGATGGCAGAGCTTGAGGACAAGAGATACACCTCCACACACCCTTTCCCACAACACACATTGGTGTCCAGGGCATCCGAAGGGGAGACTCCTGCGTGCATGCCCACAGCAGCATATTCACAAAGGCCAAAAGGTAGGGACAGCCCTCGTGTCCAACGACAAATGAGCAGATAAACTGTGTGCATCCTTCCAAAGGAACAGTATTCAGCAAAACCCAGGAGTGAAGCACTGATTCACACTACAATGTGGATGAACCCTGGAAACATCATGCTCAGTGAAAGAAGCCACACACAGAAGACCACGTATGGAGTGGTTCCACTTTCATGGGATGTTCGGAATAGGTAAATCCACAGGGACAAAACATAGATGGGTGATTGACAGGGGCTGGGGGAGGGCGAGGACAGGGAGTGGCTGCCTAATGGGTGCGGGGTTTCCTGTTGGGGTGAGGAACACGTCTTGGAACCAGATTGTGGATGGACCAAATGCTGCTGAATTTATTGTTCACTTTAAATGGCTAATTTTATGTTATATGAATTTCAATTCAATAAATTTTTGAAAAATTAAACTACAAGAGGAAATTAAAAAAGGATGGTAATTAAATTAAAGAAAGGCGAGAGTACTGTAGAAATCAGGGAAATATAGTGGGATATAGAGATGGCGAGGACGGGGTGTCCGGGTCAGCTGCCTTAGATTTTTCACATTTTGCCCTTGACTGCTCTTGCTTTTTACCTGGCCCTGGGGAGTGAGGGAGTGGCCAGCATTTTCTTCTGCTGTGATGTTTGCCCTTCCCTTCCCCTGCTTGCAGGGTTTGAGTAATTGGGCCATGCATCGATGGCTGACTCCGCTCAGCAAAATCTTTGGTTCTAAGAACTGAAGAGTCCCTGACACTTCAGCGTTCAGCGCGGGTGTTCTCCACCACAGGTGCCCAGGGGCCCCAGCAGGAAGATCTCAAGGCAGGCAGGACGAAGACGCAGGCAAAGATCTCACCCACGGGCATCCTCACCCTGCCTCTGACCCTGTCCCTGCCCACGCCTCAGGCTGTGGGCTGTGACAACAGGGACAGAGGGGCGGGTGTGTGGCGGCCCAGCAAGGCTGCAATGGGAGGAGCTGTAAAGTACTGTGACGTCAGGGTCCTATCAAACTTGTTCAAAATGCATGTCTTGAACTAGGCCTGCACAATGGCATCATTTGATCCCACAGCCCCAGCAGCCCCTGGAGAGTCTGCTGTGTTTCTCAGGACTCTGGGAATCAGACTGGCTTCTATTCTGCTCTCTGCTACTCTGCGGAGCTAAGCAACTAAAGGCTTGCAGAGGCGGGGCGGGGGCTGGGAGACAGAGAGAGATGCCATAGGCCCTGCGTGGGAACGTTCAGATGCTCGATGGCTGGACATGCATTCCCTGCAAAGCGCGCCCCTCGCCCCTCGCCCCACCTGCCAAGCCCTGGCTGGGCGCCAGGGATGAGCATCTTCCCATGAACCCCACACGGGTGTGTCCACCTGTCCACTCCAGCTCCCTGCCTGCAGCTCTCCCAAACTCCACTTGGTTAACACGAGACCCTGAGACCCCACCAGTCCCAGCCCGCTGCTCCCCCGTTCTCCTTGAGGGACTTCCACTTGCTCAGTGACTGGCGACATCTGAGACTTGTGTCTTTCTCTCGCACCCCACGCCTGATCCATCAGCAAACCCTCAGGGGTCCCCCCTTGTGGCAGATCTGGAATCCCCTCTTCGTCACCTCCACTGAGGCCAAGCAAAACCTTCCCAGCTGGTCTGGCTGCTTCTGCTCTGGCTACTGACTCCCTGTCTATTTGCAACACAGCAGCCAGTGTGACCCCTTTCGATGTAAGTCAGCTGGAGCCACGGCGCCTCCGGGCTCCCATTCCACACACTCAAAGCAAAGCCTAAGTCCTCGGAAGACCCTTCCTGATCTGCCCCTGTCTTCCTTCCTCACTCATTCTGTTCCAGCGTGCTACTGTCCTCCTTTGGGTCTTTGCTCCAATGTCACCTTCTCAGTGAGGCCTACTCACGTCCTCACTTTACCTCCAGGCCCTCCTCTGTCCCCAGCCCGGCACCCACTGGCACACGACCATGCACTTCTTGCTCACAGCCTGGCCCTCTCTCAGTGCTGTGGGAGCTCCTGGGGGTGGCACTTTTGTGTGTCTTGTTCACCTCTGAAGCTTCAGCACCTAGAACGGCACCCGACACGCATTGGAAACAAGTAAACACCCGCTAACAAGGTGAACGATTGAAAGGAAAATGACACAGGCTGTCCCTGCTCTCCAGGTGCCCCCGGGCCTCCGGGAAGGACTGACGGGTAAATGAACGCTTGCAGAGCAGAGAGAAGTGACAGGTGCTCAGGTGCAGGGGGGGCCCTGTCTATCCACCCAAAGAAAGTCCTCTCACGACTCGAGCTGTCCCTACCTGTCGTCCCCCCTCTCAACCCAACTTCCCGAAAGCCTGGGTCCCATAACCCCTGTCCCCCGTTCTCTCCCAGTCCCCTGCAGCCTGACTTCTGGCCCCCCCCATTCTGGTCAAACAGCTGTCAAGAGGCTCCCCAGATGCAAAATGTGTGACAGCCGTTTCTCAATCCTTGTTTATAGCGCCTCTCACGCTATCCGTCACTCCCTCCTTCCTGAAGCTCTCTGTCTGCCTCTGGTGGCCCCCACACTCCAGCACCACGTCTGGTGGCTCCTTCTTCCAGATTCTGTTTCCCTTGGGCTCTGTCTTCACTTCGCTGGTCTTCTCACTCTACGGCTACACTCTCCTGGGATGATCTCGTTCCCCTCCATGTTTCAGCTCCCCCTAAAGATAATGACCCTCGAATTGATATATCAGACCCAACAACTTCCCTGATTTCAGAGTTCACCAGAGAGATAATGGGAGCAGTAGAATGTTCTAGACAGAAGGAACACCTTATGAAGAGCACAAATCCTAAAAGGGAAACAAGTGGCTTGTCACGGGAACAGAGTTGTTCAGTGTGGATGGAATATAAGCAGCAGGGAATGATGAGCGATGAGCAATAGGGACTAAGGCAGGGGAGAGATGCTGGAGCATGTTGGCTACATGGAAACAGTCAGGTGAAGTCAGTCATGGGCTTCTTCCTACTGTTTGCACATCTGGGAAATTATGCCACTAGAACCTGTAATCTCCAGCTTTCTGCTGCCCACCGTACTTCCAAAGAAACCACCTCTAGAGGCAGAGGAAGGGGCACCAGCTTCTCTGGCAGATCTGGCATGGCTTCTCCTCCCATGCTGTAGTCTCACGCCCAAGTTTGTGGCTTTCAATGCCTGGGGAGAGTCATCCTGGAGCTCCTGGTTGGCCCAAGGCTTCAACCCTTCAGGGCTGAGAAGATGAAGGCAAAGGGATGGAGAAGAGTGTAGAGAGTTGTCAAATGCCAGATCTTGTCTCTCCCCTGGAGATTCATGAAGATGCCAGGACCAGTATTGTTGACCACTGGGCACTCATGCCCAGTGGCCTTGCCAACCTTCAGCAGCCGTTGGAGAAGCCAAACCCTCAAGCCCCCAGCAATAAGCCCCTTGCCCTGCCCTTGGCCAGCCAGAGTTGAGGCCCCCCAAGGCATCCCTGTCTTTTCTGTTGAACCCACAGTTCCCTGCCTCCTTCCTTTCAGTGGTGGTGACAGCCAAGGGGCTGTTCTTTTGCACATGCAATTTCAACCCGTGGCCCAGCTTCCTGGCTCAGGGGACAGGCCTCCAGACTTCCCCCTTTGGAGTCATCTTTAAAGCTGCTTCCAGCTCTCAAAGCTGCCTCCCAGCTCTTAGCCTCTGGTTCAGAGCTTCCCCCAGAAAGTGGTGTATTTTATCTTTATGTGTCAGGATTTATATAAAAAGGGGATAGTTCAACTCTAAATGTAATGAGTTGGAAGAACAGCTCTCTGGTGGCTTTCTCCAGTGAATATGGCATCAATAACATTGATTGCTAAAAATAACTAATAACACTGGGCTAGGGGTGGCCAGGGACGCCTCCAACTGCCTCTGAAAGGGATGCAAAGAAAGCAGGCTCTTGCCTCTAAACACACGCGCCTCCAACAGGTGAGTTCTTGGAGGAGTTCAGCCAGAAGGGAGAGGAGAAGCAAATGTCCAGTGGGGCCAGGACCTTCTCAGGCACTGGAGGTCAGGCAGTGGGCAAGCCTCAGTTTCGTCATCTGGAAAATGGAGATTCAAGACTCCTCATGCTGTGCCAGTGTCATGGGCCTCTTGTAGGGATGCAATTACATGGCCCATGAGCAGGTCTTAGCCTCAAGCCCGGCACATGGGGAGCAAGTCAATACATGCTCGTCCTTGTGATGCTTATTCTCCATACAGTCAAGGGAGGGACTCCACACACAGCAGTTACCAAACGGAATCTGAGATTGACACAAATGGCCCTCACAAAGGGCCTTCTGAGGTCAGGCCCGAGGGAAATAAAGGATGTTTAGGATGAAGGTTTACCCAGATCAGAGAAGATATAGTTTCTGACAAGGCAGATGGACAAGCAGAGATGAGGTGCATCTCATTTACCTCCAGAGGCTTCTTCTCTGGGTTTGATGACAGTGGGTGGAGAGACTGCCATACTTGCAAAATCAGTGCTCCCGCGCCCTCAGCTCCCATCTCTGCCCTTGACGAGGCTGGCCATCTTCTCCCAGAAACAGCCAGTGTGTTTGAATAGGAATCTATGCTGGGCTGAGGCGGGCTTTTCAGCCAGTGGGTCAGCTCAGCTGGTGCGGCTTCCTGCCTTTCTAGAAGGTTTCCCTTGCCTAACGTCTCCTCGTGCTCTCCACCCCTCTCCTGGCACTTCAGGAAAGGAGAAGCAAACTAAACATGAGGTGTTGAGGGCCAGGGGGGTGAAAGACCATGATAAAATGCCAGCCTGAAATTAAGGAAGACAGCTACTTAGCTGGCCCCAAACGAGTCTAAGTTAATAGAGAAGAAATAATGTGTCTTAAAATTAATAGCATAAATGTCAGCTTGGATGGCTAGCGTATTAAAGCATATGGTCACTGGAGTTCCCCTTGTGAGGTTATTTTCTGGCTCATGTGTGCCCTGGGTGTGTGGAAAGAGCCACAGCTCTCTCCGCAGTGTCACATTCTGGATTCTGAGGTAACCTCCTAAGTTGAGTTGGAGTGTGGGAGACAAGAACGTTGCTGTGGGATTGTGTTCAGGTAGCTGGCCCGTGTGGGTTTGTAATTAAATAGAGGAGGTGTTTGCGGCTTTCTGCTTCAAGTGTGGGAATTCATTGCAGCACCATATAAAAGTTCATGGTTGGGATGCTCCTCCTCTGGGCAGGAGGAGTGGGGCTGAGGGCACACCCCAGAGCCCTGTAACATCAGTACACCTCCTCAAACCTAATAGTTCCCTATTGCATCAGTGACAGGACCTGCAGAGCCAGAATGACTCACTTCCCCAGGGAGGCAGGACCAAACACTGAGTTCTCTCTGAAGTCTCCCTTGATCTCTGTTCTCGGGGACAGGCGGCAGTGTGGGGGAGTCCCTGTACTCATGGAACACAGAGGGAACACAGCCCTTTCCCCTGGCCTATCCCAGAGACTTTCTGGATGGCCCCATGTGGCTCCTCTATGTTCAGTAGGAAGAAAGGGGACTGCCTTTGCAGGCTGGCTGAGAGAAACTGGGACAGCGGGTGACTTTGTAAGTTTGATATAAAAACTTTATCATGAAGCAAAACCTTGAATTTCACAATGCTCAAGTCTCACTCCTGGGCCGGAGACGTGGGTTTGACTATAACTAGATCCTACAACCTTACGAGATGTTGCAACTCAGAACCCCCAAAGCCAGACACTGGAGCCCCATGACGAATTTCCCTTGATCCCTCATTCTGAGGCTTTCATTGGTGATCAATATTTTTTGGTTGCTCTAAATTGTTATGAATCTTCCAATAATCATGCTAAAGTAATAGAGGAGTTGTCTAAAAGCTGAAGGAAGCCATGAGCCCCAAGGACACCAGGACACATCAGAGGACAGGACATAATGAGCACCTGTACGTGATGACTAGGAGAGAAGCAGAGGTGTGGAGACCAGTGCATACCCTTCACAGAGCCAGAAAGTGTGGTAGGACAATCTGTGCCTCCAATACAGCATTTCTTACACTGTATCTTGGTTGTCCATGCCCCACTACACTGAAAGCAACTGGAGGATGCAGAGGCTGTCACTAGCCCCTGGCATGGCCCCAGCACACAGAAGGTGCTGGATAAACATTGGTTGAAGGAAGGAATTAAGATGTTAGTCTATAATGATAATATATTTATGCTCATACTTATACTCGGCACTGTGTACACACACACACACACACACACCCTGTACTGCCCCTGGAAGTGTTCGATGCTGCTGAGGGTAACGCTGGGCTGTTCTCACTGGATAATGAGAGAACAGCAGCATGCCAAGCGCTTAGAAGAGATCCTTTTGCTTTCTTCCTTCCACTCAATTCTGCCACCAGAGACCCCGGACTATTGTGTTCTGATTCTACCAACGTGAGGCTGCACTTGGGGGCAATCACCCGCTCCCTTTGCATTAGGAAAGCAAGAAGCAAACAGACTTCATTTTGGAATCTGGCCTTTCTGTGGGGAGTTGGTATAATAGACAATTCCTCCCCGAAGGCCTTGCTTTGGCTTTATGGGGTTTCTATCTGCCCCCACCCTCTTTCTCCCCTGAAAAGAGGCCCCTGAAGCGCTTGCTTGGCTGGAACATCAGAGACGGAGGTCTCAGAAGCCTGTTCTCTTTTACAATGCTGCTATCATTAATGCCTTACATTTATGCTATATTACACAGTTGTTCAAAGCCACTTAAAGGTATTGTCTCATCTGATCCTTCCATCAGCCCTGTAATGTTGTCAGGGCACGTCTCATCATCTCCATTTAACAGGTGAGGAAACTGGGAACTTGGGGAGGTAGTGACTTGCCCAAGGTCACATGGGGGTCAGCAGGAATTGTCTCAGTTCCTTGGCTGCTGCTCACATCAAGTCACTCTTTCTTTCATTAATCTGCTGCTTTAGGGGATGACAAATAAGCCAGAGAGCTACCTTGTAGCAATGGTGTGGTCCCCAAACAAGCCAGAAGGAGGAGATGAGACACATGGGGAGGGCTTTCAGGGATTCCTCTGGGATAGGATTTCAGCCCCAGCTGCTGTTATGGGATGGGAAAATGAAATAGGGCTGAAGGAGAGCCCTCAGCTGGCACAGGGTCGGCTAGGACTTGGGAAGAAATGACACAGTCTCACACACGATCACCTGTCTGGCTACCAGAACAGGTAAATATTTACATTGCAGGCTACTAGGCTCTCCACCTGTGGCCGCACAGCTGCCTCATCTAGTTAGTAAATTAGAGCAAATTGAACCAGCTTTCTACTCCCCTCCAACAAGTCACTGCTTTTTCTTAACGGTTTCTCCACACTTGAAACCCCTCCGCAGAATCTCAGACTGGAGGGCAGTTTAGCAGATTAGATCAGGCACACCTGTCCTCAAATCCTGGCATCAAGTAGCTGTACCTACTCCAGTAGACGCCTTCACTTCTTAGAGAAAACAGGAAAGGTATGAGATGTGGGAGGAGAAGATTTCAGCACCATGGACAGTACCCACAGGTGTCCGGCTGCCAGCCGCCTCCTGAGCTCCTGGCTGGGGGTTGGTGACATGGCCTTGATTATCTCTGTCCCATGCCTGGAAGCACATGGCACTCATTTATCACCTGAAAACAGCAGCCAGCGCTTACGAAGGCTCATGTCACTGCTGATCTCCCTCTGCCAAATCCGAAACACGATTGCTTGTCATTTGTTTTAATTTGTTTCCCCACCAACTCTCTATTTGAATAACTTCCTAAAGTTTTGTCCATCAAGTGGAGGAGTGTCTCCCCTGGAGGTGGGTAAGACTAAGATTTGTTATGGAATAGATCGGTGCCCAGTTCAAACAGCCTGATTTTCCACCAGATAACGACGTGCCTAAGCTTCTCTCAGAGCCCAGTTCACCTTTTTGACCGCACTCAGTCCATGTTTGAGGCTCCATATGAGAGAGAATGTCCATCACAGGATGTGCTCAGACTTGGGGATGTTCTCAGAGGTCACGGTTTTATTTGGGCACCCATGGCCGGGGCCCATGAGACTTACAATATGCAGATAAATTCTGCCACGTGTGTGCTCAGTAAATCCACCACACTAGAAATGCATTTGGAGGCAGTCCTGCCTGCCCACAGCAGATTTTTCCAGGTCCTGGCAATTGGAGCACGTTAAGGACGAGATACAGCTGCCAGGTCTGATTTCTTAAATCAAGATTAGTTTTGTGAGGAGGGCAGGAGGAAAAAATAAATGTACAACCTGGAGAGGTGAGGGAGGGAGGGAGGGAGGGACGCCTGCCATCTTGGCCTCTCTGTACATTTTGAGTGGGAGCCAACTCCTCTCTAGCAAGTGACCTCCAGCTCAGGAAAGGCAGGGGGCGGCTTCCCGTGGGCAGTCTGGGATAAGCATTGCCTGACGCCAAACTCAAAACTGCAGGGTCTCGGTGTGAGTGAGTGAAGGTGCTGATTGAAGGATCACAGGTTGTTGGCTTACGTTTTGCGTTCATTGTTTTTCCCTGAGTTTCAGCCATTCTTGCCACTTCACACTCAGTTTCCTGCCCTGCCCCCACCTCTGCAGTCTCCCCACCGCACACCATGCTGTGTCCATCCGATGGGGACCTGCCAGCCGAGCAGCTGCCAGGGCATGGCTCATTGAGTGACCTGGCACCTCCTGGAGCCCTGGCTGCAAGTGGTGGGGAGTGTGTGAGGACAGCCAGCGTGTGTGGGGGTGACAGTGCTTTATGAGTGCTGGGGAGTGTGGGGTGCATAGACATGTTTGGGGGTATCTGTCTGTTTGTGCAGGGCAGTGGGAAAGCATAGCTATTTGTAAATAATAATAACGAGGTTTTACAGAATAGATGAGCCCGTGTCAGTCGTGACGGCCATCTCCATTTTTCCACTTTTCAATTATAGTTTGTGGGAGGTTGGGCGGTTGGGA
Organism: Equus asinus; assembly: GCF_041296235.1. Lineage (NCBI taxonomy): Eukaryota > Metazoa > Chordata > Mammalia > Perissodactyla > Equidae > Equus > Equus asinus. Next base: position 58,861,119 of record NC_091802.1, read on the forward strand.
AGGAGTTGAGAAGGGGCTGGAGGAGGGCAGAGGCAGAAACGAGGTGAATTAGAGTGACTTTTGTTGTGTTTAATATCAATTCATTTCACAGACTGCTGACATAACCAGATTCCACAGCTCAGATTTATGGGGCTCCCTGGTGCACAACTCAAAGAGAAAATACAAGAGAACTTTTTTTGTTTTGGTGAGGAAGATTGGCCCTGAGCTAATATCTGCTGCCAATCTCCCTCTATTTTGTATCTGGGATGCTGCCACAGCGTGGCTTGATGAGCAGTGTGTAGCTCCATGCTTGGGATCCAAACCCATGAACCTCGGGCCGCGGAAGCCGAGTGTGTGAACTTAACCACTACGCCACTGGGCAGGCCCCCAAAAGAACTTTTTAAAAAACAACCTGTCATCAGCAAAAAAATTTTTTAAGTTTTAACACCCCTCCAAAAGCCACCAGCATTACCGCAGACACATACACACACACACAGACAATCTGATTTTGACTTTCCTATTAGTTTAGGGCCCTCGGTCTCATTGGGTAATAATCACATCATTTGCCAGAGTCATGCTGGGTTTCATCACTTTATGGGCAGACTTCCTATTAGATACACACATGAAAGTGATTAGTACAATGAGAATGTCAGGAAAAGGAATACACCGAAGAAAGGGTGACACCCCCTGGCCTGGAGGAGAGTGGTCCTCCATCTCTCCCCTCCCCAGGGAGCTGGGTCCCCAGGAAAGTGTGTGACAGAAGACTTCGTGCCCAGAATGAGGCCTGTGCTTCTTCCACAGCCATCTTACCATGAACCCTCCTCTTCCGTCCCTCCCCGCTCCTCTTCTCACTCCTTCCCTCCTTCTCCTCCTCTCCCACCAGCTGTGGTTCTTTCCTCCTGATGTTGACCAGTGTCTCTCTCTCTCTCATTTGCTCATTTTCTTGAAGTGCACTCCAAGGCCCTCCGCCTGCCTCATCTGGAGCTCCACAGACTTCCCTCTTTTCCTCTGAGCAGCCACGCTGGGGTCCAAGGCCTCCTGACTTGGAAGACCCGGGTCACACCAGAGCCAAATGAGAATGGCCCCCAGCGACCTCTGACCCCTGGACTGTCTCTCAGGGATGCAGTGGCTGCACCTTCCATGGCCCCTGTGGGATCCAGCCTCCCATCGCTGGCTCATTTGTGGCCGAGGTGCCCTTCATCCATCTGGGAGGCAGCCCCTTGGATGTAAATGGGAACTTCAGTACTGGGCGGTCCTCCAGATCCTGGGCCAGCCCCAGAGGGAAGGTGGAATCCATCCCTCCTGGGTCATGTGACCTCCCAGAGCCATCCCCACAGCGTCACTGAGACCCTTCCTACTTGTCTCAGGCAACGAGGGTCCTTGGGAGCAGGCTGGGCTCTGTTCTCCATGAGAAACAAAGGGATGTAGGACAAATATATGGAAACCTGGTGGGGCTGTCATCCGACATGGGGCCGGCCACAGAGCAGGGTGGCCCCAGGACACATCAGAATGCGTCCTTTCCAGGACCCGGGGATTTGGCCTGAGCCACGTTTCATTCATAACAGGCATGACCCGCCACACTGACCAGTGCGAGATTCCTTAATTTCTAACAAATTAAGGAAAAGCAAAAGCACATGAATTACAAAACGAAGCATGTGCCTGGGAAGACATACTGGGTATTAGCGCCCCATCCTGGCAGCTTCTCCTGGCGGAGAGCTCACCACCACGCAGATGTAAGATGCATGTGGGTTAGGTCACTCGACTCAGCAGTGTGAGTGAACCAACAGTAGAAGGAAGGTGTGGGCTGCCTTCCACTCGGGCAGGCCGGGAACTCTGAAAATGTCTTCTGGGAGTAGGAAAGGATGCTGGGGATTAGCCACTTCGGCGGCACACCACTGAGTGACATCACATAGAAAAGTTTATTGAGCACCAAAGACGTGCTGGTCACTGTGGAGGGGCGGGTGGGAGGGCAAAGGCGAGTCTGAACAGATCTCTGCTCCTGGCTGTCCCCGCCCTGTGGAGAAGACGGGTGAGGAAGCATGGCACTGCTTTGTAACTGGCAAGGGCGGAGCCAAATGATGCCTGAAAAGCAGGAAGGGGGAAGGGGGAGTGCCAGGATGGCTTCATGGAAGAGGTGACATCTGGGTTGATTATCAGAGGGCAGAGGAGTTTCTAGGGAGACAAGGGCCTTCTGGGCAAAGGCACAGAGGACAAGCTAATGCTTCATTTGACAGAAGGTGTTGAGAAGAGTGTTGTTACCAAGTCACTGTGGGGGCTGTGACAGAACACCTTTTGATGCACCATAGTATTGACCTTGATGGCAGGAGAGGTGGGAGGACCCAGACTGTCCTGGTAGCGGGTTGAGGCACGGCCGGGCGGCCGCCGTGGAGAGCCAGCATCCTGCTGACGGCCAGGCTCAGAGGCAGGGCTGATGTCTGTAACCGGAGAGCATTGCTGGGGCTCAGCTCTGTCGAAGTGCTCCCGGGCAGACAGGACGTTCACGGAAGATGAGCTAATAAATAAAAGGCTGTGTGCAGGACTGAGGCGGCTGGCTACACAGAGATGCCAGGGAGAGCAGGACATGGGGGTACCACTCCCACACGCAAACCCGCCTGGACGGTGCCTGGCTCACCCAGGCACAATGCTGGAAGGCATCAGGTCCTGTTTGGGGCTGGATTTTGTCCTCCTCAAATTCATATGTTGAAGTCCCAACCCCCAGAAGCTCAGAATGTGACTGTACTTGGAAAAAGGGTCTTTAAAGAGGCGAATTAGTTAAGATGAGGTCACACAGGTGGGCCCTAATCCAGTATGACTCGTATCCTTATAAGAAGAGGAGATGAGGACCCAGCCATGCACGGAAGGAAGTCAGTGTGAAGAGGCAGGGAGATTACAGCTGTCTACAGCCAAGGGGTGAAGCCTGACCTCCTGACCTGGGACTTCCAGGCTCCAGATCTGTGAGGAAACAGGTGTGTGCTGTTTAAGCCGGCCAGCCTGCGGTCCTTGTTAAGCCAACCAAGCTCACTAATACAGTCCCCGTCAGCTCAGCGTGGCTCTGGGAGCACCAAGAATCCAGGAGAGATGGGGGAACCAAAAAGAAACATGGGTGACATCACTCCAAAACCAGAGACCCAATCCTGCCAATAAATTGCAGCTCTGATTTCTAACAAAAAGATTTTTTTTTTGTTTCTTAATAAAAGTGAAATAAATACATTTACACCTTGAGGGGAAAATCCTGGAGAAGGCGGGAATCCACATGTGGGTAAGATGAGCCTAAAATAGGAATGACAGAAAGATCTAAGGCTCGGTCATGTATGGATTTAGAAGGCCAGGCTGGTGTGGGTGAGTGTGCTCTGCCTGAACCGGTAAAGAAAGCATTTCAGTAAAGTGTATGTTGTTCCTGCTGTCCTGTTATGATCATTGTTTTCCTGTTGTGGTTACCCTCTCACGGTGTCTTAGTCTCCAAGCCAACGTTTTCAGGCTCTGAGGGAAAGGACAGAAACCCCCATGACCCAACACTCGACCTTGATATCAGGCGCAACTGCTATTGTTTCTGTTTCCAGAAAAGAAGAATGGGCCTCAGGAGAGAACGGACTGACGTTTCCGTGTTTCCTTCTCAGAATGTTCCACCTCGTGTGGCCACACAGCATTTATAGAAAAAAATTCCAAACAGAGGACTTACGATTGTCAGGATGAAACACAGCCCCTAATTCCTGCCTTGACTTTTTTCTTTAAGATTGGCCCTGAGCTAACGTCTGTTGCCAATCTTCCTCTTTTTTGTTCCTTCTCCCCAAAGACCCCCAGTACATAGGTGTACATTCTAGTTGTAGATCCTTCTGGTTGTGCTACATGGGACGCCACCTCAGCGGGGCCTGATGAGCGGTGCCATGTTTGCGCCCAGGATCCAAACCGGTGAAACCCTGGGCCGCCAAAGCGGAGCGCGTGAACTTAACCACTCAGCCACGGGGCCAGCACCCTGCCTTGACTTTTAGAGAACAAGTACCTGTCTTCCTCACTACAGGCCTGAAATCTTGTGGGCCACCAGATCAGCCCTTTCGAGTCCTGCCCATGGGCCCCAGCAAGTGGGTTCTGGCTAGAAGACACTTCCTTCCGGGGGGAGCCTGGCAGAGCCCCCGAGGGAGTGCTCTGGTCCCGGCCCACCTCATCTAGTTCCCATTATGTCAACACAGGACGCAGGAACATGGTCTAGCCTTTCAATCTTTCTAGACCTCTGCTTCTTCCAGTTGTCCCTCTGAGCCGTATCTGGACTTGGAGCCTGTCTGGGTGAGTGGTTCAGGGCAGACAAAGTCTCCCAGGGTGGCCTGGGCCCATAAACCTCCTCCAAAGTCAGGAGGAATATTGCCTCCGTTGGGCACCTTCATTTTCAGGACCGAGAGCCCCAAAAATGCACCCCAGCCAGCATGATGCAAAGTCTCCCCAACAAGGCTTCCGCCCCACCGCCTAAGGCCTGCCTCCTGCAGACCCATCTCACGGGAGTGTGTGTGCCTGTCTTCACGTGTGAGAGCGGAGGGGAGAGGAGAGCCTCGCCAGAAAGTGAGTTTGCAAATCAGTTCCATCTCCATCACACCAAGACAGGTGACTAGAAAAGCACGTCGCACAGAGCAGCATTGCTCACAACAGCCAGAGGTGGGAGCAACCCGAGGGTCCCTCCACGGATGGTGGATAAACGCATTGCGGTCCAACCACATGGGAATCTTATCTCCCCTTAAAAAGGAGAGAAATCCGACACCTGCTGCAACGTGGATGACCCTTGAGGACTTCACGGTAAGTGAAAGAGGCCGTCACAAAAGGACAAATGCTCGATGATTCCACTTAAATGAGGTCCTTAGAGTGGTGAAATTCATAGAGACAGACAGGAGGAGGGAGGGCACCAGGGCCTGGGGAGTCAGTGTGGAATGGGGACTGTGTAATGGGGACAGAGTTTCAGTTTTGCAAGATGGAAGAGTTCTGGAGCCGGACGGTGGGGATGGCTGCACAACAGAGTGAATGTACTTAATGCCACTGGACTGTTCATGTAAATTTGGTGAAAACGGTAAATTTTGTTCCGTGTATTCTACCACAATTAAAAATAAACTTTAAAAAGATTCACACACCCACTGAGCTCTCCCTGTGCACCAGGCACCGTCCTGCTTCCTTCACATAAAAGAAGTATCTCTTCTATCCTGTCAACAGCCCCTCAAGACACTATTATCCCATTTTACAGATAAGAAACTGAGGCCTGGAGGTTAAGTAAATTGCCTAAGGTCACTTACTAGTAGGGGACAGAGCCGGAGATCAAACTAGGTGTTCCTGGCGCCCGGCATGCACCCCATAAATAGGAGCTGAATGAGTGAATGATGTCAGATCCTACACTATTCACTGTTGAACTTGCTCTGGTTTCTCCAGTTTTGTTTTCAGGGGAGAGTGAGGAAGAGGCTGGTGGTAGTTGGGGAAACTTCTTAAAAAAAGCAACTCCAAATATTAATCAAATATGTACCCGAGTGAGGGGTTTTGCTTCGGGGTGATGAAACATCTTGGAACTAGATAGTGGTGACGTTTGCACAACACTGTGAATGCACTAAATGCCACGGAATTGTCACTTTCAAATGGTCAATTTGCATTATGTAAATTTCAACTCAATAAATTATTACATATAATGTCATATATATTATATATATACACATATTATATCCTGGAACTGAATACAAATATACCAGAAATGTGTTTACTGATGCAGTACTCAGTGTAGGGCTGTATAAACACACACATTCCACCTGTGGCCCCATTTTCCTGGGGTCAGGCCTGTGCCCTCCTCTGGGGGGTCTGGAGGAAGCAGTGGGCCTGGGGGCCTGCAGCTGGACTCGTCAGGGCAAAGGTGCTTGTCAGGGTGCTTCTGACGCCGCTACGTGGACGGGGACCCCACATGCGCCCCCGTGTTGAGCCTGTGGACACTGACCTGCAGGCTGGGAATTTGGGTCTTCAGACCTGGTTTTATTAAAGCCTCCTCAGCATTTTCTCTTTGGAGATCTGTCTGTCTCATTAAATAATAAGCCACATGGGCTGGGAGCACTGACCCGCCTCACCTCAGCAACGTCTATTTCCCTTCATCTTTTAGAGAGAAATAATAATTTATTCTCCAGTAACAGTTGCTGGGAGCAGACCACCTGACAGATAGATGTGATTAAAAATGAATTAAATTAACATCACCTTTCAGCAGACAATAGGGAAAAGCTTCCAAATACTGTGCATATATGCGTGTGTGCTTGTGTGTGTGCATGTATGTATATGCACCCCTGTGTATTGTCCATGTGCACGTGCATGCATGCACAGGTTCATGTGTGCATAAATGTATATGTGAGCATGTATATGTGTGCACGTGCCGGTGTGTGCACATGCCCACAGGCACATTCTGTTGACCTGGGAAAGACTTTCAGGAAGGAAGGGATGGGGACGGGAAGCCAGGCGCTCCACCCTCTATGCAGTTGGGTGTGAATCGGGCTCTTAAACATTGTAGCGTGTTGAATGCCCTGGAGGGGCCCGTTTCTCAAAGAAGCTCTTCGGAGGATATATTTGCAGACTCCTTTATAATGTGAATAGTCATCCCCTGATCCCTGTTTGGGAAACTAATCTTCCGGTTTCTCAAAGTGTGGCACAGAGTTTGGGAAACAGGGTCAGTGGCCCATGCCCGTTTCAGTACTTGGAGACATACCTGAGGGGATTGGTTAAGTCAATTATGGTCCTTCTACGCAACGACGTAATATTCAATCATTAAAAACGAGGTGACTATCAGTCTAGAAATAGGTTCCCGAAAATACCGTTAAGCAGCAAGAACAACAACAAAAAAATCCCAAGTTACAAAACAATACATATAGCGTGATCCCACTTTAGCAAAATGTTTCGTGTCTCGGGTGTAGAAACTGCAGAAGACGACAAAGCGCCGAGGTGGTCGTATCTGACCGGGGATGGCGAGTGTGCTTTCTTCCTTCATTCCCCTTGTTTGTGTTTTCCACAGTGAACATCTGTTGCTTATGTAACAATGAAAAGGTACAAGAGTTCATTTTAACTTACAAAGAACAAAATGGACCCCCCTGAAGGTTTTGAGCCCTCCTAGCAGGGGGAGGAGGATGAAAGGGTGACGGAGGAGAAGATGAGGAAGACACACCCAGGGCCACCATCCTCGGCCCCAGCTCTGTGGTTCTCCAGAGGTGCTGGTGGCTCTCGGGCTGCAGCAGTGAAGTCACCCTGACGTCTGGGGGCTCACACCCTCACGTCTGTGGGAGAACCAAATTCCTCACCTCTTTCGTTTGGCTCCTGCCTCACACTATTCCTCTTGACATACTCATTTCCTGGACTCTGAAGGAGCCCCCTGGGCTGATGCAGCAGGGCTGGGTGGGGGTCCGAGGCCAGCCAGGGCAGGAGGTAGAGCACTGGCTGTTTTTAATCAATCATCAACCCCTGCCAGATGGCAGCCCCGGGTGGCTCTGTTCTGGAAGTCAAGGCAGACAAGGCACTCGGCCTCTGCTCTTGCCCACACGTATTCAGGAGCACACCTGCCCCGGTGAGGTCATTCACACCTCCACCCATCCGGCCCCAATAGGTAGACCAAATGGACAGGAATGCTGGTCATGGAAAGAACCACTTTTGCTCCGGCGGTAACTGAAACTATGACGCCATCCGTCAAAGGTCCTGAGCGGGACTCAGGAGAGCTGCCCTGTCTCTTGGCTGTGGGTCTTGCTGCAGGTCACAGGCCTTTCATAGCCCGGTCTCCTTCTTGGTCAAAAAAGGATGGAGTCAGACACGATGATCCCCGGGTTCCTCCCAGCTCGGACATTCTAGGACATTCTATGGGTGCGACATAGTGTGACCTTCTACTTTGACAGCAACTGGACCACAACAGCACCCTCCCCCTGCTGCTCTCACATTTCAGGATTAGGAGGGGATTTTGGAGACAGGAAATCCTCACCAGCTTGGACGCCTCCCACCGCCGAATGCCACAGCTCGACTCCATGAAAGGCCTCTACTGTGGACTCCAAACCAAGGACACGGGCAGAGTCCAATGACAATGCCCTCATTCAGCTCCTGGGCCCTGAGGCTCCCACTGAGGAGGCCCCACTCTCTATCCCGCACAAGCCCCCACCCGGGGAGGCCAGTCTGGGGCCGACACTCCCCCAGCCAGACACGTCGCTCCTCCCAGGCAAGTCATGGACAGTCCACTCCCACGTGGCACACTCTGAGCAACGGGTCAGAAGGCCCAGAAGGTGTGAGTTCAGTCCCAGCCCCTCACACACTCGTCTCTGGGGTTCGCAGTTGCCATGGGGGTGATGGTTCCACGTTGGGTGCAGGGGACGTGACGCCCCGCAGAGTCACAGGCTCTCTCAGCAGGAGGTTCTGGATCTGCCTTTCGGGAGAGGTGAAGTGCCCCTCAACCAGGCTCCTTCTCGCCCTCTGAAGAGCCACATGAGGGCAGCCAGTGGGCGGCCGCTGTTGCCCTTTGTAGGGCGTGGTGGATCCCAGGGCCCAGGAACCACGCAAGAAGGCCTGGCCGAGCCCTGTTGTGACATCTATCACTGGCGTGAAGGGACAGTGGGTGACGGTTTGCTCCTGTCTGTCACTCATTTTTTTCTTTTCCACCCACCCCCAAAATAGCGACAGATAAGGAACTGTAAAAATGTCCACAAAACGACCAGAAAAGCCAGAGAATTGCAGAGCTGACATGACAGGGCTCGCTCTAGGTTACAGAAAGACGTGCTTTCCTGGGACCCCCACCTCCCAAAGGGAAGGCAGAGGTCCGCCCCCTGTCTGCCCGCTCTGGACAGAACGCAACCCGAGCGGGCGTGGTGGCTGCACTGCCAGCATGCCCCCGACCGGGGTAGAGCAGAGGGAGGAAGCGCTCGGAAAGCCCACCCGGCCAGCTCTGTCCCCCTCTTCCCAGCCTGTCATCCTCCCAGTCAGCCCCCGTGGGCCACGGAGGCAACTCCCAGCTACACAAACTCCTGGAAGGGCAGGCGGCCTCCGCTGGGCCAGTTTTCAGACTTAATTCTGCTGAGTGAAACTTAAAAAGGCCCTTCCACTGGCTCAGCCCGAATTCCCTCTCTGCCCTAGGCAAGCAGCCACCTTCCAAGGAGGACAGAGCCACCGGCCAGCAGTGAGCCCGGCCGACCACCGGGCAGCCTGCTGTGGACTCCAACATCGGGCCACACAGCAGCGGGGTTGGCCGCCTGATAGAGCACAGGGAGGAGAGTCTCGTTGCACAGAAGCAGCAACACCCTCGGTCTGGCTTCATTTCCAACAGGTGAAACCCAGAAGGAATCGAACTGACAGGGCCTGAAGCTCTGCAGAGAACTTTTTGACGCTGGGCCTGCAGGCAGCAGGCTGCTGTGGCCACACACCCAGTGTGAGCCCCAACTCTGCCACTGGGGAGCTCCCTGCCCCCAACTCCCCACTCGAAGGACAGAGTCTAGGATTTCCCCACACAGCACCATGGGAGGATAAACAAGACAGCCCAAAGGCACTCTGCAGCCTTTGTTGATAACCCACCAGGCCGGGGCGGATCGCCCGTCTGTGCAGAACGCAGCTGACACTCTTGAAATTCCGCTGTGAGCAGACCCTGGGCACGCCTGTCCTGGGAGAGCCTCCCCGTCTCCTCCCACTCTGTTCCCTGGGCATCCACTCTCTTCACACAGCTGTTTCTAACTCAGGCTGAACTATGCTCGTCACAGAGCCCAAGAGATGGGGGAAGGGTGGGGGGCTCTTACTCAATGACACCCGCCCCACCCCAGGGCCACTATCCCCATTCTCTTCCACTCTGACAAGTAGGCACAGAAGGTCAGGGGCAAAACTGATGGAGAAAAGGTGCAGGTGGGAGGGGAGGCAGGAAAGCCAAGGATGCTCCCGGCTCACTCTGTTGCCCAGATGCACGAAGCCCGCACCTGAGCCCCCTCCCCTGCCCAGCCTGGACGGCAGCCTCTCTCTCCAGCTCCCCCTCCATCCCAGCTCTGTGGAAACCTGGGAGCTTCTCCACCCTGGTCCTCTAGACCTGCCAGCCAGGCACTGGACCTCTGGGCGGAGGAGAATCTGGGGTGGAGGGAACTCTTGCCCCGTCTGGAAGCGATCAGCCACCACTCTTAGAGAGTCTGGGAGAGTTTGGCCCCAGGCTCTGGAGGGAGTTTTCTCTCATATTTATTAACCCACTTTCCCTCTTGGCATTCAGAGCAATGAGGAAACCTCAGCCAAGGTTATTAATAGGCCGAGGCCATCCCCGGGGAGGAGAATGAGCTCATACCTACAGCACAGGTGCCAAGCATAATCAGGATTTCAGAGCTGCCTAAATATAGGCTGTGGCCACATCAGGGAGCTGAGCACGGTCTGTCCCAGTGCCACCCAACCCCATTCCTTGGGCTGAGCTTTCTGTCACCTGTACCAGAGCCGGGCCCTGCTGGGAAAGGACCTGGCTGTCACTGGGTAGTGCTTCCACCCTAGGTCAGACCTGGTGGGAGACGCCGAGGAAATGGGGGAGGGATTCGCAAAATGACATGCAGTATAAATGACTCCTGTAAACAGAGAGTTTAATGAAAAGGCAGTGAGGGAATTTATGGGCAACCCAAGGATAATTAAAATTATTTATCTACTTACCTCCCTTGCTACCCGATCAGTCTATTAATTATCTATTATACACTCGCTGATTTGCATTTTAGTGAAAGGACTGGGTAAGGGCAGGTGAGAAACACAGAGGGGTCTGGGAGGCGGGGGGCGGGGGGAAGCAGGTGTGTACCCTCCTCTACAGACCGCGGCTCCCTCCCTGACACCCTCCAGGCCACATTGCCCCCCAAGACTGTGGGCCGCCTCCAGGCCCCTGGCCTGAGAATCCCCAGATCTGAGAACCAGCGTGGGGTGGAGCAGAAAGTGCGGCGCGAAGCGGGGACGCACCTGTGCGCAGACAGGCAGCTCCTGGGGCAGGATCCCAGCCGAAGGGGCCTGCAGACCAGCTCCAGGGAAATGCTGGCAGACTCTCCCTCCAGTGGTTCTGACTTAACGCTGCGTGAAAAAAGCACAAGAGAACAAAACCATTTTCAATCTCTGAATATCTGGCGTGCATCAGACGCACGCTCTCCTGTGCTCTTGATTAAAAATATCACAGGACAGAGTGTCATGGGAACAGCATCCTTTGAGCGCGGCAACGAGAAAACATTAGGCTGGGAGAAGTTACAACAAGGCGGCCCTGCTGACACCTCATGGTGACAGTCGCTCCCAGCCCTGCCGCTTCCCTCCAGCAAGACTCACAGCATCAGAACGGAGGCTGGGACCCGAGGGAAGGGTGCCCATAGGCCATGGGGTCCGGCTGGAAAGGACTAGACCTATGGGGGGGCCGCCCGTGTCACCTGTTCCCAACACAGGCCCCAGCTCTCCTCTCAAGTCGACAGAGCCTCGCTGGGGATAAGCCATCAGCATCCCCCTTACCAGGCCGGGTTCCCCAGCACTGAGCTAGATTCCAGGGGTGTGGGGCTGACCAGGACCCGCGGCGGGCGCAGACCGTGCCATTCATCCAGACATTGAAACTCGCTCATCACACAGCCAGCCGCAGGAGCCGGTTCTTTAAAACAAATCTCTTTTCTTTTCTTTCCCTTTTATTTATCTTTTTATTTTTTTATTGAGGTAACACAGGTTTATAACATTATATAAATTTCAGGTGTACATCATTGTATTTCGATTTCTGTGTAGATTACATCATGTTCACCACCCAAAGATGAATTACCATCCGTCACCGTACGCGTGTGCCCTGCCAGCCCTTTCTTTTCTTTATCATTTATCTATCATCTATCTATCTATCTATCTGTCTGTCTATCTGTCTATCTGTCTGTCTATCTATAACCTATTGGTTCTGTTTCCCTGGAGAACCCTGACTGATTCAAGGCCTCTGGGGTTTCTCCTTGCACTCCTAGAGACTGACCCTGTCCATTAGCAGGACCAGAAATGCCACAGTCCCCCACATGCAGGCGCTGCCCAGCACACAGCGCCCGTCCCGGGGAGGAGCTGTGCCCTGCAGTGGCATCGAAGCGGGAGAGGGAAGGAGGCAGCGAGGCCAGGTCTGCTTGTGAACGGGGGATGCACGGTAAGGAACCCAGGAACGCACTGGCCCTCTGAGTCTCTGTGAAGTGACGGCCCAGCCCCAGCCCCAGCTTCCCCTCAGGCCTCAAAACGCTTCCCGCTGTCAGAGCCACGCTCCCTGGCATTTGCTGGACAGTTGCCTCCCCTCCCCTTCTCTGTGCGCCTGCCCAGCGGCCGTCTCCTCCCCCTTCCTGACCGTGGCTTCTCAGCTCTGATGATGTATCAATAACTGCAGAGCCAAATGCCACAGTTAGCAGCGCCACTGTACTGTAACTAATCGTTCTCAGAATCGATTCGCAGGGTGGCGTGTGTGCAGGCAGGTGGGGCCGCGTCCCCGAAGCTGCTGCAGCCCCCCAGGAATTAGGCACACCAGGAGGAGTCCCAAGAGACAACGAAGAAGAGTGGGAAAGAAATGCCGGGGGCAGACAGGAAAAGAGCAGATTTTTAAAAAGGGTAATTTTAGAATCCCAATGAAACAGAATAATCAAGATCAAGCCTCACTCGGAGTCGGAGCGAAGACACAAAGGGACGACGGCCCAGGACTTCTGATGGGGGTGGGGTGTGGAGGGCAGGAGGGGGATCACCAAACGCTCCTCAAGGGCAGGGGCAGACAGCGGGCTGACTCTCAGGTGACAGGACCCTTCCTGGGTTGGGGACCCGGCTCCCTATCCCACATGGCACACAGGGCTCAGGCCAGGGAACCCTCGGCTCCTCCGAACACATGAAGACCTCAGGGGTCTCTGGGCCTCGTGAACTTAAGATTGTACTGGTTTAATAAACCACGTGGCTGCCGCTGCTGGGTCTTCCTTGGGCCCTGAGCATTCTCGAGGATGGGTGCGTGTGTTCTGTTGCTGCTCCTGCCTCCCAGCGAGGGGAGAGCCCGCAGGAGGGAAGGACAGGGAGCTTAGGATAATAAAGATTCTTGGGACCTTCTTCCTTGCTGTCACTCGTTAACCCTTACAGTGATCCTAGAGGGAAACTGAGGCACAGAGCCCTTGGGAGCACAAACCGCACATTGGCACATCTGAGCCCAGGGAATCTGGCTCCAGAGCTGGGCTTGTGATGACCACACTGTCCTTGCTCTTGGACGGTCGACCACTGGGTGACTCGGTCTCCCCATCTGCACTGGGAACTCCTCAATAGCCGCCCCCTTTTGCATGGCCCTGGGAAACCTTCAGCTGCCCCGCTGGGGCAGGATCATGGAAAGGGGCGGGTCAGGCAGGGCCAGGGGAGGCTGGGCCCCACCCCAGAGGCTAGTTTAGCAAAGTGCCAAAGAGGGGACAGGGGCCCCTGTGCTCTCCCCCAGCACAAGTCCCAGGACAGCGCCAGAGTAAGCCCAGCGCCTGGCTTCCATGCATCCCTCATTCGCCCATTCATTTAGCCATCACATCCTACTTACCTCCCCTCCCCCCAGCCTCTAGCAGACCCTCAGGCCTGGCCATCTGCGGGTGGGAGGGGCAGAGAGCCCTTGCCTGTACGTAAGGGGGCCTGACAATGCAAATGGAAAGGTCCAGTGACACTCTCAGGGCAGAGTGGGCGGTCTGCTGTCTGCACCACTTGCCCAGAGCCTTTGTTTCCCGCAGGAAATCTCTGGGGGCCCCTGTGGATGCAGCATCTCCCCCAGGGAAGGGGGTGCTCGAGCCTGGGTCTTGACCCCGCTAGATGCTCCTAGACCAGGGGACTCCCCTGACCATTCTCCCTTCAGGAGCTACCCTGTGGCCAAATGCAAATACTTCCAGTCTCTAAAGGGAAGCAGCTGTTTATCTGCACTTGCATTTCCAGTTGCTCCACCCGAACTGCCGCAAGGATCTGCGGTCCTGCCAGGCCACACCTGGGAGCTCTGCAGCCAGACAGTCTTAGGGGGCTGTGAGGGGTCACACCCCAGACTCAGCTGCTCAGCATTTCAGCCACGAGATCATGAGTCACACTACTCATAAAGTGGGGTACAGGCAATGGAGGTCTAACATGAAAGCCCAAATGTTGGTCAATGTTTTTCTTTCTTTCTTTCTTTTTTTTTTTTACAAGTAGAAAGGTTTCAGGTTTTGCCCTAAATATTTCCAAGGGACAGACTACTTTCCTGAATGTGAGAGTAGATGGTGGATTAACCAACAGTTCCCCAGGAGTCTGCAGAACCCCAAACCTGCCGATTAACAGAAGAAAGATTACAGGAACCGGGGGCATTCAAACTAAAGCCAGCTGCCATCTGACAGCTTCGTGTAGACAAAGGTGGACAAGATTGGCAATCTCAGGGTGAGTGAGGATGGTGGGAGCACAGACAAGTCCAGACGCTTTGGACAGCCATAGGCAGGATCTGGAACGTTCTGAGATCCAGCCACCTGCAGCCGGTACACATCTCTAGCGCACAAGGAGACAGGCATGAAGACCCACACTGCGGCATTCTCTGCAGTAGCAACAACTGAATGTTCATTAAGGAAAAGAGCAGATAAAGACAAGATGGTGGGTTCCTAAGGTTTCTACGCAGCAGATAAAAGGGATGGATAGAAGCACGCACGTCCGCACAGAGGAGTTGCGAAAACACGATGCTGAGGGAACAAAGCAACTTGCAGAAAAACGTCCTGTAGGTACATTTTAAACAGACATAAAACAGTGATCTATTTATTGTTTATGGCTACAGGTACGCAAGTGTGGTTTCAAGGGATGAAAATCATGGCCATCAAACCGATGCTGAGAGCTGCCCCTGGTTGTGTGCATGTCCCGGGGGCTGAGGCTGAGGGGCTCAGAGGGGACTTGGCCTCTGTCTGCAACGCTCCATTGCTCTTTTTAAAAGATAATGCAATAGAACTAAATGTTAGCCGTCGTTAATTGCAGGTGGAAGAACATAGATATTTATTATATTTTGCCTTAATTATCAAAATTACCACCAAATATCTTGATACTTGCACAGATTGTAAGTCCCTTGAAGAGCCAGAGACCCCGATGACACCCCTGTGGCTACACAGCTGGTAGTGTAGTGTTTTACACGCTCAGTGAGTCCATAGAATCTTGTTGGTCAGTGGCCTGGATGGCTGAAAAGATGAGTGACACATGCAGCCGCGTGACTCTGGAAGGACCCAGACCTTCCCTCCCCACTCTCCCTCCATTTAAAGACAGTAAACTGGTCCAGAATTGTTTCTTCAACTGCCCGCTGAGGTTTTCTTTAGAAACAACCAGCCGGAGCAGACGGGAAGCAGAAGCTATTGCCCTCCAAATGAGGCCCCGGGCCTGGGGATGGACTCATGTCCTCAACCATTCTAGACTCTAGACCATCAATGTTTCCAGTAACTCAGGGGCTCTCCCGTTCCTCTCCCTGAGAAACGCCAGTACGAGGCACAGCGCCCTGGGGACCCAGGCAACGGCCCTCTGAGCGAAGGTTCCCTGCAGAGAAGGACGCCAGGAAGCTCTGGAAGCTCCCTCTCCTGGCAAGCAAACATCTTCAAGCAGACGAAGCATCGAGTGTAGGAGTGAACGTGTAAATAGCCCACCTCCCCATCCCCCCGGAGAGAGGACCCACCGGCGTGGGGAGAGGATCGAGCCCCCAGAGGGCTCTGCAGGGCCCATTGCTCTGTCACAGAGGCTGACTCTTATTCCTTTCCGGCAGGTCCGTGAGTGTGCTGGAGACAGGGTGCTCTGCGGCCAGAAATTTGTTCAAGACCATTTTCCCTGAGAGCTGCCGTCTGCTGTCTACTGGACTGCACTTTCACACTTCCCCGGGGCCTCCGTGGCTGGTACACCTTTTTGAGTGTGCCACAGCTGGGCAGAGTGTGCCACAGCTCGAGCGTGCCGCGGCCAGGCAGATGCGCACCAGACTCTGGCTCTGATCTCACACAGTCACACTTTCAGTGTTACAAACTAATAAAAGCCGCATGATCAAATTCCAGGTCATTACTCAAGGAAAGGGACCCCTCTGTGGTTGACAGCGACAGTTTCAAACCAATTAAAAGAAGCCTGGCGTTTCTGCGGGCTGCTGCAGGGCCCGCCACCCTGGAGGTCTCTGAGGGACTGTGTTCGCAATGAGCAAGATGCACAAAATGTTAATGGAGACACTTAAATGCCACACCAAGGGGATTCTGGTAAATAAGGCCGCTCAGAAGAGGCTAGGGGAGAAGTCTCCTGAGCTGACCCTGGAGGAAACTTCAATAAAAACGAGATTGGATTGAAACAATTCGCTCTTCAAGGCATGGGTCTGCTCGCAGAGCTGGGAGGGGTCTTGGAGAAGGAAAGCTGTTTTATTTCCTATCAGTTCCCCTTCGCAAGTGTATGTGCCCCCTGCTGCCGGCACCAGAATCTGCCAGGGCCGACAGCACCCACTGAGCAGAGGGGAGAACCAGGGTATAAGTGCCAAGGAGAAACTGGAGAGGGATGGAGGGCTGCTGACAGACGGTGGAGGGTTGAGGCACTGGGACAGAACGTTGGGGGCTCCTGGGGCTGGGGAGCTGGACCCGGCTTCTCCGAGGACGTGGCTGTGTGGCGGCTGCTCCAAGCTCTACTGGATCCTGTTTGGGGAAGGTCTAAGGTCACCATGACACAAACGGATAAGGTTCGAGAGAGCACCGCCCAGCACCCAGGTCGAGTCCGTGTCGTATAGCTCAGTGTAAACTCAGGGTCAACCCTGAGTGTGGACACCTGCTCTGGGCTGAGGCTCTGGGGCTGCCTTTGCCGCCGGCCAGGACCGCGTGCGGCCCAGAGCTCTGCCGGATGTAACCGAAGGACCTCCAGAATGAGGAAGGGAAAAGAAGTCATCAGGCTCAACAGAAACTCAGGGAGTCTGCACTTGGAGACCGCCAAGCAGCCTGGAACCTTCCTCACGCAGCTACACCCCCAAGGCCACCTCGCCCAGTCCCTGCCCAGCTGCTGATGTCAATCTTACTTTACAGCTGAAATACCGAGCTTTGTTCCAGAGAGGGTTGCCAGATTTGGCAAATAAAATTACTGGATATGCAGTGAAATTTGAAATTTCAGATAAACAACAAATAATGTTTTAAATTTTTAGTATAAGTGTGTATCATGCAATATTTGGGATGTACTTACACTGACAATTATTCATTGTTTATCTGAAATGAGAATTTAACCAGGCACCCTGTATTTTTACTCGGCAACTCTAGCTTCCAGCTGTCTGATTCCCCAGCCTAAACACCACACATACGCTCACACACACACTCAAGTACATGCACACACGTGGAATTTCGCACATGCACACACACACACCCTTCAAAGAAAAGAAAAGAGCTAACTTTTTACAAGGACAGCCTGGTCTTCTGGCGCTTCCCCCCCCGCCCCCCCCCTCCTTGAACCCTCCTCCCATCCTCCTTACTGGCGCCCCCATCATTCAGACAGAGAGACTGGGGCTCCAGGATTGTCACTCGTCCAAGGCTGCACGGTCAGCACACAGCCTGGCTGAAATTGCAGACCCAGGTCATTCGCATTCCAAAGTCTGCGCTCTTTCCACCAAACCAGACCCAATGCATCAAATTTTAGATGTTTATTTCCAAACAAAATGGCCATAAGGAAGTTGCTATTGATTCTGCAGTGAAGTCAATGGACAGCGTTGGAGGCCTTGGCTCAGACCCACGCCAACCTCAGAGCAAAGATGCAGCTACTACTGAGGGCCGGCCTGGCGGCCAGGGCGCACCCAGGCTGGGGGTCAGTGGGCACCGCTCGCTTCCATTCGGAGGGTCGGTGGTTCGGGCCCACCCGGAATCCTCTGCTGGCGATCAAGTCCTCAGGACGTGTGGAAGCAACACTGGTGCGTGTGGCAGGGCAGTCTAGAAAAGAGGATTTTTCTCCTCTAGACACCGAGGAGGGGACAAAACCTGTGCCTTCTTGGGTTGAAAAGATAGACCTGAGGTTGTCTGCAAATTGGCAAGGTGTCCCTGAGCCCTCGACTTCCCTATCAATTAGCTGCTTCCCGGGTAACTGGTGGGTGGTTTAGAAACTTGCTGTGTGGTTAGAATTGCAATCTCTAAAAACAAAAGAATGACAACCTGTGCTGAGGCCCAGGCGAGTCACAGGACAGCGTGTCTCCCTACCTGCCTGGCCGTCCCCTGGGCAGGGAAAGAGATGAGATCTGGCTGACAAATCTCGCCCTTTACGTCAGCCGGATAGTTATCGCTCCAGACACCAACTGCCGCATCTTCATCAGCTGGTTGCATGACGATTTTTCTAGGCATGGAAGCTCAGCTTACCACCTTGTCATCTCTAGAAATGTCTTTTTTTCCTCCTCTTTAAAAAACAACAGACTCATGGGTTGGAAAAACCTCCAGCTCATTGTTAGTTAGGCATCAGCTCACGAACGGCTGGCCTGCTGCTGGCAAAGTTTACGAGCAGACAGAGGCTCCTGCCTGAGAGCTGTCAGCCGGGGCCCCTGCGAGGACGGCAGCTAATTCCTGCCGAGAGTGAAGTCAAAGCATTCTGAAGACGTGATGGTGCAGGTGGTATTTGCTTACCGGGCGGCCAGGAAGAACCCGGGCAGGGGATTGAGAAAGCCGAGAGGAGGAGGTTGGCTGGGGCCATCCAAAGCCCCAACCCAGAGGGTGCCACCTGTCACATGTTAAAGTCCAGAAAACAGAACCACAGAGGGCAAATGAGCCAGAGGTTTACTCCATAAAAGCGACAGCTAATGCCACCCTTTTGTTTTCACCATCCTCGCCTCCACACCTCTCTGCTTCCTCTCTCAACGATGCAGTTAAGAAGCAGTCTGAGCGCCAACATCGCGATGTTCTCCTTATCTGCCTGATGGGGTTTTACTGGAAAATTTGGTGCCAAGAGTTCTATTTTGAAATTCCCTGTCTAAGGAGGGAAGTCAAGGGCAGGGATGGGAGGCGGGGGCAGGGGCCGGGGCAGTGGGTAGCTGCCGCTGGATTTTGGCTCTTCCAGACAGAGCCCACTATAAGCAGCTGGTTTAATTACAGGCAGGTTGCGGTTTTTTAGGTGACCTACTTCCCCAATGGTTTTCCCTGCCTTTCTTTTTCTGACACAAAATTTTGACATATTGGAGCCAGGAAGGAAGAGCAGTCACACTGTGTCACCAAAAATGGAGGGGACCTGGGGGCTGGGTGGTCCTCCATAGAAGGGAAGGGGAGAGAAGGGAAGAGCTGAGAGTGGTCAGTGGGAGAGAAAGCCCAGCAGGAGAGGGTCTTCCTGGGCCGGAGACGGAACAACACGACCTCCCCCTGCAACGCCCCCGGCGGGCTGGAGAGGCCATCACCCGGGAGCCCTCTGCCCAGTTTGGGGCACAAAGCTGAAGATGAGCTTGCTGGAGGGTCCGGAGGGAATGCCCTCTGAGAGCAGTGTGGGTGGCTGTGATGTCCTGTGCTGCCGGCCCATTCGGTGGCCTATGTCCCCCGAGCTGTGGGCGACTTACGGAAGGCTGTGGTGGGCTTGCTTCCTGACCACCGCAAATGGGGCCTCTGCAAGGGGGTGGCTAGGATTCACTCCCGCACAGAGATCCTCTTGGTGCTGCCCGACCCCAGGCCACAGGGCCTCATAGGATGAGGAGGCACCGCTCTGTCACTGGGGCCAGCGGCCGTGGCCAGCAGCAGGGCCTTGTCTGCCTCGGCTGCTCAGCAGGACCTCAGGTCTTCCTGCTTGAAGAACGGACTTGACGATGCTTGTTCAGCCCGTTCCCCTGCCTCTGGCAGGACCCTCTTTGACTGTCCTCATCATGACAATTGGTGCTATTTTTAAATGCTTCCCAGCAACGAGTTCTCCCGGCCTTGCCTCTCTGTGAAAACCTTTCCCATATTTAACCCAGAAAAGTCCTTCCGCCGATCTGTCCCAAATCCTTCAGGATGAACAGTGAGTTCAGCCCCCATGCCCTGCCCTCGGTGCGTTTGGAGAATGGCTGCTTGCCTCCTGCCACGGACTGGCCAACAGAGCTTTTGCCGTTAAAACGTCATGCCTCGCGGACGCGAGCTCTACCCATCCGTTCCGGGCGGATCTGTCTTTCCTCCTAAAACCTCGGAGAGAATTGCTACTGTTTGCAGCAGAAACGGCTCTGGGGAGCCGCCCCACTTCTCCGTATGGCTCTCGCCATCACTAAGGGGTGAGCAGAACATGGATTCTTGAAGCTCCCAAGAAGCCACCTTCTTGGCACATTTGGAGCATTTGGCACATTCCGCCAAAGCTCCTACCACGGCAGCACTGGATCCTAAATCTACCTGGTGGTCCCGCTCAGGGAGGCCATTCACAGATGCACTGGGGACCCAGGAGAGGAAGCCCCCACAGGCCAGCAGTGCCCACTGCCCATATCCATGGCCATGGAACCCACTCACCAATTTGATTGACAGCCTTTGTTTTTCAGATGCAAATAGGCTAAAAACACAGGTGGGCTTAAAACCTTTTTGCGCTTGAATGAGGTGCTAGGGCCCAGGGCACAGATGGACGCGGTGGTCTTCTAAAGGCACCTACAAAGGTCCAGTGACTTTGGGGGCCCCACCTTGTGTCCTCTCTGTGTGAAATGACAACTTCTCAATGTCAAGGAAAGAAAGCAAACAAAAGCCAGGACCCTCTTGCCACTGCAGCAGGTCTTGGGGAGGGCTGTGGCAGCAGGGTCTCGAGCCAAACCCCAGACCCTGCCCGACACACCCACTCCGCCGGGGAGGACACACAGGCGCCTCAAGGCACAATGTAGAAACATCTATGTTCAATTTCCCACGACCAGCAGATGAGAAAGTTCTCATCAGAACATGCCCTGTGTGTGGGCTCCACCCCAGCCCACGTCCCGGAGAGGAAACGTCAGAGGCCGAGAGAGGGAGAAGGAGACGAGAAGTAAGAACTGAGTTACCAAGTGCTTACCAAGCGCGGAGAAGCTGAGGTGGAGACCAGCGGATGGCAGAGAAGCAATCATGAGCCTGCCCCTAAGGAATCTATATTCTAGTTCGGGAGCCCAAACCTGCCTTCCTTGACTTGTTCTCAACTTTACATACATGTCTATGACTACCAAAAAGTGCATAAAGTGACACAGAAAAGTGTCGGGGCAAGGTGAGAAGAGGAGGATGTGGGTAGAGAGACCACGGGGGCACCCTGGCCAGGGTGGCTTCTGAGCTGCACTTGGGAAGCAGTGACAAACACAGGGACAGGAGAGGGAGGGCACATCAGCCAGGACAGGGAGAGCCGCTCTGCGGAGCAGCTGGCGGGGGCTGAGGCTGGCAGGTGGAGGTCTCACGGAGACCCCAACACTGAAGGGCTGGGAGGAAGGTGCCGAGGCATTAAATGCGAAGGCCCGGGCGGCATGCCCAGACAAAGTTCCCAGCACAGCGCCTGGCACCCAGCAAGCCCTGAATAAAAGTTAGCTCTCTTTTTCTCCCTTCCCACGTGGAGTGTAACCGATTGGAGCCCTGGATGGAAGAGCTAAGGACTTGACTTCTCAAAGAAACTCGCCTTCCCAGGAATGGTGAAAAGTATGTCACACAGTGTCCTAAGGCCACGGCGGCCAAGTGTGGCGCCCCAGGGTTGGAGTGGAGGGGAGATGCCGAGACAGGCACCACAGTCTGCGAAGCCCCCGCCGCGCCGTGTGTACACACCTGCATCTTCTAGAGGGAGGACATCCAGCACCGTCTTTGGGTCCTCAAAGGGCGCCTGTCATGCTTGGCGAGTTAAGTGGCAGTGCTGTAATTTTCAAAGTCCCTTGCCTGGAAGCCCCCTTCCCAGCTTTAGCACCAACTGTATACACAGCCCAATGACAAAGCACCCAGAAAAGCTTATGGGATTGAGTGGCAGTGGGTGTGGACGGTGGGCCCCATGCTCACTTGTCGGACATTGGTCTGAAAGTAACAAGCACACTGGGGGACATGCTGGAGGTGTGTAGTGAGGGCTGGGAACCAGGCAGGCCTAAGCTCGATTTCCTGCACTGCCCTCCCTGGATGAAGCCTAGCCTGCAGTGCCCTGGGTGCCCAATGGGGATTATTGTCATTCCAAGCCCATTGTCATTGGAATCAGAAATAAGGTGTGTGAAAGACACACAGCACAGGTACGGAGGAGTAGGTCTGCTGTAGTTTTCTGAGCCATCAAGATCTCGGGAAGAGAAGTGCTGCACCGGGGCACCTCACAGAGGCCTGTGGGTGTGGAGAGCTGGTTTCCCGGAGCCAGCGTGCCTCTCAGCGTTCGAGTGAAGTCGCTGCTGCAGCTCAGATGGGAGATGGATGCTCTCCCACGTCCACTGTAGACCCCAGGCAGTTCTCCCCGGGATGGAGACACGACAGCTGGTCGCTAGGTGTCAACTGTATTGGGAATTGAGTTTTTAAGCCCCACTTTCTTAAAATGTGATGGTAGCACATTTTGCAGCCAAGAGGAGGGCCTGTAACGGCAGCTCTGAGGCCACCAGCTGGGCCGCAGACCCTGGGCACCCTTTGACCACACCTGCCCACCCACCTGGACCCCTTCTCCAAGCCCGCCTGTCACGGGGAGCTCACTCCCCACCGTGCTCCTGTGCTCGACGCTGCCAGGATTGCAGAGGAGGTGGTGCCCTGCTCAGCGTTCCTCTGCCCCAGCCAGAGATGACCGCTTGCCGAGAGCTGGCAGACAGGCGCGCTCTGCCCGTGGCCGGTGGTGCATGGCGCGATGCACCAACGCGAGCCCAAAGCAAGGCTTCATTAAGGCACAGATGTGAGCAGCGAAGGGAGACCAATTGTTTGGACAGACGGCTTGCTGCCGAGCTGGCAAGTCAGGATGAGAACTCAGGATCTTGCATTTCCAGGCCATTTGCACACTTCCAGGTGCCCATTTCTAGGAGGAGCTGAATCACTGAAGTGCTTCTGTGTGCTGGGGTGCGGCGTATGGGAGATGGGGGGAGGAAGCCCACTTCTTCTGGCTGAGCCGCTCGTGGGGGGGACGCTGCTTGCTCCAGTCTCAGCCGGCCCCTCCTCTGCAAACTTCTGCCCGCCATGCGCTGGTATGTGGGTCAGGCCTGGGGACTGACAGGTGGAGGGGAACATTCCTGCCACCCTCTCTGGGCCTCTCTGTAAGGGGAGAGGACAGAGATGAGAGGGAGGGGAGTCCCTCACCATGCTGCAGGGGGCTCGGAAGGAGCTGGCTTTGGGGGCTTGGGTGGCTGCCACTCCAGGAGGGAACAGCAAGAGAAGCACTTCCTCTGCTTCCAGAGCGATCCGCCATGGGCCAGTGGCGGCCCTGGAGCTGGCTGACATCTGGTAATGAGTGGAAGGGTGCCGCTTTGGCTTCCAGGGCACGCTCGCTCTGGGGGGACCCCAGGAGCCCAAGGAAGAATCCGAGGCGAACTCCATCTTCAAGGGTTAGTGAGGAGGTGCAGCTGGCGCCAGGCCCTCCCCTGTGGTTCACCTCCCTATTCTGGGGGGCAGCCCCTTTGGCAGGCGGGCTGGCAGCCAACACTGGCAAGTGTTTCAGCGGAGGAGCCTGCAGGCGTCTGTCCTGTGACCCCAGCTCTGCTGCTCTGAGAGCCTCCCCATCTGGGGTTCAGGGGAGCCAGTTCCTGGGGGTGGGAGGATGGGGGCCGTGCAGAAGCGACAGCGGGAAGCCCTCCACGGGCAGTGCAGCTACAAGGCCCCACCTGAAGAGCGAGGCCTGTGCCTGCAGGAGGCAGACACTCAGTCATCAGCCTGGAAGCCCAGCTCTGGCTTCCTCTGCCTCTGGGCAGGGAGAGAAGACAAGGGAGGGCCAGGCGGCCATGCAAGGCTGCCCACAACCCAAGGCAGTGTCATGGTCCCAAGGACTGTCCTCTGTCTGTGTGCAGAGAGAGAAGGACGGGCCCAGGAATGAAGGCTCATCGTGTATCAAGGGAAGATCTGTAGGAACTTCCGAGGTTGCATCCATTCAGCAGCGTGAAGCCTTTAGCACACCAGGGGCACAGCTCTTTGTAGACAGTGTTGAACCCTTTCAGGAGCACTGAGGCCTGAGGCAATGCCCTGGCCCGGCAACAGCATGCTGCCCCATGGCTGCCGTCCAAGAGCTCCAGCACAGGGGAGGGGCATCGGAGGAAATGGAGCTGAGCAAGAAATGTTCAGCTCTCACTTGAGCCTCCCCGGGAAGACAGAATGATGGGCTCATCACCGGAAATTCCACAGGTGGGTCTGGGCAGCATGTTGGGTCAGACCTTCCTGGGCCCAAGTGAGGTAGGAATTTTGGGGAAAACTTGGGCCATCTCATCAAAAGATACAGCTTTAACCTCAGAGGGACTTATCTGAGGAGCCCAGTCAAATTGTGGGAAATCTACTTACCATTAAAGGTCAACTACCCAGCCATTTATATTTCCCCCAACCAAATGTCCCCTTGACCTCAATCCTCCACTTGTCCTTGGGATGTGGGCAAAGAGGGAGCTCCTTAGAAAGGTCACTCAAGACCCATCCCTTCCCAAGATGTTACCACCTGCTAGCTCTCAAAATAGAATAAAATAAAAGATAAATTTAAAAAACAAAAATGTAAGTACAGCTTCAGTGGTGCCCCCTCCCCCCCCCCCCCCCCCGCCCCGTTCTTTGCCTCCCTGCTTTGAGCTCCAACCTCTTGGCTATTTATTGTTTGCTCTCTCCTAAATCATTCCTGACAGCGGGACTGCTCACACTCCATCACGGGGAGAGGCTGTGTGGAGTCGCGGTTCCGTTTAGCTTGCAGAAAAAGCAGCCTCGTAGGAAAAAACCCACCCGGGAGCTGTCCGGTGCTGAACTCCGGCATGATGGACGATTATGGACCATCTGCACTTTCAGAGAGGGATAGATTTATGAACGGGAGAGACAGCTAGAAGAGTGTCCATTACTATAACTCACGGCCCTCTTCAGAGATATTCTAATCAGGCATCCTCTCCTCCTGCCGAAAAGCCCAGGTTAAGAACTGGCAAGAGGGGAAATCAACGACATATTTCTGAGGTGGTTTTTCCCAGAGCACAGCTGTCAAAGGTGCTGAGGGTAAGGGCATCAGGAGGCTGGGGTGGGGGTGGCTGGTGGAGGGACTCTTTGCCTAGCGAAGCAGGTTCCCCGTCAATATTTCCTAGTGCTGCCCATTGCACCGCACTCCTGATTTCTCGCAACTGGCGTTGAGAAGATGGGAGGGGCCAGCATGTCCGTCCCTCCTCAGCCCTGCACACATCTGGTTGAGATTTACCGACAACTAGGAATCATGCAGAAGGATGCAGCAAAAGTATCCAGATTTTCCCGGGAGGCCAGGCAATTTGATCCTTATGTGCACAGGGTAAGGAGTGACCCTCGATGGAACACCAGCCCCGGGTCAGGCGCTGAGCACACCTTCTGTACATTGATCCCCAATCGTCTTATTCCTGTTCCACAGATGAGAGAACCAAGGCCCAGGGGAGTGTGTGCCAGAGCCGGGCTTCCAGCCCAGGTCCATCTGACCTGCTCTAGCCTGCTGCCCGGAGGCCCAGACGGCAATGCCGAGATGCACAGGGAGCTTGCCCCTGCCAGAGGCTGCTAGCCCTCTGCTCCCCCAGTGCCCCTCCAGCAGGACAGCCCCTGACACTTCTCCAGTGGGCTCCCACTCTCTTACATGGTGCTGGAGTGGGGAAGTGAATAGGGAACACCCAGGCTCTGACCCCTTGGACCCCAGCTCTCTAGAAAAGACCTCTACAAACAGACAAGCAGACCCCTCTTGTTTCTACAGCAGTTCAAAGTTTACAGATTTTTACACTTACCTAATCTGACCACAGCCTTCAGCAGTAGATGTAAACAGGTATTTTTAATCCCCATTTTAAAGATGAGGGAACTAAGGCCCAGAGAGGTTAAGTAGCTTTCTCGAGGCCACACAGCTAACCAGCAGTTGAGTTGGGATCAAGCCCACATCTCCTGGCTGTGTTCAGGGCCTGTCTGGCCTCACTGCCTGCCTTCCCAGGAGGCTGCTCTGAGCACGGCCACCCTTGAGAATTTCCCTCCTTGGGGACCTGCCCTCTCCCAGGCTCTCCTGCTGTAATTCCTGATCTTCTCTGCCTGACCCTTCCCCCTGCTGGGGAAGGTGGAGTCACGCAGCTCACCGGCAGAGCCTTTGAGAACTCATGCCCTGCGTACAAGCTCTGAGACTGGAGCTGAGACCCTGAATGTCAGGAAGGGGCCTCCCACCAGGCCCCTCCATTCTCCGAGATGGCAGATCAGGGACCACTGAGATAATGCCCAGCTCTGCAGGAACCGCCCAGCTGACTAGCCTTCCAGAGTCGGGTCTTCACCAGGACAAGATGGGGCTGCAGCTGAGAACAGCAGACATTCCGTAACCATTATTTTGTTGCTTTTACTTATTTTTATTTGTCCTTTTTTTTTTTTAAAATACAGTTCTACCTGCCTCACCCTGGGCACTCACCTGTGGCTTTTTCACCTGGAAAAAGCCTTCTGTTCTTGCCAAGCCCACTTCCTTCCAGTCATTCCTTTATCCCATCACTCGCTTGTCATGCGGACACTAAGGACAGGACGCCCTCATACTGGGCAGTGAGGAAGGGCATTTTTGCAGCTGCGCTGGGCCTCAGGGCATGGAAGGCGGGTGAGGAAGGAGAGATGCAGACATGGACAGGAAGCATCACGTGTCATCCATGTGTCTGGAGCAGAGAAGGGGATGGGGCATGGCTGGGGGTGAGGCCGGATTGGTGAGCAGGGCGAGCACCCCTTTTTTATAAAGCCTGCCCCTAGGCCTCTCGCCCTGCAGAGCTAGCTGCTTCCTGCTGAGCACTCCCGGCACAGGGTTGCCCCATGCAGGCCACATGGTTCATCGCCGCGGGTTTGCCTCTGGACCAGTGTGTCTAATAGACGGTACGCTGATGGGAGCCATCCGGTCCCATAGCCACTAGCACCCGTGGTTTTTAAGAACTTGAAAGGTGGCCGGTGTTCTGAGGAACTGAATTTTTAATTGTATTTCATTTTAATTCATTTAAGTTGAAATGGCCACTGTTTTACATAGCACAGCTCTGGATGGTGACTGCCCAGGACAGCCTCAGGGTCTCACACTGAAGACCCTACTAGGCACTGGCGGAGGGCAGGTCTACACTGACCCTCGTGCTCTAAAGCTTTGAAAGCTGAGCAAACTGCTGGCCTCAGAGCTGTGGAGGGGGGTGTATCTCTCTCCAGCCTGAGACATTTGGCTTCACCTGTGAAAACAGCATCAGCTTGATGAATGGCCAGCGCCTGCACTTTGTGAAATTAAATTCTCAGCTTGGACCAAGCAGCGTGGGGATAACTATGGCCGCCCAGGGACAGGGACAGGGCACCAGGCGGGGGCCTAGGCAGCAAAGGGCTCCGGCTCCGGGCCCTGGCGGCTGCCATACACGGGATAGGGGGAGGGGGAGGTGGGCAGAGAGCTGAATCAGCAGGTGCCGGGCACTGGCTAGAGAGGAGCAGGGAAAAGTCAAACAAGCAGGTACAGAAAGGAGCCATGCGGCAGGCAGGGAGGGAGGGCAGGAGGCTGGAGGGAGAAAGACGGAGCCCACCCCCACCCATCATGGCCCAGACCCCGGTCCCCAGGGCGCGGCAAGGACAGGGTCTCCCCAGGGCACCTTCACACCAGCTCCGACCTTCCCAGGGAGCCCCTCCCGCCTTAGACACAGGAGAATTTATGGACCCCTGTTACTCCAGCCCATCTCTGCTCTCCACGGAAACCAATTCCCCTCCTGCTTCCTCACTATTATTATCTTCATTAATGCTTGATATAATGTAGTGTCCATTACGGCCATCCCGGGGGCTCCTATAAAGGGCCGTTCACCAGCCAAACTCCCGCAGGCGACTCGGTCCTCCTGGGGGAGGAAGGGACGAGCGGGCCGCATCCTTCATGCCTCTTCTCCCACAGCAAGAGTTACTGCCGACGATGTTATACGGTGGCGCCATGCACTCAAATCACCTCTGAGAACTGCCTTCATTACGACCCCACTATATAATTCCGCAGTTACTCCAAACCCGGCCCCCACCCCCCTCCTTCCCCTGCAAGGAGCTTTGCAGACCCCTTAGGGGCTCTAAAGAGTGTTCTCTGGTCCCTATGTCTCCCCTGCAATGCCTGAGGAAGCCCAAGGCTGCCTGGCCATCCCCTGGGTGCATCCTTGGGAAACAGCACAGAGAATTGGAAGGAATGCTCAGATGCCTCTGCCCGCTCTATTCTAGGTTTGCCCCCTTTCTTCCCGGAGCCTCCCTCTGTGGCTCCCCGCCCCGTTCCTCTTCACCCGATCCCTGCTTTAAAGGAGCCACAGCTGGGACGTTTCTGGCAGGTGTGGTTACGGGGGCTCCACCCGGAGGCTGGCCCCTCCTGAGCCCTCCAGACCCTTCGGCCATCCTCTTGCGCTGACTTCCCTAGTGGGAGAAGTGGCTAAGAGAAACAGGCCCTAAGTCGGAGCCAGAAGGCCACCTTCCTGCACCTGCACCCACCTGGGGGGAGGGGCCTGCGCCTGTCCTCTCCACCTGCAGTGATGAAGTTGTCCTAAAAACGGACCATCAGATAAACCCCAGAAACTGTGTGTGCACACGTGTGCATGTGTTTATGGTTGTGCACTTGTGAGCGTGTGCGTGTGTCCACTGGTCCCCGACCTGAGGTTGACTCCACCTTGGGATGGACCAACAATGCCTTCTCATTCTCCCATCCCCCTGGTACCCAGTGGGACCAGGCGGTTGACCCTCATTCAGGTGAAAGTAAAGACAATTTAGAGCGTCATGCTGGTTTGCTGCTAGGCAGGGGTTTCACCCTTGCCCAGGTTGGTTCCGGAATTGCCCTAGGACCACCTGGAAGTTCCCCTCGGTCTGCCCGGTTTTCCCCCACAGACACCACTCTCACTGCCAACACCCCCTCCATGTGCACAGTGAGCTGCGTCGTGGTTTCCTTTGAACCCTGCAGAATCCACAGCATCTTTAGACAGACAGGAATATTCAGGCTCTCACGCGCTTCCCCCTTTCCGAAGGCAGGGTGTTCAGGGTGCAAGGAGGGGTCTGGGACTCGTCGAGTTTCCATGTCCCCAGCCCCCGACTCTTAGCAGCCCCCGGGGCTCAGACAGGAAAACCCAGCCCGAGGGGGAGGCGACCACCATGCGGGCTTCGGGTCATGAAGTCCCGAGATAAGTTTATGCCTGTGCGGTCTTCTCTGGGCCTGAAGGTCCGGTGGCACCCTCCCCCGCCCCTCCGCCCCTGTCTTTCCTGACCACTGCGGCCCCTCTGGGAGCTCTGATCACTAGGACAGTCCCTGGTCACTCTGTCCTGTTCTGACTCATGCTATCTCTCGGGTCCCTGCATTATTTCAATCTAGTGTTTTTGTTTTTGTTTTAATGAGTGTGTCTTGTCTCATTAATTAAGCTGTATACTTATGTGTATTTTTTAAATTAAAAAAAATTTCTTTCGGCTTACATCCGTAGCCCCCAGGCCTTAAGCCTTTATTTCCAACTATCTAGCGGGCACGTCCACCCGATGGCCTCCCGGCTCCTGTCCAGGATGACACAACTCAACGTGTGCGAAAGGCAAGAGCTTCGTTCACGGGTCCCTGTTCTGGGGACGATGCTGCCCTGTCGGCACCTCGTGGACTTAAGTCTTGTGTCACCTTTGCCCCCTCCTGTGTTCCACCCCAAAGCCTTTTCTCTGCGTTTCTATCTCCTCTTTCATTCCTCCGTCTTCCTCATGATTGGACCCTGGTCCCCACAGTGGCCTGGCTGGCATCTCTATCTCATGTCACTCCTGCCTCTACCCGTGCCGTCTGTCCACATCACCCAGCGTCAGCGAGCCCTCTTGGCCCCAGAGCCTCCGGGGGCTTCGCTGCCTCAAGTCAGGGTGGGTTTCAAGGCCACGCCAAGCTGGCCCACGGGCCCAACGCAGCTGTCTCCTCGCATCCATTCTGGGGCTCCTGGGGGTCCTCCTGCCTGAAGTTCACACCTGCTCAGCCTTGTTCCTGGGCATTTTCACAAATTGTGGATTCCCCATCTCCAGAGGGGTCGGAAGCCCCCAGGAGACAGGCACGGTGGGACGTTCTTTCTGGACTGAGTTCAGGCTGTTGCCTGCCCCACTGTTCACACGGATCCCCCCGTCTCCGTGCGGGAGACCACACACATTCCAACCAAGGGCCTGCGTGGGCATTGCAGGGAAGATCACAGAATCCCATTTCACCTTGACCAGTGTTCTGAATGCCCACGGGAGCAAGGACGGTCCAGACACATCAGAGGGGAGAGTCCTGTGAAGCTCCTGGGGCCAGTCCCCCCAGCCTGGCCTGGTCACCTCGGCAGTGACGTCCACCTCACGACTGACAGTCACTCCTGCCATCTTGAACTATTCTGTTTTCAGTTCTAGCTTGGGTCTGAGCGATCACACCCCCAGACAGGGTCGTAGGTTGATAAGATGCCCCCAGCTCACAGGCAGCTCTGAGAGTAGGCCCAGGGCTTCCGGGCAGGTCTGCTCTGCCACTCCAGCCACAGTGGGCGAGGGGATGGATGGTCACCTCAAGCCCAGAGCAGGTGAGAACCAGCATCCACCCATGGTTTAGCCCCGTCATCCTTTGCAACCCCCCTGCCACGTCCTCATCCTCATGTGCTGCCGTCTGGGTTTGAATTCTGTCTCCAAATTGGGAATTGTTCCAGCCATTCAGGACTGGAATTTGAGCCCTAGGAGGCGACGGAGCCATTTGTAGCTCTTTTATTTTTTTATGCTGCTGAGCAAAGCAGGGATCAGGCTGAGCACAGCTGTCAGGGAGGCGTTTTGTGATAAATCAATACACTGCCCGGGGTGGGAGAGGAAAGGGAAGAAAGAGGAGCCCCGGGTGCTAGGGAAAAAGGCCAGTTACGGTGCCCAATCTGAACCCCTGAGTCAGTATGCGAAAATGAGAATGGAGGTAGGGGAGGGCATGAGGGATGGGGGAGAGAGAGCCAGAGAGCCAGAGGGAGACAGAGAGATAGAAAGAGACAGAGAAACAGAGAGAGAGACAGTCAGGCAGAGAGATGGAGACAGAGACAGAAAGAGACAGAGACAGAGAGAGATAGACAGAGACAGAGACAAAGACAGAGAGAGAGATTGCAAACCCTATCAGGGAGGAAAATGACCCTCAGCAGCCCATTAGATGCGGCTGTTCATCTCTCAGCCTCAGGAAGGGCGGTGTCCGTCATTAAGAAGTTTGGAAGAATGTTTTCTCTTCTCCTAAATTATTTTCATTTTTCAAAAAGTTGCCACCCTGGCTCTTTTTGTCATGGATCCACACTGGCCTCCCCAGTTACTGTGAGCTTCAACGGTGTCACTTTCTTTTGTTCCAGAGACACAGAACTGTTTAATTCTCGTCCTTTAAATCAATATCTGATGTCATGTCATCCAAAGCCATTATTTTTACACCAGAAAAACATGGAGACGGAGTACAGTCTAAAGAGGAGAGAGAGGGGACAAAAATCATTGCTGACGAGGCTGCAGGCAAAGATCCTGCTCCGAACCCGCCAGCCTCAGCCTCACCCACCTGGCTCTGCTCGTCTCCCAGCTTCAGGACAAAGGTGCCCAGAGGGAGAGCAGAATGAGAAAGGGAAGATCCTTGGGAAAAGGATGTGCCACGACCTCAGAAGGGTTTATCTGATAGCAAACAACTTCTCCTGAAGACCACGCCAACCGCCAGCCCACACAGAGGAGCCTTCCACCAGGAGGCCAGCCCTCTGTGCCTCCTCAGACCCTCTCACTTCCCCTGGTCACTGGCTCCTCCCCTCAACCTGCACGCACGCTTAGCCTCCACATCCTCCAGAGGCCTCCTTCCCAGGACCTTCCGCCCTCACTGCCACGCAGGTGTCTCCGGTCTCTCCTCCAGAATCCACCTCTGACTTCACGCCATGCCCTCCTATGAACTGGAATCCTGCTCCCTTCCCGGCTCTCCTTTGAAACTTCCCACACCCTGGTCACCAGCGATCTCCTTATTGCCGAACCCAGGGACCCGTCTTCAGTTCTCCCCGTCTCTCTTCTCTGTTGCCTTTTACCTGTCCATCACACGGTCCTAGAAATCGTCTCTTTACATCATCTCTTCCTCTTTCCACCCACCACCCCTTTCCCACGCACTCCTATCCTTTCCCACACCTTCAACCGCTGCCTAAATCACAACCCTTACCCCAAACCTCTCTCCTCTTTCTACAGATTCGTGTTGTCAGTTTCCCAGGAGACATTTCCATCTGGAGACGCGCCCTGGGTGACCTCATCTGCGCCTGATTCTCCCCCGTGCCGCTGTCCCCGCAATGGCATCACCGTGCTGCATGGCTCCAGATTACAAACCTGGGTCACTTTGACCTCTCCCTTCTCCCTCCCTCCCCGTGCTCAGCGGGTTACCATGATCGTTGGTGCCCCCACCTCTCTTTTCTCCACCCAACTCCGTCTAGGTAAACTTGCTGCTTCTGGCATGGTGTCTGGCATCTTAGAAGAGCATCATCAGGGGTCAGATCCTGTACCCACTGTTCGAACATCTCCTCTTTACCTACAAATGGGCCTCTTAACCTTTGGGGGACCCTTAAGAGCCCTCTCCCCAGAAAAAGGCACACGTGTACACAAACACTAAATTTTGCAGCCATTTCAGGAGGATCACGGATCAGTGGGAAGCTGTCTGTGAGCCCCACAGTTTAAGAGCCCAGCTCTGAAGGACTAAGAGAGCTCGCCAGGGAAGCCTCAAGGACCATCACAGTCGGGCCCCAACACATCTTTCCAGCTTCGATTTCCTCGTCTGTAAAATGAGAGCATAACAGATGCACCTCAGAGAGTGTTTGCGAGCTTAAAGGTGCTCGTGTGTAAACCACGCAGAGCCGCCCACCACGGACAGCAAGTGTCCTGTCTCTTACCAGTCATCGCAGCCCACTCTCCACAGACACATTAGTGTTTCTCCAGCAAGCTGGGCTCCTTTGACCCAGTGAACCTTGGGCATCTGTTCTGTCTGCCTAGAATATTCTGTCCTGGAGAATTCTCACCTGTTGTCCAAAACTTGGCTCAGATGTCACTTCCTCTGTGATGCCTTCTTGGCCTCCAAGGCTGTTGGCCAGTCTGTCCTCAAGGCCCCTAGAGTGATTGGTGCCACACTGTGTCTGACCTGTGTCAAGTGCAGCAGCCTCTCTGTGAGTAGACTGGGCTCCTAGGGGATGCGGCAGGCTGGGTCCAGGTTCTCATCTCCCCCGTGCACAGGGCCCAGCACACAGTAGGTGATCAACCTGTGTATGCTTCACTTACAAACAGAGCAGGTGGAGATTCCCCATTCGTGACCAAGGAGAGGTGCCTAAGACAGAGTCTGGGGCACCATCGCATGTGCTTTCTCCCCTTCTCCCTGGCGGAAGCCTAGATATAAATTAGTGTGTGTGTGTGTATCTGTCTTCAGATGTGCGGGTTATTGCTGTTTTTCACCTTACCTTGTGCCAGGCCCTGGGCCAAGCACCGTGCTTGTATTCCCTCATTTGGTCCTCACTCCAACCCCATGAGCAGATGCTGTTATCATCACCGTCATCTTACAGTGGAGGAGGCTGAGGCCCCGAGAGGTTAATCACCCATCCGACGTGAGTCAGGACTCCATCCACTCTCCCACCTCCGGATGCCCGGCTCTCCCAAAACGTCTGCGTGCACAGGCTCCAGCCCGCACTCGTTGGCACAGCACCCCAGCCTCCAGGTCTGGCTCCGGCTTCCTGCTCTGTCGTCCCTCCAGCGACGCCAAGGACTGCGTTTGCTTTTCCCTGACCCTCCTCGCCTGTGCTCGTGCTCGAAGGCACCTCAGTTCTCACCTGGACCCCTTCTCCGCTCCACTTGCTCCTGTCCTTTCCTCCTCAAGTCTCAGACCCCCAAGCCGTCCCCGAGTGCCACAGATTTCATGTTGCCTCAGCACATATCTGGAACTTGGATTTTCCTGTCCAGTGTTGGAATTTTCCAGAAATCCTGCTCTGGTTGTCATGGTCATACTCTTCCACTGGTTCTTACAGAAAAGACAAGACTCACTGTTGCTCACACCTGCTGATCTGCCTGCACTGTGCGCATCACAGCAACACCTTCCTCCCCTTCTCTCTTATCTGTGAGTTCAGACAGCGTCACTCGCATTCCTTTGTGTCACCCTATAACACCTCCCTCTGTTCCTTCAAATCCAGTTTCCCAGGTGGGACAACTGAGGCTCCAACAGCTGAGGCCCCCTGTCCGGCAGCACAGGAGACGGAACAGTCAGGGCCAGGGGCCTCACTCGCGGGTGTCGGGGGTCACGAGCGCGGGATATCATCTCTGAAGGTCAAACCCCCAGCTCCATCCTCTCTCCTCCAAGTTGGCCCTCCAACTTGACCCTTGCACACAGAACAGTCTGGGCCTCAGGCGGATGCCGGTGCCTCTTCCTCCCAGCCCAGGCCAGTGGGAACCCGGCTCCCGCCAGGGGCCGAGAGGCTGTTCATTCACCAGACCCTCAGTGGGGGATAAACGCACACAATGAATAACAGCAGAGAATTCTCTGGGGCTTTTGGCTTTTATTGGTGGCTGACAGCCTTCAGGAGGCAATTAAAAAGGTGCAATAAAAAAGTGAAGTGCTCATATTTCAAACAGTCCTGACTCTCACACCAGGGGGAAGAGCTCCATCATCCTTGCACCTCCTCAGATCAGGCTCGGGGCTGGCACTTTTCAAAGGAAAGACTGTGCTTACGTGGCTAAAACATTAGCAAGAGCTGGGGCAGAGCCACAGGTCCTAACAAACCGCACTTCAGCATCCCTGGCACCCTCCGTGTGTCTGGAACCCCCTGCTCAGGGCCCGCTGTGAGGGATCCTAGGCAGCCCAGCTGAATCTGGGCATATACACCCTGTGCATCTGAGTTGCAAAGCCTGCCTTCACACGTTCCTGTGTGCAGATGCACGTTCAAGAAAAGCGCGTTCATAAATCAGATTAAGAAAATGCACTTGAGTTTACTGTATCTGTTCTCTGTCTCTCACACACACACTTCTTCCCGAGAGCCTACCTCTGAAAGAAAAGAACCTGGCAAATATGTATACCTCCTTGCTAAATTTTCCCATCTCTTTCATGTGTTTACTGGCACCCCCTTCCGATATTTTGTGATGAAATGGAAGGAAGTGAGGTTTCTTCTTGACCATCCTGGGTGTCGCTCACAATGATAGGAGCAAGGAATAGGACGGCGGTTTTCGTAGCTGTCCGCAGCGCTGCAGTGAGCAGAGAATATTTATCAGACAGGAAGAGTATTGTGACACTTCTATTACTGTAGTTTGTGAAATTTCCCTCCTTCCGCAGAATTTCAGGGAGATTGGGGTGAGACGGAAAAGGGTACCCGTGAAAGAGCTTTTCCAGAACTGCATTTGGATCCCTCATAACTCACCTGCCTGGAGCCACACCCCACTATTATCACCCTGAGAACTTCATTTATTAAAAAGCTGCTGTCCACCTGCAGCGGGCTTCTGCAGACGACGCTCACTGAGAGGTCTAAACGCACCACCTAGGAGTGGAATTCCTGAGTGTGCTATTCACCATCCTTCTTGGAATGAAAATTGCTGCCCACATGGCCAGGCTTTTTGATATCAACAGGGGAAAGGGAGAACGAAGCGTGCTCCGCTCTGCGTGTTGGAGGACACCCTCCTGCACGACTGCTGATTTCCCGTGGGGACTGTTTACAAGCAAGGCGCTAGCTAAAACTTGCTTCGTCCCTTTTCTACTCTTCCTCCCCTTAACCCACAGGCTATGATGAGTTTTTGGCCTATGGTTTCTGGAACATTCGGGAAACCACTGGTCTAGGGCGGTGGTTCTCAAAGTGAGGCCCGTGGACCCACAGCATCAGCATCGCCTGGAGCCTGTTGGGATGCAGAGCCTCATCGGTGCTGCTCCATCACGAGCGCATCAGCATCGCCTGGAAGGCCGCTTAGACCAGCCCGCCCCTAGAGTTTCTGATTCAGTAGGTCTGAGGTGGGGTCTCAGAATTAGCATTTTTAGCAAGTTTCCACACGATTCTGATGTTGCTGGGCTGGGCGCCATGCCATAAGAAGCAGCGTCGTAGGGGCGCAGCCTGCACTAGCACACCAAGTGTTGGCCTGGAAGTCGGGGTCTGGGTCCTAGCTCCGGCCCTAACATTTGTGTGACCTCAGACAAGCCACTCACTCAAGGATTTTCCCCTCTTGAGTCACAATTTTTCCAGGTACAGAACGAGGGGACTGTGTTGGACAAGCATGAGCGTCCCTACGATTCGAGGCACTGCTGAAATGTTGCAGTAACGAGGACCTGGTGCAAACAGTAGAGGGGAAGTCGAACCCCATTTTACTGTCCCCATTCTTCCGCAGCTCTCATGCCTCCTGTCCCCTGCTAACGTTAAACTTTCAAACACACTAGAATCTGCTCTGGGAGCCAGGCAGCAAGCAGCTGTCCTCCACCAGCCTGGGCTCCCAGAAACAAAATCTGGTGTTTCTTTCCCCATGGGGGCATCTCCATGGGTTGGAGCCTGGTCTGCCCTCAGCACCCTGATTTTTAGAGCCAGTGTAAAGATGAAATGTGTCTCTTTTATGAGTCCCCAGCTGGATTGGACAGTGTGACTCCACAGCACGTCCCAATGCATCTGAAAAGTGACATGATTTGGGTGATTAAAGGGGATCCACATATCTGAGGAGGAGATAATTACTGGTGCTCACGACACGCGCCTGGCACTCAGGAACCTGGAGACGCAAGTGCTTGCAGTTTTCCATGACTGCCTGACTTTGTTTGATGAACAAAAAAAAAGCAGGGAGAGGAAAAAGATGAAAACATCTGTAATGAACATCTGGATTTCGTTGCTAACCATGAAAGCAAATTCGTCCAAGTCAGCACGCTGGGAGGGCTGGCAAAGGCTGTATTTATAAACAACCGCAATATCTAAATGGGAGAAAATGCCCCAAACACTACAACTTCCTGTTCAAAAAAACTTTCTGTGTCTGAGCTACACCTGCAAGTCAAGTTGTGTGCTCACACTGGTGTAATTACAGCCTCTGGGTTTTGGCAATTGGTTTCCCAAAAAGTCATTTGGAGAAAGGATTCAATGTATCTCTGAGTGTTTGTGGATGTGCATTCATGCACACAGGAATGCTGGTATGGCCACACAGACACACACACGCGTGCCTTGCACAGTCATGCACACAGGAATGCAGGCATGTACATGCATGTGAGTGGGTGTGCACAGCCTTTTACATATGTACGTGGTGAGTGTGTGTACAGGGTCATGCACACAAGAACACAGGCATTTGCACACATACATGAGTGGGCATGTGCACAGTTATACACCCAGCGATTCAGGCACGTGCTCATGATTGTGTGTGCATGAGTGTGTGTGCATGCACAGAAACGTCCAAATAAAAGTTTACGTTTTTGCAGTCCACGTTTTTTTTGCAGCTTCGATTTTTTGCCTTCTCACAATGTTCAGCATCGAGCCCTCCTCCACACGTCCCCCTTGTTAATAAATCTGTCCCTGAGTTCTGCTCTCCTCCTGTGTAACTAACGTGACTTAGAAGAAGTTCCTGGGATCCCAGCGATTAGGGCAAAGTGGCAGGATGAGGAGCCCGGGGGGCTGGGTATGGACAGTGCGCCTCTGCCCTGGCCCTCGCCTGTTGTCTGAAGGCCACCTGAACTGTGCCAGTGGCGCATTAAGGATCCCTTTCTCTGATGGAGAAGTGGCTGCTGCCCCTCGGTGCATGGGGACAGAGCGCAGGATGCAGCTTCTTCCTTGATCCCTCTCCGGGTTCCGGGCTCTTTGCATAATAGTCTTACTAGGAAGAGGAGTGCAGGGCCTGTCTGCTCTCATAAACGGTGCTCCCCTGAAAACCCCCAGCCAGGGCCATGGGAAAACCGATTTGCAGCCAGCGGCTCCTGATGCATGGAAATACCTATATCAGTGGATGCAGGTGACATCCAAAAATGAAAAGAGATGAAAGAAATGGAATTCATCTGGAAAATTTTGCCGCTCCCCCTGGGGCTGGGGCGAGAGGGTGTCCTTGGTGGTCAGCCCCTTCCCGCGTGTCCCAGTAAGCAGTGAGCCAGCGGCTTTGCCAAACCTCTCACCTGCCCGGCGTTGGAGGCAATGAAAACCGCGCTTCCCTAACCCCGTTGTGCTCCTTGTGTTTAGGGCTCTTGCTTTATCAGTTTTTATTTCTTGTAATATTCATCACACTGGTTTATTTATGGGGCCCTCGTTGGGAAGTTATTTTTCAGGCCTGGTGAATAAAACATTAGCCTTTGCGGCTTGTCAGGGTGACAGCAGCTCCTCTGATGTCAACCTGACGAACGGCCTTTTCTTTCTCCCAGCGACTGCACTTTTAGAGAAATTTATTTGTATTTTGTTGGGCGTTTGTTGTTTTTTTCCTCCTCTCGGTGGCTGGATGTTGGTCAGAGTCAAGTTCTCTGCTCTTCT
Source organism: Equus asinus (assembly GCF_041296235.1). Taxonomy (NCBI): domain Eukaryota; kingdom Metazoa; phylum Chordata; class Mammalia; order Perissodactyla; family Equidae; genus Equus; species Equus asinus. The sequence continues at coordinate 58,899,445 of NC_091802.1, forward strand.
GATTAAATGCCGGAACCTTCACTTGCTGAGAAAGGTAATATGTTAAACTGGAGGGGTGATGTCAGCATGGGGAGCCTTAGCACAGAAGTCCCGGGCTGGAGGAACCCCCCCTGCTAATCGTGTCCCTCTCCTGGGAGTCCTGCTCCCTCACAGCGGGCTCCCCGGAGGCACGTGCTTGGCGAAGAATAAGAGACTCCAGTGCGTGGATAAAGGGGCCGGAGCCTGACCTACAGGGACCACAGGGGATGTGGACCCGGCTTTCTGTGTAAAGGCATTGGGGGCAGGGGTATGGAATCTAAAACCCCAAAGAGAGTAACAGAGAAAACAACCCCAATACTTAAAAATAAAAAGAAGCTAAATATGGCTTTAAGCAAACCCCAAATAAGAAAATCCACACTTACAGTAAAGAAAACTAGGGTGAAATGACTCACCTTACAACAGGATTGTCATAATACTTCTCTGATAATTCTAAGTGCATTTAAAATGTGGACTGCTTTATGTGACTTTTCAAATTTTATTGAACAAAAGAAAGAAAGAAAGAATGAATGAACAAATGGAAGAAATATAGAAGAAAAAAGAAAGAAAGAAAGAGGGGGAGAAGGAGAGAGAGAGAAAGGAAGGAAGAAAGAAAAAACCCAGCAAGACAGTGCTGTATTTATTGAAGAGGGCTGAGTTTTTCTTTTTCTTTCTTTCCAGAAATCAAGAAAGTGGCTCAGAAGACCTCAATCAATAAAAACCCAGCGAGCTGCCGGTGATTCACTGTGGCTTGTCCTTTGGCAGAGGCCTAGCCGACCATCTCTTAATTAAGTGAGACCCAGACTGCTGTAGTCCACACCAACAGCTGGGAAGTTCAGTGGCTCTTTCAAAACCAGAGGAAGAAAACATGACTTAGCTGCTTGAGTCAGATCCCCACTAGACCAAGGACATCCACCTCCCGCCTTGGGTCTTCAGGGGCCCCAGCATCACTTGGGCTCATTGCACAGCAAGTGCTAATAATAAAGGCTGCTGTGTGTGGTGTGCACCATCTGCAAGGCAGTGAGTGAAAGGAAGACCTCATCAATCTTCCCCACGACCCCATGAGATGGGTACCATCCACCCAGCTTGCAGATGAGGAAGCGGAGGCTTGAGTAGGTTAAGGAACAGCCCAAAGCCACACAGAGGAGAGCAGGGAGACGGAGCCTGCACTCCCAGCCCCTGTCTAGACCCCCAGGTCACAGTGTTGCTGCCCAGGGCAGGACCATGGAGTTAGACCTCCTCCCCAGAGGCAGCCCCTTTGGGTGGTGATGGGAGGTGCTGGGAAGGTGCCCCTGATTTGATCAATTTCTATGGGAAAGGAAAGCAGAAATGGGAGCTGGAATCTTCAAGAAGTTTTTAAAAATTGGTTTAGAGAGCTACATGGTCCACTTGGAGGTGTGGGCAGGAAGTCAGGATGCTCACACACACTGGGGCTCTGCGCTCAGGGTCCTGAGGCTAACACCCCCTCCTGCACACTTCCAGGGGTCAGGGCCTAATGTAGAAATGCACATGCACTAAAGAAATTCCTTGAGCCTTGGGTATGCTCAGCGGGCCAGTTTGAGTCTGGGTAAATGAAAACGTCCCCGAGCGCCAGCGCGCGCGTCCTTAGGAGGACACACCATTCCCAGCAGCTTTGACAAGCTCCAGTGACTCCCGTCTCAAAGCATCAATAAAACAAGGTTGATCCCCACCTGCCAGAGCTGCGGCCCTCTCTCTGCTCTCCTTCTTAGCCGAGTGTCCCAGCAGCTCATCTACACCAGATGCAGCCACTTCATCACCTTCCCTTTGCTCTTCAACCCACTCCGACCTGGCTCCTGTCCTCACCACTCACTCCATCAAGACTCTCTTGCTGAGCTAGCCCTCACGGCCCAGTTAAAGTTCGGTTAAAGATTGGCGCTCCCACTGCTTTGGCAGCCCGGGTTCACTTTCCAGTCTCAGAACCACACCACCTGTCAGTTGCCGTGCTGTGGTGGTGGCTCATGTAGAAGAACTAGAACAACTTACAACTAGGATATACAACCATGCACTGGGGCTGTGGGGAGAAAAAAAAAAGAAGAAGATTGGCAACAGATGTTGGCTCAGGGCAAATCTTCCCCTGCCAAAAAAAAAAAAAAAAAAAACGAAAACAAACCCTCTCTTGCCAAGGTCACCCTGACCTCCTGATTGTGAAATGCTGAGGTCATGGTCCCTTGCCAGTCCTCAGCTTCTCCTTGACCACCCCCACCCTCCTTCTGGAAATAATCTCTTTTGAGTTTTGTGATATGACATTGCTGATTATACCCTGCCTGCAGTGCCGAGTCCTCTTCGATTTTTCTGCCTAACTCTAAATGCTGGAGTCCCTCAGAGCTCCACTCCAGCTGCCTTCCCTTCTCTAACCACCCTATTCCTCTGGGACCTCATTCTCTCCGCCTTGTGTTTTCCGAGGAACCAGTGCATTTCATCCAAGCTGTGGGGTTCACATGTGTAGAGTTGCTTGCAGTATTTCCGTATTACCCTTTTAATGGCTGCAGGGTCTGTAGAGATGTCTCCTATTTCATTCCTGATACTGCTAATTTGTGCCTTTTCTCTTTTTCTCTGTTGGTCTTGCTAGAGGTTTATCAATTTTATTGCTCTGTTCAAAGAACCAGCTTTTTGCTTCATTGAATTTTTTCTGTTGCTGTTCTGTTTCCAATTTCACTGATTTCTGCTCTCATCTTTATTATTTCCTTGCTTCTGCTTGCTTTGGGTTTCTTTCAGTCTTCTATTTTTAGTTTCTTGAGGTAGAAGCTTAGATGATTGATTCGAGACTTTTTTTTCCCCCAATATAAGCATTTAGTGCTATAAATTTCCCTCTCAGCGCTGCTTTAACTGCATCCCTCAAATTTTGATACGCTGCATTTTCATCTTCATTCATTCTTAAGTTATCTTTTAGTTTTGCTTTGAGACTTTCTCTTTGGTGAATTTAAAAGTGCCTTTAAAAACTTTTCAAAGGTTTGTAGGTTTTCCTGTGATCTTTCTGTTATTGATTCCTATTTCGATTCCATTGTGATCAGAGAATCATATTCTGTGTGATTTCAATTCTCTTACATGTGTTGAGGCTTGCTTTGAGACACAGGACATGGCGTACCTTGGTGAGTGTTCCCGTTTGAAAAGAATGTGTCCTGTGTTGTCGTTGGGGTTGAGTGTTCTATAAAGGTCTATGAGGTCCTGTTGGTTGATGGTTTGTTTGGTTCTTCTGTATCTTGGCTTATTTTCTGTCTAGTAGTTTTATCAACTGCCGAGAGAGAGGTATTGAAGTTTTCAATTGTGGATTTGTCTATGTCTGCTTTCACTGCCATGGTGTTTTGTTTCATGTATTTTGAAGTTTTCAGTTGTGGATTTGTCTATGTCTGCTTTCACTGCCATGGTGTTTTGTTTCATGTATTTTGAAGTTTTCAGTTGTGGATTTGTCTATGTCTGCTTTCACTGCCATGGTGTTTTGTTTCATGTATTTTGAAGTTTTCAGTTGTGGATTTGTCTATGTCTGCTTTCACTGCCATGGTGTTTTGTTTCATGTATTTTGAAGTTTTCAGTTGTGGATTTGTCTATGTCTGCTTTCACTGCCATGGTGTTTTGTTTCATGTATTTTGAAGTTTTCAGTTGTGGATTTGTCTATGTCTGCTTTCACTGCCATGGTGTTTTGTTTCATGTATTTTGAAGTTTTCAGTTGTGGATTTGTCTATGTCTGCTTTCACTGCCATGGTGTTTTGTTTCATGTATTTTGAAGTTTTCAGTTGTGGATTTGTCTATGTCTGCTTTCACTGCCATGGTGTTTTGTTTCATGTATTTTGAAGTTTTCAGTTGTGGATTTGTCTATGTCTGCTTTCACTGCCATGGTGTTTTGTTTCATGTATTTTGAAGCTCTGTTACTTGGTGCACATACATTTGGGATTGCTATGTCGTCATGCTATCTTGACCCTTTTAACGTTATGTAATGTTTCTTTTTTGTCCCTGGTAATTTGCTTTTCTCTGAAGTCTACTTTATGTGACAATAATATGGCCACTCCTGTGTTTTAAAATTAATGTTTGCATCTTTTCCCATCTATTTACTTTCAGCCTACCTATGTCATTATATATCACTATATCGTTATATTTGAAGTGAGTTTCTTGCAGACTGCATGCAGTTGGGTCGTTTTTTTTTTTAATCCACTCTGCCAATCTGTCCTTTAAATTTTTCTATTGTTTTTAACCTTATAAAAATGACATGCTCAAAGTAATATTTTGGGCTTACTGTTTTGTTATTTATTTATATATTTATTTATGAGAAGGATTGGCCCTGAGCTCACATCTGTTGCCAATCTTCCTCTTTTTGCTTGAGGAAGATTATTGCTGAGCTAACATCTGTGCCAGTCTTCCTCTATTTTATGTGGGATGCTGCCACAACATGGCTTGATGAGTGGTGCTAGGTCCGCACCCAGGATCCGAACCTGAGAACCCTGGGCCATCAAAGTGGAGTGCACAAACTTCACTACACCACTGGGCTGGTCCCTGTTTTGTTTTTTAAATTCACCATCATGTAGCTAAGATTCACCCAAATTGTTATATGTTGCTATAGTTCAGCTGTCCTGATTTCTGTGTAATATTTCACTGAATGAAAATACTAGTCTAATCATTCACTCTTTCATTGATGGGCATATTGGTTGTTTCTAGGTTTTTGGTATTATGAACAGTAATACTATGAACATTCTTGTACATGTCTCTTACTGTTAGACATATGCAAGTATTTCTCTTGAGTATACATGGAGTAGGATTGCTGAATCCAAGGGTATGTGAATGTTCATGGTTAGGAGATAATGTCAAACTTTCTTCCAAAGGACTTGAACCAACTTACGCTCTCCTGCAACGAATACAAAGCCTGATGACCCTCATCCGTTCTGACACTTGGATTTGCCAGGCCTTTAAATTTTTGCCATTCAAATGTAGGTTAAATGCTATCCATTGTGGTCTTAATTTGCATTTTTGAGCTCATTAATGAGGTTGAACATCTCTTATTGTGTTTCTTGGTCATATATTTCCTTTTGTATGAAATTCCTGCCTTATCTTCTGCCTTTTTCTCTATTGGGATGTTTTGGCTTTTTCTTCTAGATTTGTAGTGGTTCTTTCAATATTCTTGATACTAATCTTTTGCCACTTGTGTGTATTGCTAACATTTTCTTCTAGTTTGTAACTGGTCTTTCCACATTTTAAAAACCATTCAATACATTGATTTTTTAAAACTCTTGATTTTTCCTTAATTTTAACATACTCAAATCTGTCAATCATTTTTATACTCATTTTTTTATGTCTTGTTTAAGACCTTTTTCCCTAACCCAAGATCCACCTATATTTTCCTCTAAGAGATTTTTGACATTTAACTTCTTTATCCACCTGAGTGGATTTTCAAAATATCGTGTGAGGTAGAGAGCCAATATCATACTTTTTTATATAGGTAGTGACACTATTTTTTTTCCAGCTCATTTTATTAAACAACCTCTCCTTTCACCAGTGATTTGAAATTTTACTTCCATCATAAACCAAAAGTTCCATAAGTACATGGACATTTTTTTGGGAATTTTGGGAACTGGTCAATTGGCCAATCCTTGTGACAGCACCGCATAGTCTTAATTACTGTAGCTTCATAATGAGCCCTAACATGTAGTCGGAAAGTGCCCTGTCTGTGCTCTTCTCTTTATTTTTATTTTTTATTTTTTTTAAAGATTTTATTTTTTTCCTTTTTCTCCCCAAAGCCCCCTGGTACATAGTTGTATTTTCTTCATTGTGGGTCCTTCTAGTTGTGGCATGTGGGACGCCGCCTCAGCGTGGCTTGATGAGCAGCGCCATGTCCGCGCCCAGGATTCGAACCAACGAAACACTGGGCCGCCTGCAGCAGAGCGCGCTAACTTAACCACTCGGCCACGGGGCCAGCCCCCTGTGCTCTTCTCTTTAGAAGTGTCCTGGCTCTTCTTGGTCCCTTCCTCTTCTGTATAATCATCTTGCCAAGTTCCATGACAAGCTCTGTTTGCATATTGACCAGAATTGCACTGACTACAGTCAATATAGATCCATATGGGGAAAATGACATTTTAATGATATAAAATCATCCTATTCATTTTTTTAGAACTCCTTTACTTACACTTAATAAAAGTTTATAATTTGGGCCTCTATAAGTCTTAAACGTTTAAAAATGTATCCCTAATTATTTGACATTTTCTGATATGACTATAAATAGAAACTTCTCATTAATTATGTTTTCTAGTTTTCTTGCTTCTGGTATATAGAATATAACTGGTTTTTGTATGTTAATCTTATATCAGCCAACTTGCTAAACTCTCCAGTTTCTAAAAATTTTCTGCAGGTTCTTTGGGGTTTTCTTTATAAATGATCATATCGTCTGAAAATGATAACAATTTTTCCTTCCTTAACAATCCTTATATCTCTAGTTCCTTTTCCTTCCTTTATTGTACTGCCTGGGACAATGTATAATAGGAAATTTTACTATGCCCTGACATTTGAATGACAGATTGGCTGCATATAAAATTCCGGTCCTGGGTTCTTCTAATTCTGCACTTAGAAAAGATCACCGCACTGTCCTCTGGGATCTGGTGTTGCTGTTGCAAATCCCACAGTCCACGTGATTCTTGTTCTTTGGAGATGATCTTCTCTTCCTCTCCGGAAACTTTTAGAACTTTATCGTTGTCGTTCTGAAGTTTCCTTATAAATGTCTAAGTTTGATTTTTCCCCTTTATCTTTCCTTTTCAGGACTCCAAGACTTTTTCAATCTGGGGCCATTCATCCTTTGGTTTTAGTCCTAGAGATTTTTATCTTCATTTTTTTTCTTTAAATATATCTCTTCTATATTTTTATTTTTTCCCCTTTGTAGGACTTTCGTTACTCAGATGTTAGCACTTTTATTTCTTTTCTCCTTGTGTTATAGCTTTTCCATTATATTTTCTTTGTTTTTTCCTTCTTTTTCCTGGGCAGATATATCAAGCTGGCCCTCCAATTCACTAATTCATTCCTCAGCTGTATTGATTCTAATCTTTATTCCTTGCATTGTGTTCTTTATTTCAATGAATACATTTTAGCACCTAGTATTTCTGCTTGATTCTTCTGTGTATTTACTTCCTATTGTTTCACACTGCTCATAATGTCCCTTATCTCACTTAGGATGTTTATTAAGCTGATTTTAAAAACTGGTCTCTCTGTTCTAGTATTTCTGCTTCTGATGGAATCTGGGATAATCTGTAACCCACTTTTTTGCCTTTTTTCTTTTCAATGCTCGTACTTCTCAAGTGTCTTGCCATGTTGTCCACGAGCTCATTTCTCTCTGGTGGAAGTCTGCTTCTCTGCCCTGCGGTGCATCTGGAGGAAGGCCGGTCCAGGGAGGCCACGTGAGCTCGGGGGCGATGGGTAGATGTGCTTTCAGTGGAGAGGCTCCAAGAGACCAGGTTCAATCACCTTCACTCCACCAAGTTCCTCCCTAGGTCAGAGCTTCACCTTTCCTCTCCAGAGGGAAGCGGCATTAGGAGGGGAACCACCCCCCTTAGTTTGCACTAGTGTGATCTCCTGGTGGTCTGCAGAGAGAGAGGGGGAAGTAACTGCTGAGGTCGTGTGGACCACACTTGTTTTGCTTGGCTCCCCATGAGCACAGGGCTCTCGGCTGCTCTGATGTTAGAACACCTTCACCTGAGTTCTGCATGGCCACAGGTGTGGGGTGGCCACAGGTGTAGGACAGGCCCTGTTTGTCCCAAGGCAATGGTGGTAGGAGCTGGGATAAGCTAGAGCAGACCTCCACAGTCCCCTTTACATTGTGTTCCTGGCCCAGGCCAAAGCCCCAGCACCACGCACAGTGATTTGAAACTCATCCATCTCCCCCTGCATCCCCCATTTCTTCTGTTTTCGTCTATTGTCCCCTGGGGGCAATTTCGGCACAAGGAGCCTGTGGCCTTGCTAGTTAAGCATCACAACCAACCCAACATTTCAAACATAATGCATCCAAAGCCGAACCCTTGACCTCCCCTCTCTCTGAGAACTTCTGCTCCTTCCTCAGCACCGCTCTCCAGGTAAGCGGCCCCTCCAGGCCCCTCCAGGTTGGTCATGTCTGAATCGAAGACCTGTCTTGCCCCTCCCTCTTCCCCTGAATCCAACTTGCCAGCAAGTCTGGGATATCCCATCTCCAACACGGCTCCATCGTCACCCTCGCACCTGAGACTCGGTCCTCTCCTGCCCCGGCTACTGCACGCGTCCTGACCGGAACCCCAGCTTCATGCGTGCCTCTCCTAATGGACGCTCTCGGAGCAGCCAGGCTCATCTTTTAACTCAGTCCCAGCCCCGCCCTTCCCTGCTCCGCCCCTGCACACACCTTCCACTGCACTGGAGCTGCAGGGTCAGGCCGGGTGCTGCCCGTGTCCCCTGTCACCTGTCTCGCATGGCTCTCTCCTCCCAGTCCGCCCGCCACATGGGCCTCTCTGGGGTTCAGTCTCTCTAACCTGCTGAGCTCCCTGCCACCTTGGGGCCACAGCAATCGCTACCTCCTCTCCCTGTCACCCTCTCCCCCACTTCACCCAACTCCTACTGACCCTTCAGGTCTCTACTGAAATTTCCCTTTCTCTGAGAAGCCTCCCGACCCCCAAAGCCAGGCAAACCCCAAGGCATCCCGGATGCCCACAGCTTTGCTCATCCATGTTTATCACTCTTGGGTGTTTCTCTTTATTTGTGTGACCATTTGTCTGAATGTCTATCCATCCCGCCAGACCAGGTGCGGCCTGAAGACGGCCTCTACTTACTGTTCTCCTGCTCTGTCCCCAGTGCCCAGCACAGCCCTGGAATTAAGTATGTGCTTAACAAAGACGTGCTGTGTAATTCAGTGCATAAAAGAGAGAAGCCAGCGGTGTCGATCTCCACCAGAGCCTCGATGCCTGGGGAAGCTGAGACAACCAGGATGGAGTGAGCCCGGACCATGGCCCATGTGTGCTGCTGGCACCCTCTGCTCCAGGCATGGGAGCAGTCATTTCCTGTGCTGTGGATGCAGTCCCTGCTCCGTGCCCCATCACTCCACTTAGAACAGAGGGGACCACACTTGCTGGAAGCCTTGACCTCCAGCTTCCAGACAGGTGGGCCAATGGAGGGACAGGCATGGGGGAGGGGAGACGGGTGGGGTCCCATCTCTGTGGCACTGCTCCAGTAGCTGCATCCTCCTCACCCTAGCCCACCAGGTATACCCCCCTGAGAGGCAGTTCTGGTAGGTTACTGGGTCTGGTGACTCTCCCACCTCCCCAGTCCTGGATGTCATTGGTCCTGCTGCCCCTCATCTCTGGATTGTCCTGTTTGGCTCTCTGACCCTCCCCCACCTGTGTAGCTGATTCTCGGTATGAAACGCTCTCTCTGAAATGCCTAGGCTGGTCTTCCCTTGCCTGGGTGGACCTGACCGATCTGTCCTGTGAGAAAGCCTAGTGGTTCTTAGATTAAAAGGCTCTTTAGTTCATTCCACAGATATTTATTGACAGGGTGACCAATTCGACCTAGTTTGCTCTGACTACCCCAACATTAGCACTGGAAGTCCACATCCTGGAAACCCCCCGGTCCTGGGCAAACCTGCATCCTGGTCCCACACGCTGGGCCCTGGGGACACAGGTGAGCCCTGCCCTCACCATGCCTCCTTCACCAGGGATGCAAGAGCGACTGCTGCTCACCACGAGAGCGGGTGAGCTCACGGCCTGGGTGCTCTGCGGGGAGGAAGCTCCGTCCTCCAGGAGACTCTGACAGAAGCAAGGCCAGACCAGGAGTCGGGGGGGCTGCCTCGAGGGGTGGCATGAGTTGGTAGACGTCAGAACACTGGATGTGGAGAAAAAAGGTCTCTCTGCTCTTAAGCACATCCATGGACACCTCTCCTACCCCTCCAGCACCCTGACTGTTCCCCTGACTTTTTTCCCTTTTCTTAACTCCTCATTCCCTCCCTCCCTCTACCCCTAACACCCTGTAATCTATGTTTTCTATTGTCTTTATGGATCTGCCTATTCTAATATTTCAGAGAAGTGGAATCCTACATTATTTGCCCCTTTTTGTCCGGCTTCTTTCACTTAACATAATGTTTTCAAGGTTCATCTGTGCTGCAGCATGGGTCAGAACATCACTCCTTTTCATGGCTGAATAATATTCCATTGTGTGGATACAGCACACGTTGTTTATTCATCCAGCTGTTGATGGGAACTTGGGTGGTTTCCACCTTTTGGCTATTGTGGATAACGCTGCTATGAGTGTTGGTGTACGAGTGTCTGCTTAAGGCCCTGTTTTCAACTATTTTGGGTGTATATCTACGAGTGGAATTGCTGGGTCATATGGTAACTCTAGGATTAGCTTTTTGAGGAACTGCCGGACTGTTTTCCGCAGTGGCTGCACCATTTTGCATTCCCACCAGCGATGTATGAGGCTGCGACCATCCCAGTGGGTATAAAGTGGTGTCTCATTGTGTGTGTGTGTGTTAGAGCAGTGTTAGGGTCACAGCAAAATTGAGCAGAAGGTACAAAGATTTCCCACAAGCCCCCTGGCCCCACACCTGCGCAGCTTCCCCCATCATCAACATCCCCACCAGTGGTGTGTTTGTTGCAATCGATGAACCTATGTTGACACATTATATCATCCAGAGTCCACAGCTTACATGAGGTCTCATCTTGGTGTTGTACATTCTGTGGGTTTGGACACATGTGTAATGACGTGTATCCACATTACAGTATCCTACAGTCGTTTCCCCTGAAAATCCTCGGTGCTCCGCCTGTCCAGCCCTCCCTCACCCCTCCTGGCCACCACTGATCTTTTACTGTCTCCGCGGTTTTGCCTTTTCACTCTTGATGGTTGAAAGTTCTCCTCAGAGGGGATTCTGTGTAAGAGTTGCTGGCAGGCTCACATGACGGATGACAGAGGAACGAGAGGCCAGGGCGAAGGGGCAGTTGGAAGATGATAGAAATAAAGGCGGGGAAGCAGACAGCAAATTCAGCACCGGGCACACGCGGGCCGCTTGGGCGCTGATGGGGAGACGAGTCCTTGGCGGTTTCTCTCCCCAGATGCGCAGACACTCAGGCTCAGGCGCCTCGTCTCCACCCCCACGCACGGGGTTAATTTCCACATTGCATTATTAATCATTATTATAATTATTTTTAGTTCCATAAGATTGAAAGTAGCTTGACATGCCCTGCATTTTGTGAGTATCCTTGATCCTTCGAAAATAAAATTAAAGGGTATAATTAGCTCATTTAGGAGAGAATTGCACTTGGTTTGCCATCACCTAATGGCTGGCTCCCTCCCCTGCTGCGGGATTATTAATGGATGTTATTGCTAACAGTCTGCCCCCGTGATGAGGGCTCTTCCTGGCCGGCCTCGCCTCTTTATGTCCCCAAATGGGGTCATTCTGCTTCACGGGTTCCACTTTCTCACGTCCTTGCACACGGTCTAAAGCAGGACCCTGTGATGGCTGGAGCACATTTTTCAGGTGGAAATGCAATGACTTGGGAAGCAGGGAGTCACAGGGAAAGAAGTGGTGGTGGGCAGAGGGGAGCGTCCCTGGTGTGGAGCAGTCTCTTCCTAACGACAAAGCAGCCCTTACAACTTCAGAGTCAGAAGTTTGACTCGGAGTAAGCGGATGTGATTCTTCGGCGTTTCGGGGAGACATGCTGTTTGCAAAGCAGGCCGCGTTCTGTCTGCAGGCTCCCGGCACGGCTCCTTTGGCCCCCCAGGCAAGCAGCTCCTCTCTGCTGGGAATGCCACCCCTTCTTCTGTGCTTGAGTGGAAAGCCAAGGGGCCCTGGGCAACTGCAGAGGAGGCGGGACTCTCGCCAGCTCTCCAGGTTCCTGGACCACTGATTTCAATGCTCATTGGAAACTAAGAAGCTGAACGTGCCCCCAAGCCCGCGGATGAACTGTTTGTTTTGAAACCGTGTTTCTTGTAAGTGCAAGGAAAATTCCACCTCTGCTAAATGTATGACAGGAAGCAGAATGTAATTATGTAATATGTGACTGAAGGGATTTCCTACAGTCCGACACCGTGGCTGGCTCCAAACTCCACACATTGCTGAGTCTTTATAGACCCTCCCTCCCACCGTGAATGGAGTGGGGGCCCCGGGCACGCAGCTGTGGGGCGTTCGCCCCAACGGGGTCTAAACTGAAGCGTTCTCGGTTCTTGACTTTCTGCAAGGCTCCTCTCCCATCTGCTGTGGAAACGTTCCTGTCTGTAAAACTGGGAGATCTGTGTTCTCCTGGGAACAGAAGTTTTGATTCTTTTCATGCCACCATAAAAAGACAGAATATAGTGGTAGATTTGAACAACTAACTGTTCGGAAAACATCGATTTATCTCCGGAAATGTGATCCACAAGCTGATGATTAGAAGGCAGACCAAGGTAAGAACTGGTTGGGAATCATGGAGAAAAGTCCATTCTCAGTTCCAGCTGAGACGTGTCGGAAGGGCAGCCGAGCACGGTCACCGGGCGCCCGGGCCTGAGCACCACTCGGGTTCCAGCTCCTCCCTCGTTCAGAGGATCCCGCTCCCCTACCCTCCCCAGCTGGCTACTGTCTGGCTAAGGGGCTCCCGGCTATGTGGAGATGGGACCCTGGGCTACTTGCATCTTGCTTGAGAAGCTATTTCCTAAGTGTTTACTTGAGCACTCAAAATGGAGATTCATCAACGACCCTTTAGGACCGGTGGCACCCGTGGCATTTCTGCTCTGGACCAGCCCCACCTTGGCCCCAGTCATGTCCGCACTGCTGGTCACAGACACTTCCTCCCCAGGTGTGCAGTCGCTGCTCTGGAAGACCTGTGTGCACACGTCCTAGAACCCAGACGAGAGCAGGCTATAAACACGCCCACACGCATGTTTAAACAAAAAACAGGATCACTTGCAAACTGACCAAAATGGAGCAAAACACCAGCTAGGTGCAAAGGGAAAGCATGATTCCAATGTTTAAAAAGCTATGAAAGGTTATTTAACTCCCTGTGTTGAATTAAAAAAGATTCAAGAGGAGGAGGGGAAAAAAGGAAGCGCTTTTGGTGAATTTCAAAAAGAAAAATATTTTATTAACTCACTGCTTTCTAATTCGATAAAAGTAATTATCAATTAATCTCATTTAAAAAAATCGCTAAATTGGGTTTTCCCCCCCCTTTTGTATTTTGGTAACTTCCACTTGCCAGATTCCAAATACGGCATTTTTTAAATCTGGGATTTAAAGACAGACAAGGAAGGGACGTTCTGAGCTAGAAACGTCTTCCCTCCTCGGTACCCCAATAAGATGATTTGCTCTGTTTGGACAACCTGGTCCCCCACACTTATCTGCATAAGTCCTTCCCTTCCAGCTCAAAATCCTCAAAATCCCGCTTCTTCCACGAAACTGAAACTCAGGTCGACACTGCCGTCTCCCTTTCCTGAGTTCCAGTCACACACGTGGGCCACACCATTTGGCCATCAGTCACGCCATCAGCCCCACCTCTTCACCAACTGCCCGAGAGTGACCTGGAGATGAGGGAAAAGCTGTGCCCTTTCCTCTTGTCCCCAAGCATCCCGGAGGGCTTACCTCGGGACACACTTCGAATAGCCGGTTGTAGCCCAGGGCCTTTGGCACAGGACAGTCTCCCTCCTGCCCCCACCCCACCCTGCCCAGAGCACCACACGCCTTGCCCAGAGAGGTCCAGAGCACAGGAAACTCCCAGAAACGGGTTTGTGTCTGTCCAGCCGCCACCAGGACGGACGCATCCATCAACACATCCTCTCAACAACTTTACTTTGTGCGTGAGGAAATCAAGGTTCAGATGGGGTAGGAGGACTTAAACTCCCCCAAAATCCACCTCCTAAAGATCCGAGAGGCTCAGGGAAGGAGGGGACGGGGGGCTCGGCTGACTGCCTGGACCTCCCACCGGAGCTGCTGGGCTGAGCAAATAAAAATGTGGGGGGCCCAGTTAGATGTGAATTTCAGGTGAACAATGAGTATTTTTTAGTATAACTAAATCCCAAATACTAAAAATTGCTCGTTTTTCTCTGAAAGTCAAATTTGACTGGGTGTCCCGTGTTTCATCCAGCAACCTGCTGTCCCCATCCTCTCCCCAAAATTCCGAGGAGCGTGTTCTTATTGGGGGTGAGGAGTGAACCCTCGCGGGCTGGGGGCCGCACGTGATCACATCCCACCTCATCGCTGGCTGCTCATCTCTCCCGGGCGGGCAGGCCGACTGCGTTTGAACAGTCTGGCTGATGCTTCTTGACAGAGAGGAAAACCCAGCCTGTCCATCCGGACCACAGCCGGCCCCACAGACTGGGCCCAGCAGGGCCGGTGCCGCCAGCTCTGAGCATCCACTGCATCTGGCTCTTCAGGGCCTGAGGAGCGGTGACTTTTATCTCTACATGTTTTCTCGTTGGCAGCCAGCGTCCTGGTGACTGGGTGTCTTACCCTTTCTCGGCCTTTCTGATCTTAGCGCATCTTAACTAACAAGACATTTCAAGCACGCCGAGCTAAAGAAGCACAGTATTTAAGGATATTGAACGTTTCAAAGGGGCGTGCTCAAGTCGACACACTGTCAAAAACCCTAAGAACTGTGTGGGGTTCTTAAAGCAACCCAACAAAGCCAAACAAGGGGGACAGCAGTGAACTCAGAAGCTGAGAGCACAGCCAGTTAGCCTCAGCTTGGGGGGACCCCGGCTGGGTGCTTCGGTCAGACTGCAACCTGGCCACCGAACCGGGTGCTCCTGGGACGTCCTCACGGGCCCAGTCCAGAGCCAAGCCCCAGGCTCCTGGGCGTCAGGTTCTGCAAGATGCCCGTGCCGGACCGGGATGTGACCAGAGTTCTTGATTCCGCGTCCTCAGTGAACTAAAATCACACAGCCAGCCTCGGAGATGATGAAATGGGATAAGCTCTCACCACTGCCAGTTGAGGCATTCCTGGCTTGCACTCAAAACCCCTATTACAAAATCAAACCACTACAACATAGCAAGGAGGAAGCCAGGAGGTTCCCCTCCACCATCTGTTAATTTATAGGGTTACTGATGTCAGCGATTTAGGAGAAGTTAAATTATATCACAGACCCACTCAGAACTCTGCCGTGGAAGCTCGGAAATGTAATCACAAATTTTAATTGAGAAAAATTGCTCTGGATCAAATGCCTTGATTCTTTTTTTTTTTTTAAAGAAACAGATTAAATTACGGGAGGGGTGTGACAACAGGAGTTTTAAATTAGTTGTGATAAAATTGAGGTGTGATTGTAAACCTATCTGTGTATTGTGTGCTGTGAGAATTACTGGGGGCGGGCAGCCTGTCTGCCAAACACAGGAGGAGGTCAGCTTTCAGCAACAGAGGATCATTTCTCAGTGAAGGAAAGGAAATGAGCAAAAGGGAGGAATCCCCCCGAGTCAGAAAAGACCCACATTTGACCCATAAACTTTGGAAGGGGGTGACTGGGAGCTGTGCCCTGACCCACCGCCCATCCCCTCTCCTTCCTTCTCCCAGCTTCCTGTGTGTCTATGCACTGACCACCTGCCAGCCGGGTTACCCATGATGCTAGTCAACGGGCTCAGCTGATAGCCGGCTCCGCTCAGCAGGCACAGGCTGGCTTTCCCCTCCGCCTTCCACCTTCCCTGTGCAGAGATTTCCACCTCGCTCCCCATCAAACACTTCTAAGGTGATCAGGAGACACCTCCTCAGGCCACCCCCTTGGTTAACGAAGTCAGGAGGATTCCCAGCAGTGCTCTGAACCCCTCAGCCACCATCTCCTGTCGCGGGAGCCCACATGGCCCTCTGTGCCTCAGCTTAGTGGTGCACAGCTGTCCACCGACCATGCACAGCGCTACGCCCCGGGCATCTGTAGGGGACCCGCCAGCCCAGAGCAGCTTCTTTCTCTCCTCCTCCCACTTCCTCTCCTTCATTCCATCCCCTCACAGCATTTCACTTCATCCATTTCTCTGCCTTTGAGCTAAGGCTGTGTGCACGCGCACACATGTGTGTGCGTTGGCGGGCGCAACTCTGTGCGTTTATTTATTTATTTCGAGAAGCAGGGGAAGTTGAGGTGTTGCTGGTTCTTGCCATTTCATCTTGATTTAGTCATTTTTATATGGCTCGCAAGGCCTGTGCAGATTTCTGTTTCTTTATTTGTTCATTAAAACTTCAATAAAAACGTTATAAAAATGTCTTATTTTGGTAGTTAATTGCCATTTCCATGTTAATATGCAAGCAGCATCGGCCCTCCTCCGAGATTCCCTGAGTCTCTCTGTAAATAATACAGCTGCCTTGGACGAAGGCTCCCTGCCTGCTGCGTATTCACTCAGTCATCAAAGCCCAAATGCGGCGGGAACGCATCCCTCCCTTCAGGAGAAGCTGCTCCATCACCGCCGCCCTCTTGCTCCACAGCCATCACGGAGAGGGACTGCCGAGCGAGCGTGCAGCCAGCAGAGTTCGAATCCTGCCACGTGTTGGGGTCTTTCCACCCCAGGCGGGTAGCCCAGAGAACTTTCTGTGTTTCTCACGCATTCTCTCACCTTTGGGACAACGCGCCTCTCCCTCTGCGTTCCCCTGGAGCCAGAATTGTCAGCTCATCACCAATTTAAATGAGGCGCACCAGGACTTGGCCGCGATCCCCAGCCCTGAGCCTGAGAGGACGGCGGGGAAGGCAGCGTCTCCAAGAGCCAAACGGGCCCCGAGCTCCGCAGACGTGGGAGAGGATGGCCGCCAGCGGGGGGGAAGTGGCGGGGTGGGCAGCCACCTGCACTGTGCCTGGCACTGGGCAGCAGGGACAGTGCCAGGCTGCGGGCGAGCGCTCCGAGGTGCGCCAGCTGGAGCCGTGTGGATGTTGGGGGCGAGGGGAGCCTTTTATGTCCTGCATGCAGAGGTGCCCAAGGCCTCTTTCCGAGGCTTGAAATACCTGGAAAGTGAGAGCCGGCCTGCTGGGCGATTGCTCCCTGGGGCTGAGCCAGTGCCAGGGGCCACCCCACCTCCACCCGCCCTGAGAGGAAGACAAGAAGGCTCTGAGATGCTCTCCGACCTGCCCAAGGCCACCGAGCGGGCGTTTGCTGCCCCAGCACACGGGAAAGGGGCCTATGTGCTTCCGTTCTTGTCTGATTAGCTCCAAGGAGCCACCTGTGTCCCACAGAAACACCAGAGAGCCCTCAACGGCTGGCTGTGGATGTGGGAACGATTCTGACGCTCGGAGACCCCACGCACGCAGGGACCCCCACGGGAGCGGGCTAAGCACCACGGACATTTCACGGGCAGAGCATCCTCTCGACTCAGAGGAAACTGAGAACCACGTGTAACTAACAACTCAGCAGAGTGGAACCCACACAGGCTGCGGGGGGAACCACAAGGGAGGCGTCTTGTCTTCCTGAGAGTGAGCAGAGGCCTGTGGCCAGAGAAGCGGCAATGGACGTTTCGGTTAGACGTGCACAAGATCTGCGGGTCTCGTGAAAGGGCAGACGCTCTGCTAAGGGAGAGGCTCCTTCCGG